>NC_092858.1:22357215-22481725 GCF_032062135.1 Pyxicephalus adspersus
AAATATCTCTTTATCTGCTGTTGTAAATAAAACACATAAATGCCTTCTGTTTTAAAGCATTTCTATTATTTGTATAAAATGGGATTTAATCTGTCTTTATTTGCAAACTGTTGGTACTTTAGACTACAACAGCAGTTTTAGCCCACATGAGCATAAATAAAATATGATTTTCTGCTTCAGCAACATGCATATACCTGTTTATATACTTGATTTACTTTAATTAAAAGGTTAATCTGCTATAGAAATTGCTTTTCTCTGAAGCCACCTGAAATCAATTTAAACTCAATTACAAGTGGTTAGCTATTGTTTATGGTGTCTAAGATTAGTGAATACATCATTGCTAGCAGCACGTGGCTGCGATTGCAATGATCACAGGAGACGCAGAATCCTTGAGTGCTCTTTAATAGGCAGTGGAAAACCATTGGAAAATATAATCAGTCATATTAGACAGTTTTGACCTTGGCACTTAGCTATCCAAGTTCTAATCATTTCTGTCTCCTGAGTGCTCCTGTAATCTGCTATGCTGGTTATATTTTACCATAGCTTGTTGGAAGGGAGGTGATCCCACATAACTTGATGGAGTAGTAAATTATAGAGAAAATCCACACATGATGTAAACTGTAGATTGTATACTTTATAATGCGTGATGCGGCTGCTGTTAGTGACAGAGCTTTTGAAATGCAAAGCCAGTAAATGCATTCTTTTCTTTCAGATAGAAAAAAAAATCTTTGTATAACTATGAAAGTAATAAAAGAATTGTACTTTTAAAAGTGGCCAAGCTAATAAGACATTCTCTTCGTGAGGATAACTTTAAATAATGGTGTCAAAAGCCAAGATAAAACTAAATTCAGGAGCAAAGGGTCTAACTTATTGGTCAGATGGTTTCTACCTGCCATCCGCAGCTAGCAAAGTGCAAAGTAAAGACAAGCGGTGAAAGTATAGGATTTTAACAAAGAAATAATAATGGGGCCAAAGATTTTATTTTACTTTAAAGTAGCATTTGAAGTATAGAATATTTTTCACCACTGTAATCTCATGACAAGCTGCAAAAAAGTGCTGAAATTAGGTTAAAATCTACACTTGAAGAAGAATCACAGAATAACTCTTTTGAGTCTCAGGGTTATTAAAACCTTCAGTTTTGTAATAGATAGTTTTAATCACAGATAACTTTTTAACTGCTTTGCATGCCAAAATTATATTCTCACACACATAGGACTTTCATTTGGTTTTTAAAATTACCTTTAAGTGGAATTAAAGTTTAACATAGGTTTTCAGGTGGAATGTAGGTTTAACATAGGTTTCATGATAAGCCAGGCAATCTCCCTTCTGCAAAAATGTGTCTTACCTGCCTGATTGCTCCAAGTTTCTGCCTTCAAATCATCAGCTTTGGATGCCAGGGAAACCCAGCAATCCCGAGTTCCCTTGCATGAGCCTGGATGAATGAACTAAAGCCCATGCCTGTGTGGGAATTACATTATCCCAGCATTTACCAATCAAGTTGGCAGAAGAACATTGGTAGGGAAAAGAAGAGAAGGGAGATGACAGTGCTCGACAATAGAACACGGATAGATACGTTGTTTTATTTCCACTTTAAATATTCCAATTTCAGTACCCCAAGCAGTTGAAAAAGAATAAAAAAAACAGTTGTATTGACAGTTGTGCTACTTTTTTTTAGAGTTGTGGTAATTGAACAGTAGAAAATTATTGCATCCAACATCCCTTACAGGGTAGATGCACAGAAATATCCTATAAAAATGTTATAAAATATGTCAGCATTATTTTGGCATTTAAACAGCATCTCAGAGGTACAGTAGACAGGAAATAATCCAAGATCCTAACCGTACTTTAGCCGACATTTATATGGTGGTGCAAATACCAAGTGACCGGTCAATAAGTGCTGGGTAAATGTAGAAAAGAACAGCAGATAAGTAATGGAATTAGGCAGTGAAAGTGATGGCATTGCTACCAGTGTTGCAGCTGAATAATAAGTTATAGCCATTGTAAATGAAGTCTTAGTTTGTGTCTTGTTTAATGCATAATATTTTTTGTATAACTATTATTATTACAAACACTTTCAGTAGATTTATTTATGATGAATATAATACATACGAAATATGTATGGAGATTTATACATCAGTACATGTGTACATTTTATATTTTAGGATATTGGGCACTTTCCATTACTGGAATTTGAATGCAATAGATTTAATCGGTTGGGCACAAACTTTTCCTTGATCACCATAATTTGTTAATCATGGTGACCAGTTGCATGATCTGTCATTAGAGTCATTATAGATGTATCAGGATGAGGTCAAATAATTTTCTGAAGCCGGATCATTAAAGAAAATTTGCTTACCGTATTATACACATGAGCAATGGAGTAGCAGTAATCAATGACACACTTACACACTATTTTCTAGAAGGGACAAAATGCATAGTAAATCATTTTCATAAAGTACCATTCCAGTCCATTGTGGTGTGTAATGCACAGCTAACCATACCATACATTGCCTTAACACAAAACAATGGACAGAAAAACAAACATGCAACATTCTTCATAGCAATATATAACAATACATACTACAGTAATGCATTGGTTTGCACACTATGGAGAGTGTGTTGGGGCACTAGTGAAAAATAATAGCAATGCAATTTTTATTCAGTTGTATAGCATTATGTCCAATTTATTTATGCACAATAATGTTGCTCTATCCCTGCACAAGGCTCCACTCTTCTGCAGCCTATACATGACAAAGTGGACAATGACCTGTACTAAAAAATTACTAGCAAAGAGAGAACAAAAGTATTGGCGGAAGAGGCATACAAAGTCTCCACCAAAATGTATGCCTGCTAACTATTTTTAGACCATTTCTTCTACAATAATACACTATTATATTACAGCTTTAGACACAATAAATGCTCTGATGGCTGCAGATACATGTCAGACCTCCAGATTTGTCACAAACACATAATATTGTGTTATCCTCCTTTTATCCTGTGTTATGAGAGCCCAGGGAGCTACATTAGTACATACCGCATACTATCCTAGCCTTTAGGCTGCATACAAGGTTGAGTAATGGCCCAGCGATGCTCATTATATGTGTTCTTGATAGAGGGAAAAGTCTATACACCTAGTATATGTGACAGTTGTTCAAATAGCTATAAAGATAAGTCATGACCTAAGGACAACTAGCAGATCATTGTGTGTGTTTATGATGCAGGGAAATGTCAAAATGGTTTTGAATACACCCAAAATAATGTTAGTCCACCAATTATACAAAAAATCTCCTTTTTTGTCCAACCATACACTGTGCCAACACAGATTGTTCCAGTACACCAAGAGAAAAACAAGCTAGATAGATCATGAACTAAAGCAGTGGTCACCAACCTCTGGTCTGTGGACAACCGGTGGTCCGCGGCTCTGGCAGGTGCCCCCCCCAGTGGGGTCAGAAGAAGGACCCCACTGAGGGGCACACCGGCCAAAACCATGGACCATGTCCCCCATATTGATTGCAGGCCCAGGGTGGTGGGGGCTTGGTTGTGTTCCTGGTCTAAGCCTGGGATGGGAGAGTGGGCAGGTTCTGGCATAATGACCTCACTATGGGGAAAGTTTCTTCCCCTTTGAGTGACACACGGCTCCCCACACATGCGCGGCCTTGAGCCCGTAAGTTTAGTGGTTCGTAGGTCCAAAAAGGTTGGCAACCACTGACCTAAAGCATGACTACAGGTCCATCTGTGCTCATTGCATGTGTTCTTGATGCAGGGAAATGTTGAAAAGCCTTTCTATACACCCAAAATAATATTAGTACACCAATTATGCAAAAATACAATCTTGGACCTTTTTTGTCCAACCATCTGCTGTATCCATAATAATTACCCCAGTATGGCAAGCACAAGACAAGACAGTTGCACATACAGATGAGTACATCTAGGTTATGACCTAAAGCCAACTGATTGGTACCGCTCTGCCCATTGTATTTGTTCTTAATGTAGGAAAATGTTGAAATGCGTTTGCATATTCTCAAAATAGTAATAGATCACCAATTTTTTTTTTTACCCAATCATCTACTGTACCAGCACTGATTGCCCCAGTTCATCAAGAGTAAGATGAGGCATTTGTTCAAACAACCATGTAGATAAGTCATGACCTATCTGTTAAACTGTAAAATGCTAACACAAGCTCCCCTTCTGTCCCTGTCCTAATTCAGCAGGAGAAGCTTGCACTTATTTATTTATTTCTGCTCATTCAGGTAACTTGAGTACTGCAGCTAATGAGGCAAGGGAACGCAAGCTGGTCCATTCAGTGTTGCTAATGACTCCTTTCTCAGGGGACTAATCAAAGATTTGTACATTTAATTGCTGTTAAGTCAGCTCGAGCCACCTGCCATTTTATTCAGCACCTGAGCTCCTGCATGGCTGGCAGCGATTCGAAATGAATCTATCACCCGGTATAAATGAACAAAACAGAAATACTAGGCAACCATCAAGCGGAGCTTACCTGAAGATAAAACACAGTGAGATCCTCAGCTGCCAGCACTTGTTAATATTTAAAAAGGTACATCTATTAGCTAGGTCTGATTTACTGGCTTTTCATGGAAAATGCTTTAACTTTCATTCCATGTATTTAACTAATGATTTGCCTTTTGTATAAAATTAAACAGTAATGTATAGAATAATGTTCCGCCTTATTGTAAAATGTAATGGGATTAGGATTCAACTAGGATTTCATGTGCCAGATCATTAAAGCAGGTAGCAGCCCTAGTGTAGTTTATTATATTATATTTTTATAATATTATATGTTTATTATAATAAATACAACATAATATAATTTGCACTTATTTGCAACCATGTATTAATATTTACTAATATTTATATAGTGCCAACATATTACACAGCGCTTCCATAGTCATTGAACTAATTGTCCCTCAATGGAGCTCACAATCCAATATCCCTACCATAGTCATATGTCATTAACACAGTCTAAGTTCAATTTGGGGGGAAGCCAATTACCCTAACTTCATGTTTCTTTGAAATGTGGGAGGAAACTGGAGTACCTGGAGGGAACCCATGCAATCACGGGGGAAAGAACATGCAAACTCCATGCAGAGAGCATCCTGGTTAATATTCAAACCGAGCGCTGCAAAGGCCAGAGTGCTAACTAGTGTTGGTCGAATAGCTCACTATTCGATTCGGCAGCTGTTCGGCCGAATATAGCACAAAAATTCGGGTGCTCGAACATCGAATTCGAATCCCATTAAAGTCAATGGGAGAAAAATTCGGGTTTGTTTCAGCACTGTGTAGAGCTTCTACAGCCTCCAAACAGATGTAAAAAGATACATTATAAAAGGATACACAAAAAGATACATTATAAAAAGATACATAACACTATTCCATACCCCTGTGCTTCATATGAATATCAAAGAGCACCTGTCATATCAATATTAGGCTAAAGCTAGGTACACACTTCCAATAATTATTGTTGGAAAACGAACGATTACGACCGATCAACGATTATGCACGATTATACTTGAACAATCATATTGTGCACAATTCTGTACATGCTGTAACAATATGATCGTTCATATATAATCCACCAGTGTCCACACACTAGATACAATCGTTTGAACGATGCAGGTAGGGACATGTAAAAGGGAAAGTGTACCGCAGAAACATGCACGATCACTGAACGACCGTACACGATAGATAGTGAAAGATCGTCGGCCAATCAGATCCACCGCGGTCCGCGGTCGTTCATTTCCAACGACAATCCTCGTTCGTTGGTGTCCTTGGTTCCTTTTTTTTGGCCAATCGGTTGTTCATCAGTCGTTTCTAATGATAATTATTGGACGTGTGTATGCAGCTTTAGTCTACACGGACTGCATTCCCATGGGCTAATCTACACCAGGACGTTTCCTTCAGGCACGTTTTTGAGCGTTATCTTAAACGTTGCTTGCAACATTTAAAAAATGAAAACGCTGGAAAAACGCGGGAAAACGCTTCCATTGAACTCAATGGAGGCTTTTTCAAGCGTTTTTAAGCTTTTATGAAAGCTTTCATTGAAAACAATGGGGGCTTTTATAAACATTTTTAGCAGGACTTTGGAATCTGGAGGCCCCCTTTAATAAGAAGACTCCCAGATCTCCACCGCCCCACCCTGGGGAATGAGTACAGGGGTACATAAATCCTCTTACTCATTCCCTGAAAGGGTTAAAATATAAGTAAAACATAGGACAAGGCTTTAATTTAAAATTATTTTATTAATCTATGTGTTTGTGTAATTTAACTTTTTATTTTTTTATTTTTTTTTCCTAAATTATTTATTTCGTATCTGTTTTTTATTTTAAACTTGTTTTTTTTTATTTTTTACAGAGCAGTAGAGGTATGAATGGAGATAGTATTTCCATTCAACCTCTATTGCCCTCGTATTGGCTCCAGGATCAGGGGAGCAGAGCTGTCAGCATAAAGCTCCACTGATTGCTCTGCTCCCTGAGGAAAGGGAAAGCCTGATCAGGATTTCCCTTTCCTCAGCAACTCAGTGAGCAGAGCAATCAGCGGAGCTTTATGCTGACAGCTCTGCTCCCTGGTCTATTTCTCAGCCAATCACAGAGCAGTAGAGGTATGAATGGACAAAGTATCTCCATTCATTGCCCTCCTATTGCCTGCGGTTACAGCTAATTGAAGGCACCTGCTTTCAATTAACTGTGACCACACAGTTCCCACGGTCCAGGAATCCCACAATGACATTATGATTCATAATGTCATTGTGGGATAACCTGTAAAAAATAAAAAAAAACAAGTTTAAAATAAAAAACAGATACGAAATAAATAATTTAATAAAAAAAAAATTTGAATGCAGCAAAATTCGTTTCGGGTATACCCGAATTCGAACAGCCATATTGGGGTCGAATATAGGGACAACCCGAATTCGAACATCAACACTAGTGCTAGCCTCTGAGGCACTGTGCTGCCCATGTACATGTACAAACAACTAAAAATGTGCATGTCCGATGTGCACACATACTGAAATGGATAAATTTCAATTGCCCCACACAAATTAGTTATTGCTATGTACAGCCTTCCAAAATCTCCAATCGAGTCATTTCCCCTTTTTTGTGACATTTTCTAGGTTAAATGTACTCTTCCACCTTCTTCTCGTGAGGTCAACATACCAAGGTCTCGGCAATCCCCTAAAGAAGCCTGTTTAGGGCGAAACACATGGGGAGAGACCATAAATGTAGGCCCTGTAAAGGCTTTTATAGAAACACTTATGGACAATTTGGAGAACCTTAGTTTTTTGACGGAGTGGACAATTAGCAAGCTTGACATATTTATTATCTCGACATACCCACCTATTTTCTTACGTTTTATTTATTAATATTATTATTATTATTATTATTACACAGTATTTTTTTATATAGTATTTATATAGCACCAACATATTACGTAGTGCTTTACAAAGTCCATAGTCATGGCACTAACTGTCCCTCAAAGAGGCTCACAATCTAATGCCACTACCATAGTCATATGTCTTTTAGTACATTCAAAAGTCAATCTTGGGGGAAGCCAATTTACCTCACTCTATGCTTTCAGATTATGGGAGCAAACCGGAGTACTTGGAGAAAACCCACACAAACATGGGGAGAACATGCAAACTCCATGCAGATAGTGCCCTGGCTATAAAACGCTGCAAAGGCTAGAGTGCTAACCACTGAGCTGCCAAATATTTACAAAATAATTAGGAATTATATTGTTTTGCAAGCGCTAAAAAAATGATGCTGTATTTTTATGCCACAAATTAGTTATCCCCAAGCATGCCACAATAAAAGTATAAATTTTAGGGCTGTCATTTACTGTTTACTTTAAATTGATGCCTTGTAGAGACTTTTGCTTATGGATAATTTTGGGTATTATGGTTTTTGTGTGCCTCTTCACAGGTGCATGCATAAAAATATAGTTAATACTAAAATATTTGATAATACTAATATCATATGACATAAAAAATATATTCCACAGGATCTGTGAGTTTAGAAAATATATAATGTTGGTAGTTTTAAGTAATCTCCAGGCCTAAAATATGTTCTGCCAAAACTAAAAAGCAAAAATAAAGTCCTGTATATACCGATGCTTGCACTGGCTGTGGTAGTTAACATTGACTTTTCAAAGTAACTTTATACTTGCTTAGGAAATCAACCTTATAAGCTGATGGACCACAAAAGTAGAGACTGCTTATTTAGCAAAGTCAATGTTCACCCACAGTAGCTTAGTAAATAAGACAAAGCAATGCTCATTTGGGTACCTAGTCATTTCCAAGGGAAATTTAAAAAAAACTGTTTCAGCATGACATTTCATCTGGGTCTAATTATTTAATATATTTCTGGAGATTGAATATTTATTTGTTTTCTTTTTTGTTTTGTTTTGCTTGGTTATTATTTCACAAAGTTATAATGCGTGTGGTTTTGATTTAACTTGCATTTAAGGTATTGGCGGGTGAATTGGTCTGGCTTGGTCTGTGGGAGGACAATGATGTGTGTAATTATGTGAGCGGCTTCTGACTTTATAACATGAGAACGATCTATAAAAGTCTTTTGCAACATGTTAGAAATCTGTGACATTATTGTATTTTATCAAAATATTTTTACACATGTGCAATCTCTGAGAGTCTATAGTAACATGTGAACAGGTTTCTAATCCATGTTTGCATTCTTTGACTGTTTTATGATAGATTTAAGGAATCTCTGTCAATCTTTTGCAGAAAGTGAACAGTAAAGAGGGTGTAAGGCTTGTCAATGCTTTGGCAGGTAGCAGTCCCGCAATCCGTACCTTCATATATGCCCTGACTCGGCCTAAACTGGAGGCTAGTTGTGCTGCTCCCAGGATTTAGGCTACGTACACACGTGCAATAATAGTCATTGGAAAATGAACGATTAACGACAGATCAATGATTATTCACGGTTATTTTGAACGATCCTATAGTGCATGATTCTGTACATGCTGAAACAATACAATTGTTCAAATATAATCCATCAACAATATACACATGCTAGATATGACCGTTTGAACGATACAGGAAGTGACGTGTATCGGAGAAAGTGTACCGCAGAAACATCCACGATTACTGAACAACCGTACACACAATGGATAGTGAATGATCATCGCCCAATTAGATCCACCGGGACGGTGGTTCATCGTCGTCATTGGCCTGTCATTGTTCACTTTTTTGTTAACGATTATCGGACAATCGATTGTTAGTCGTTCGTTTCCAATGATAATTATTGCACATGTTTATGTAGCCCTAGGCAAGGCTTGCACAGTTGCCCTGTCCCTGTGCAGAGCAGTTTGCAGAAAAAAGAATGGGCTGCAATGCAAGGATTGGTAATGGGAGGTGATCAGTAGCACATCAATAAATTAGGACATAAGGATTATAGGCAAAGGTAGCTGGACAGCTACCAAAGTGGATCTTGTTTTCTAGGGTTACCAAGAATATTTGTTTTCTGTTAAAACATGCCTAGTTTACCCTACTTAATCAGTAAGCTGTATCTAATGTTTGGTAGTAGTTGTAACTACTCATATAAGACTATTAATCAACTACTTATAGTAAGTTGTAACCTCATATTTTTTGTTGGGCCCCGGGTACCCACAATTCTTCACAATGCAATTATACAGTTCTGAATCCTTAAACATAAGGCATATTGACACATATCACAATTTTTGCAGTGTACCTTAAGACCTACACTATATAAGGGTCTAAGCTGAACCAAGAAATTTCTGAATGGCCTTCAGCTATTTATATTGAAACCTGCGAATTTCAACTTTCCTCCACAACCAGGACCAGGCTGGCACACAATTTCTATTCTTGCCTGCTGCTGGTTTGTATTTTGCCTTCCTCAGTACCCAATCTGCAACCTTGATTTACAATGATTTCCTGCTTCTGTTTTTTTCACTTCCCTTCAAAAATGCTCCACAACCTAAATATCTTTCAGAGCCTTGCGCTAAGGTGTGGGTTTTCAGATTGGACATTTAATACTGTGCTATTCAGTGCCCTTTTGTCCATTGTATACAGCTGGACCTTGCTGTGCTGGCTCTGTTTGACCTCCGCAGTTTAGAAGTGAATGGAACAAAGGAAATCCTCATCACTTCAGCCTTTAACCAAGTATTTTATAATTCCACATAGAACATTTACAGTTGTGCTTTTTTGCAACAGTAAGGGTGGTCATTCATATAAAGTTTAATGTCCAACACGGACATACATTTTTATATCTCATATATGAATTTGTTTGCATTAAATGGTGAGGGTGCATAAAGAGTTATGGTTTGTTTTTATAAGTAGGGGTGTAGTGGGACAAGTACGCCATGCCCTCACTTTTTTCGGGACCTTCGTATAGGCTAGCCCTATACGCTGGCCACTGATAACCTTCACTTCTACCATGCCCCTTTTTTTACGACTACACCCGTTTATAAGTAAGCAGTAGCATGGTGCAGAGAAGTATCTTTTCTCTCTGTGTGGAAGCAGTCACATCTTCCTCCTAAATCGGAACATGTGCTTTGTTGATTGCAGAACTATAGGTCTGACTCAGCAAGAGGAGTGCCAAACCTCTTCAGAGAAATCATATCTTCCACAGAGAATGCAATGTTCCATCTCTACAGCTTGCTGGCAGAGCACAGACCTTTCTGCTCAGGCAGAAAAAAATAGGAGTAAGAATTGCGAACCTTTTGTCTTGGTGTACCTGGATTTTTTAGTAGTTCAGTTCCACTTTATGTAGCAATGGTTTCCATTTGATCAGTGTCTGGAGCCAGCTTAATCAGCACAGTGAGGATCACAAGTAAAGAGATGTTGCACCTAGCCCTGGGCTTACTAACTCATCTTGTACAGGTACATCCAGTAGAATGTGTGCCATTATGCATGCACACATGCCAACTGTAGTTGTTCATTGCCTCTGGTGGCACTGTATTGCTTTCCATGCAAGATGGAGGGTGTTTAACTTGGTACCTGATTCCAATTTTTTTGGGCCCTGTATGACCCTGTACCTTCTGGCCTCTGACTGGCTGGTTTTGCATATGAGCTGCACTTAAACATGGCCACACTCTCTGTGATAGCATAGTGTTGTACCAACTGTCAGGGATTTTGTTTTTTCCTTTTTATTTGTTGCTGACCTTGTTACCATTTGACTTTACCCTACTCGTTGCCTTCTCTGATCTCTGCCTGTCTTCCCATCCATGAATTCTATGGGGCCAATGTATTAAAGCTCTCCAAAACTGGAGTATATATACACTCTAGAGTGAAACTGGGTGATCCAGCAAACCTGGAATAGATCTCATCCAGGATTGATCCATTCCATTCCAAATTTACTGGATCACCCAGGTTATCCCATAACAATCTATCCTCTCCAGTATTGGAGAGCTTTATTAAATCAGGTCTTATGTCTCCTTCGATTAACCACCTGGCTAACTGACATCCTGTGCATGACCTCTGGCTTGTTACCTCCTGACCACTAGCCCTCTGATTCCTTGGATTATGTCCCCGGCTAACTGACGTCCTGTGTTTGACCCATGACTTTGTTATCTGAAATTGCTTTTCACTGACTCCCGTTGTCGCCTTAGGTCTCACAGTGCCTACCTTCTGCTGTTTACATCTAGAAGGTTTTTTGGTCTCCTGACAATCCTTGGCCCCTTATGCTCCATCTCTTGGGTCCTGGAGGCAACTAGGTACCGGTTCAGTGCAAGTAGCCCCCCAAAACAAGTGCAAGGGCTTGTCCAAATGTGAAGAATATGAAGACAGATTAGGGGACTAGTGACTAAGAAGCATTGATGCTTGACAGGGGGGCTTTCATGTTAATACACATGATCCCTGAGAATCTGAAAAGTAAAGTAAAAGAATTTATTTCAAGTAACATTAAAATGTGATTTTTTTATTTTATTTATTTGTAAACATATTACATTGGAATAAGAGAGCTAATGTAGAAAATAAGTTCTTCATTTTTGCTGACCCTTGATGTGTAACATCATCTACATTCTAGAAAGTATTACCAAAATGAATAATGATTTTGCTAAGGCTGAGTGGAACTTTTTAGAAACCATCTAAATATCACTGTCATGCCAGTGTGATAATTACTGTCTCTTGTGGTTAGAATAAGTCAGCTCTGCACATTCAATGATATCTTTGCTTAGTGGAAATTGCTATTTTCCAGTAAGTGCGGAATAAAGTGATTAGGAAATTACAATCTTTGATCAAAGAACAGCTACAGGCTACATATTGCCTTCAATGACATGGATAGGACTATTTCAAGATATCCAATACGGTTTTCGTGTCACTTAATATTGTAAATGCATTTCTTTTTTTTTTGTTTTGCATTCTTTCCAAGTGTTGTCATTTTTATGTCCTAGTTAGCTTGGTCATTGGGCAGAATAAAGCCATTTGGGTAATGTGGATCTGTTTATAAAAAATAAATCTTTGATGTGATACAGAGAAGATCTAAAAATGCTGACAAACCAGACGTTTGGATGCTTGTCTCTTTCACAGGAGCCAATCCTGTACCTGCTCCATCTTTCCAGTCTAATTACAGGCCTGATTTATTAAAGCTCTCCAAGGCTGGAGAGGATATTTTTTCACTGGTGAAGCTGGGTGATCCAGAAAACCTGAAAAGGATATGGTCTAGGATTGAAAACATCAACAGTGTATCCTCTCCAGCCTTGAAGAACTTATTAAATCAGACACTATCAGTCACTATCAGTCAAAGCAAGATATGGCCCCTGACTTTTACTGGCAAGGAACCAAAAATTATCAGATACTGCCTGCAATAGCTGATCATTTTTGCAAGCTTTATATAGTTATTTCTTCATTGGTTTATGTTTGGTTCTTTGCCAGCTCTGAACAGGATTATTAACAGCCTTCTTAAATATATAGAAGTTGCCCACCCCTAGTATCCCTAATCCCCCCTTTATTATTATTGCTTTATATCATATGTGTTTCTTACTGTTGTTTATTGGATATACAAATCCTTTGATTTCATATTGTTCTTTCTTGTGACTGTACTGTTGGAATTTACCTTTTGAAATGCAAATAAAAATAGATTTACCCATCAATACACAAAAGGTCCGTTACTACAACTTAATTTACACACAAAATTGAATGGATCAGTGGAGTTGCTCATCTTTCCACCCTACTTCCCTGCACTGTATTGTCTAGACCAGGACTGTCAAACTCTGGCCTGCGGGCCAAATCTGGCCCGCAACGTCCTTTTTTATGGCCCCCAAGGGAATCCTAAATATGAATTGCAGCTGGCCCGCGGCTGCATTAAATTAGCACCGCTACTTTAATTCCCAGCATCACTTGTGTTTATAGACCAGTGGGCTCTCTGCCTATGTGTGGCCCCACATTGGACTGTTTTATAGACCCAGGGAATTGTAGTAGCAGTGCTATTTCAGTTTCAAATTTGGCCCACAACTTTGTCTAAATTTTAAAGTTTGGCCCACTGTGTATTTGAGTTTGACACCCCTGGTCTAGACGGTCCACTGAGCCTTACAACTCTTTGTAGCCTATGCCAAGGATGTACATTATATTCAATGTAAAATGAATAATTAATTGTAAAAAATAGAAACGTAAAAATTGTTTTAAAATTTTTCAACTTAATTTAAATTAACTCATGCACACAGATTCTTTTAACATTTCTTGGAATTACGGTCTGCACTGAGTATACATTAATAATCTGACATTTGGATCAGCTGCTGAATTAAAATTGCCAATACCAATCAAGTGAACCAATTCATGTGATTTCCACAATCACTATGTTCAGTCCTGATATTGTGATCACATGCAGGTTAGAGGCTCCACAGACAAAACTTATAGCCTGCAGATGAATACTAGCACTTTCAACATTTATTGAATTCCTATTTTATGGATCATAATCAAAAACTGAATCTGAGCTGGAGATATTCACTTGAGTATGCTCAAACAAGTCACAAAAGACAGAGCGACAGCACTACTTGTGATAATATTTATGTACAGCGCTGCGTAATATGTTGGCGCTATATAAATCCTGTTTAATAATAATAATAATATTTATTGCAAGAAGGTGTAATGACAATTGTAAATATTTTGCAAAAATGTGATCTTACTGAAGCATGCACACAACTGCAGGTGGATTATACAGCTGAAAAACCATAAACTGTCAGTGTAAAAAAACAATGTACACAGCTATTCATCCAAAGAAACGTCATGTGCATGTATTCTCTGTAAATTATTCAACATTTGATCATTAATTGTAAATATCAAGTTTTTATATATAGTATATATAGGATATATATGTTTTCTTATATCAAGGTTTTTTTTTTTTTCATCTGATTGCATGTTCTGTCTGTTTCTTTCTTAGGGTCAAATCTTCTTAGAATATAGCGTATTCAGTACTGCTTATATTCACCAAAAAATCCATACAACAATGTATATTTGTTAACACATTCTAAATATATTCCATATGACAACATTGAAACAAACAAGGTTTGCCAAATAAATATTACATTCACCCAGTGAAAGACAACTTAAACTTAAAAATAATGTTTTGCATGTATTTAAATCATTTGCAATGGTGACATTTGTGTGAATACTGATACAGTTACACACCAATTTATTTTTATGAATAGACCCTTAACTTTAGAGTTAAATTTAAAACTCCAGTGGTCTTCTACTCATAGATAGAATATACACATATAGAATATAAATGTAAACATATGGAATATTTATGTATAGAAACCTTGAAGAACATATACAGGTTCTGCATTGGTTGCCTTTAAAATAAAGAAAGTGTTTGTAAAGGTTGGAGGGACATAGAGTAGGATCACAACAGTCCTGTGGTTAAAGAGAGGCCCGTAGCCGTAAGAAATTAGGCGCAGGGCTACATGACATAGTGCTAGGCCTAGCCCAGGGGCATTAAGGGTTAAAAAAATGAAGTAAGGCTAGGAGGGGCTATGCTAGTTTGGAGAATGAGGTAGGAGGGGATTAAGCATAGTACAAGGTATAAAGGGCAGGATAGAAGTGAGAGGCCCTCTTTAAGAAGAAAAAAGTTATCGTGGTTGGTAAGCAGGTGGGGGGTCAGGAAGAGGCGGAGGTTCTGATGGGGTGATAAAGGATGGGCTAGAACAGGGGTGTCAGACTCTGGCCCGAGGGCAACATTTGGCCCCCCAAAGGATTTCTAAATATGAATTGCAGCTGGCCCTCTGCTGCATTGAAATAGCGCCGCTACTACAATTGCCGGCATCACTCACATCTAAAGACCAGGGGCCTCTCTGCCTATGCGTAGACCCATATCCGACTTTTTTTCAATAAACTTCAAGTTTGGCCTGGGACTTTGTCTAAGTTTTTAATTTTGGCCCACTGTGTATTTGAGTTTGACACCTCTGGGCTCGAAGGTCCGAGCTACCCTGGTCATGAATTTTTATAACATTTTTATATTTATTTTGATTAGATCATGTTCCCAAGACCACTCAAAACAAACCTATCACAGAGAGAATATAAAAGCTGCTATTACTGTCTACTGTTTATAAAAAATACAGCTTGCCTGGTTGGTGTTCTGATCCACTGCCTTTAAAACCCTTTGAATCAATGACCCAGTTTTTGGCGTATATCCAAGCAATTAGAATCCTTTAAAAGGAATTGTGTAATGGCATTTTAGATTTCTCATTGATAGGTCTTATTAAAAAGGTATTCTATTCCAGCAGATGGTATTTCCACATATGTTGTGCATGTAGTTAGGCTTACAAGTCAACCTGGATCCAGCTTTTTACACTAGAGTTTACACAGTAGAACCGAGACCTGGCTTTGTGCATTTACAAATTTACATATTCTGCACAAGCAGCAGGGGTGTAGTCGTAAAAAAAGAACAGTACCCACCTTACTACACCCCTTTCCTATGTGTCACTCAAAGCGGTAGAAACTTCCCCCAAAGTGACGTCATGATACTAGAACTCTCCCATCGCAGGTCTGAGCCACCCACTGCCCCAAGCCTGCAATTCCATATGGGAGACATGGACTGCCGCAAACCACCAAAGCGATCTTTGCAAATTAAAAGTGGACATGCATGCCCATTCCCCAAAAAAATTAGGGGAAAGGCGTTGCCACCCATGCCCGCCCCACTACACCCCAGACAAGCAGTTGTTAAAATGTAAAATATTCTCTCAGCAGTTCCAGCCAATGTGGAGCAATTCATCTATACAGTTCACAAGAGACAGAGTAAAGTCCTTTAGGTTGATCTCCGCACTCTCAACTTAATATAGGCATGTGGAGCTGAGCTAAAGGGAGAAAGGGCAAGATGACAGTGTTCAGTTCTTTAGTGTTTCCCCAGCCCGTTTATATTTACCTTTCCAGTGCTCCCTCACCGCTACTATTCTTTTGACACTAAGCTGAATTCCCGGGGGAAGCCACTTCTTCAAACAAATGATTGGCAGCTAGGTCCAAGCACTGTCACAGAGAGCAAGTGACATGCTTTATTATTATTATTATTATTATTATTATTATTATTAATAATATTAAACAGGATTTAAATAGCGCCAACATATTACGCAGCGCTGTACATTAAATAGGGGTAGCAAATGACAAATACAGACAGTGACACAGGAGGAGAGGACCCTGCCCCGAAGAGTTTACAATCTAGGAGGTGGGGGAAGTAACACACAATACCCCAAACTTTTAGGTAGCCTACAAGGAAGGGGAGGTAAAGGAATGCTGTTAAGATGAGTATAAGTGGTGGGAGGTTTTGCAGAGACACTGGGCCCGTTTTTTTTAAAGCTCTCTAAAACTGAAGCAGATAGACTAAATTCTAATATATATTTTTTAAGAAATCGATTCAAAGTTTGCTAGATCACCCAGGTTCTCCCATGATCTTGTAACTGCTCCAGTCTTGGAAAGTTTTAATAAATCGGTCCCACTGTTTTTTTTACTTATTTGGTGGAGGTGACAGTGCCTCTTTCAACCTAAAACTTTATGGATGATTCATTCCACAGTGCCTCTAACTTCAGAGGTTGGTGAGGACATGATTTATGTTTATGTTTGTAATGAATTTAAAAAATATTTAAATGTCAATTTTCTGTCCAGTGTTCTACTTTAAATGCATTTGACTAAGCCTATTTCTCTTATACATTGTTGTATGTGGGTCAGTAAAATTTGTTTATATAAACATGTCAATCATTTTTTTTCATACACATTTTATTCTTCCTATCTTCTTCTTTTTAGAAAACTAATAATTCCCTAAAATATACTCCAGAACTAATTATGAAAATGATCTGTGTCAAACAGTGAACTCTCAAGTGTCTCAGTGGAGTGCCTGGAGGAAATAGTATGCCGCGGTGGAAGAAGAGAGACTCAGAGGTGACAGAAGTCAGCCTCATTAGCTTCCCAAAGGACGACATAATACTTATGGAGATAAAAATGGAAGGCAATGTCCAAAGTTTTCATAGCAGACGACCTATTATGAAGCCAATGCAAGTATACATATATCTATTTATGCCATATAGATATGTTTTATTGTCTCATTTTTTATTGTCTCATTTTCCCCTGCCACTTATTTTGACAGTTATTATTTTAATTAATGTCTCTTGCTTATAAGAAAGTGACAGTCCCTTTTAGACCTTTGACCTAGTTTTCAAAACTTGTCAAGGTCTTGCCATTAGGAATCCATAATTAGAATATCATTGCTTATATTCTCCAAGGAATGGTAAACCATTAGCTTATTATTAATGAACAAGAATAAAAATCATATTTCGTGCTACATAGCACATGGTGATAATGATAATTATTACATTATCTGAGCCAGTGCTGGCCTGCTCCTTCTTTCCTATACCGCACTTTAAATATATATAGAGGGATCCAATAAAAAAAAAAAACAAGGGCTAATGCCTCATATACTTTGCAAATCCCAGCAGTTCTGCAGTTGCATGCTACTACTTCTATTACTGTGGATGCCCATTATTTGGATAATAGGTTTGACTTTTTTTGTTGCTTGTTTGATATATCAGTACAATACATGCTTTACAATACATGTATTATGTATGTGTGCAGGTGTGCATTCAGTTTCATCAAAATAGTATAGAAAATGCAGATTCATAGAGGTACACGGACTAAATTTAAGTGTGACACAAGGTCCTCCTTCAGTTTCCCATTACCAGCATAGGCTGCTACAACATACTGTACAATCTGAACTTTTAATATTTCATTATTTAAGGGCAAATTTAGTTTAAATAACTTATTCAATTAATAACTAGATATTTCCTGCACCTTTATGCAAACTGGGCAGGTGTCAATACCATCAATTTACAGTAATCAGCAAAATATTTTTTGTAGAAATAATGGATTACTATAAATTTGGAAAATATCTCAAGCAACCACAAATGAAGGGAAAAAGAAACAAACCAGCATAATGTGAATCATTTTTCTTTTTTGGAAAAATCTAAAAAAAAATACAGAAAGATAAAAAAGAATATTAATCTTACCCCAATAAAAGAAAACATAAATAAATACAAGTAGGAGGACAGCATCTAAAAAGCAAATAAAGCTACTGCTTCTGCCACGCACACAAGTAGCCATAAAAAACTCTTTGGTTTTGTAAAATGTGTGTACGTGGCGGTACACAAGGACTGGTAGCCCACCAAATTGCAATTCACACACAATGAGCACTTTATAGTAGCGGAGCACTGTATGGTACAGTATAGCAATCTCTGTCTCTTTCCTTTACTGTGTCATCTCCAGGGATTTCCTCGAACTTCCGATGGTTCAGTGAAATTTTGGCGAACCGATTTTGTGAAACCATCAGAGGATCGAGGAAAATATAACAGGAGGATTCACAGAGGATTCATAGGATTCACAGGATTCCCTGGGAATCCTCCTGTTTGCAATCCCTGGGGCACTGGATGTTATTTAACCTCTAGTGCCCGGGGATCTTCTCAATGAATGCGGCCGTGGCCATTAAGAAGATGCCTGGCCTGACATTGTAATATAAGTATCTCTTACAAATGATACATTTGTTGCGGATACAAATGTATTATTTGTAGGAGATACTTATATTACAATGTCAGGAGGTTCTCCTGTGCTGGGCATCTTCTCAATGATTGGAGCTGTGGCTGCATTCATTGAGAGGAGTGTGCAATCCCCGGGGAACTATAGGTTAATTAATCTCTAGTGCGCGGGGATTGCAGTGGATTTCCAGGGCTGCCTTGGAAATCTTCCTGTTCAATGAGAGCTCGCCCTCTCAGCGAATCAGAAGGCCATTCTCGTTTACATTTTCGGTAAGCGAGAAAGGCCGGAATCGCCGCGAGATCAAACTTTATATATATATAATATTAAATATTCTCGCTGGCTTATCCCTAGTCATCTCTCCCTTGAACACTCCAACACTCTGAGGAATGTCTGCTGAGAAAATCAGTCTTTATAATGGGGGGTCTGGCACATATCACAACCCCTACTATTAGGCATTGTAGATCTGCTGATCAGTGTTTAGGTCAGGCAGGGCATTTTGGAATGCAAAGGTTCCCCTGGATGTACATATATCTGTCATAATGGCAACAAGTGAACATGTGGAGTTCTCTGCAAACATTGCTCAGTGGAGAACCTCAGATCCTTAATCCTAGGTATCATGAGGTAGCATCTGACTTCCTCCAATGTGATAGATAATGGTGCTTAAAGAATGGCTACCTAGGCACCTTGGTCCTGTATAAGCTACAAGTGGTTCAGCAAACTGTCAACCGGATAAGACAGTCGTTACTACTAAGCTGGCTCTCCCTCCCACCCCTCACCTAAAATGAACTTGCATGTTTGCATAATTATGATTCATAGGATGAGATCTCAGCAGCCAATCAAGCAGTAACCTCCATCTGGGTGTACAGCCTCCTTTTACCTAAAAGCTGTGATTCCACATCACAAAGTTTCCAATAGTTACATTTGTCTGTATTTTACTGTTTTTTGTGGCAATGTTCTACAAAACATCAACAAGTAAGGTTTACCATCTATACTTCTATACTTTACTGTTCAGTCTTCCAAACTGGGATTTTTAGAATTACCAATTTCAAAGGGCTTCTACAATTATTAGTTAAATGAACAAACTTTCTACCAGAAGCATATTAACATAAAAAGGCCAACAAAAATCCTTTTTGTTATTAAAATACAAACAGTACCAATTTATGTTATTTTAAAGCAATGCCGTCAGATATATGCCACTGATAACCAGAAACAATTTGCCACTCTCACAATAGGTGGCAATTAGGTTTCCCAGCCCAGGCATCCCAGGCTGTCACACGGGGGGCAGAGAGTGCTTAGCGCTGTGTAAGGGTGGCCTCCCAATATTTAATCATCATATTTTTGATGCAAGCTATGCACAGGTCATAATGTAAGAACAGTACAAGCAGTCCCCAGGTTAAGGACTTCCAACATACCGACGACTACTAGATTGGAAAAGGAATTCCCTGCTCGCTGTGTGCAGGACAGAGGCTAAATGGGGGGAGGGGAGGGGTGGTTTGCATGACTTGCAAAAGAAATATTTTGCTAAACACAGCTGAGGTTGTGGGTGATCCTAAGAGATGAGCTGATCTGTAGCACTTTGTAACTGACCAAGACAAACACTGCAGCTGTTTCTTTCTGCATATCAAAGCACAGCTTGCTCCAGAAGTTAATGAATGTCTAGGATCCATAAAGTTTTTTTTTTGCTTTGTTTGTAAATAGCTCACAGCGAGGATTTTTACAATAACTGACACCATGCTGCCTAGTATTATTTTAAGACAAACATCTGTCCTAATTGCATTTATAAAAATAATGCACCTGTTCAACGTACATACAAATTCAACTTAGGAACAAACCGACAGTCCCTATCTCGTAAGCCCCGCAGATCCCTTAGTAGTTCTGAATCTGTGTGATCTTAGTCATCTAGGCAGATTACCTAAAGCACAGCATGGCACATTTTACCTTGTGCAACCTTGTGCAGAATTTTCCAATTGTGCAATCTTGCAGTTATAAGTGGGGTTAAAAATTAAAATTGTACATTTCTTTCCAAACTCTTGTGCCAGTAGTGGCCAGTCATTTGGTGATTCACCCATCTCCATTGAAAGGCTGACACCAAATTCTGCTAAATTCCCTGAAGCAAGTTCAATTTAAAGCATATGTCTTAGGACTAGTTTTATTTTTAGATTAGTGATCATCACAGAAGTAAAATAAATTGATGAGCCAATACCCTTTCCTCCCAAATTACTCATCGCATCATCAACGTACAGGACAGTTTTATCCTCTTGCAAGCAGAGTAACGTTAACTCAAAGTTTCTGATGAAATGTCTTGTACAGTTGATGGTTTAATGATATACTTTTAAGTTTATGATGGTCTAATGATATAGTTTACTAATGGTGACTGTTGTAAAGCATGTTTTTAGCTGTCAGGTATGTCTGTGGTCAGCAAAATATACTTTATGTACTCCTATTCATAGTTACATTCTATAGTGTATAGTGTATAGTGTTCTTATAGACATTACTGGCTATTACATGGTGTGCATTCAGAAACAAAATACTAAGTTACTTAAAATCAACTGCTGTAGAAAACCTTTTGACATTTTTAAACTTTTTACTGAAACCACACTGCCATATATAGGGTGAATACCCAAAATGTGGGGGTAAACCTCATTTTTGTGTTCCCTTGTGTCCATACTAAATCAATTATTTAACATTAAGTAAAGAAACAGCCCAACTGTAGTCTATACATTATTCAAATTGACTTTGATGTAATGTTGATTAATGTAAATACTTCTGTCAAGTTCTCAAGAATGGCCAGGATCCCTTTGGTGAACTTCACCTCACTTCTTGTCCCACTGACATCCTGTTAAATAAATAATAGTATAAAACAATAAATATAGGATATTATAAAAAAATCAAATAAAAAAAACAGTTTTTCACAATACCCAAAACTGTCAGCTCTCCCTAAAAACTCCAACGCACTACAATATGGCTGCTTTGAGCCCACCCTTTAATAGAAGAGAAAGCTGAGTATTCAAATATTCCTTCAAATGTCTAGCTTGTGACTCAGTTAACTTAGGAAAAAACTATGCACTTCATTATAGGCTGTTTGGAAATCTCTGGTATTTGCCACAATTGTATAATGTCCCAAAGTTGAACTTCATCCCTAGTTAGAATCAAAGTTTAACCTCCTGAGGGGTTCATTTCTGTCCGGATTTATATGTCCAAAAGCGGTATGTTGTCTTTCATGAAAATTTATTTTACAGTACAATATATTAGTTAGAATATATTACAATTTTAAACACAAAATCATCTCAAAATATTAAATTAAATAAATTTAAAAAAATAAATGCTTGAGGACGCGGATGGAACCAAGTAAGGCTTTGATTTTTATATTTTTAGCTGCCCGAGTGTGGCTCGGGGTTACCGCTTTCTGTTTTTTTTTTTTACCCCAAGCCACACTCGGGCTTACCACTCAGGAGCTAAACAACCCAATAGATTTTACAAATTTGAAAACACCGGTGTGTGATTGGCTTGGTGCTGGTAAAACAGAACTAAATTCTCATTGGTGTGGGTGAGCTTTTGCCATAATCAGGAAGTATTCGTAGCATACTTGACAATTATAGTACATACTTAACTTTTTTTGTAGGTGCTTTACAACAACGAGAGCAATTCTACATCTCCAGAAGTTCCAGTATTAACCAATGGACTTCCAGGTCCACTGTGTTCCTCTTAAGCTATTTGATGACCACTAATGGTCAGCAAGGTGGCTCAGAGGTTAGCACTCTTCCCTTTGCAGCGCTAAGTCCCAGGTTTGATCTTGGCCAGGACTCCATAGAGTTTGCAGGTTCTCCCCGTATTTGCGTGGGTTTTCCCCGGGAACTCTATTTTCTTCCCACATTCTAAAAACAAGCAGTTATGTGAATCCCCCTCCAAATTGATCTTGGACTTTGTTGATGACCTAAGACTATGGTGGGACATTAGATTGTAAGCCCCTTTGAGGGACAGCTAGTGACATTACTATGGACTTTGTGAAGCGCTGCATAATATGTCGGTGCTATATAAATACTGTGGTGATGATGAGAAGCAAGAGTGACATTGAGCCGGATTTATTAAGGTTCTCCAAGGCTAGAGAAGATAGACTTTTGTGAGTGAATCTATTTGATTCAGCAAACCTGAAATGGATTTCTTGAAATCATTTTCCATATGGCAAATGTTTTCAATTCTTGACTAGATCTGTTCCTGGTTTTGCTGGATCAGCCAGGTTATCCCATGATAACCCATCTTCTCCGGTCCAGGCCCATTGTCCTTAGTATCTGGCTCTATATGCAATGGTGCCCCACAAAGAGCTGGGGTGTACATGAGTACATGGTACATGAGTGGTGCAATGTATGCAAAAAAAAAGACTAAAAGTTAACATGAGCCAGGGAAAAAATGTTTTTGCAGACTTTTCTGCCAAAAGCCTCTGTCTTCTGGTAATTTTGTGTTTTTTGGATTTAGTTTACTTTAAACAGTATGAGTCTAACGCTCCTCCATACCCCAGGTACAGGCACAGCAGGGGGATATAGTGAGGTGGTGCTGTTAGGGAGCGGGGGATTAGAGCAAATGCTTTGCCCTGCATTATCAAGCTGGTGGAGGAAGCTGGTTGCAGAGTTTCATATCTCTAGAAAAACAAAGAGATCACAACATGTCACAAAAAAAAAGAATAAAATAACATTACAGCCCTGCAATGATGAACTTTAATTAATCATGAAAATATCAGTTTTACAGGTTTTCCTCCTCAGGCTGGAATCAGGGGACATCTGTGCCCTGGTGACTCACATTGCAGGTTGACCACAGTCATAATGAGCAGTTTCTGCTCTGTTAAATTATTAAACCTATTCTATAAATATACTTATATTTATTTAAACAACAGACTGGATAACGTAAATTAATTTTAGGTATCATTTAGAAAGCCACTTATCTTTTCCATGTATTGTTCTGCTTGTTTTGATTCTGGGTATAGTGAATGGCCTCCTCAGCTTGAATTCTTTGTGACATGATCAGATCCTTATCAGTTCATTAGTAATCAGGCCAATAAAACAGCATTAGTCTGAGCCAACTTTTCTCTGACTCAGGAGCCGGTTTCCTGTCTGTACAAATATCTAATTTTTCCACTATGCTTCAATTGATGCGATTTAAAGATGGGTAATATAATTGTATCTAGGAAACAAAAACAATTCATTGGTGGTTATTAATTGTTCCTAGTCCATGGTGTTTAGTCCTTGGCTTTCATGTAAACATGATATCCCCAGAGCACAAAAACAAGGGCTTTGGATTTTTTTTCTGAATTTGGGAATATCACGCAAACATTATCCTGTAACACTTGCTACCATCCAAAACAATTTTAGAACACACTTTTCATTTGTCTCAAGCTTCTTTTATTAACCTGAATGCAGTTAATAAAGTATTTGGATAGCAAGATCTTTAATAATCCTAATTTCTTTTACTTTAATCCCTACAAAACCCATTCTCTCTTGATTGTTGTTGCTCTCTTGAATGGGTTTTTGTGTTCTTCATTGGAGCAGCTAGTCTTTTATACCTTGAGAGTTGAACAGAGTCTTCCACCTTCTGAGACTACTAATGCCCAAAAAAACCAATACAAATCTTCTGGGCAGGGTCGGAAGCAATTGTATTTTTGGTAGAATCAAATGTGAAATAAATTTGGTAAGAGAGGGATTGTTGATCTCTAAGTCTTGCTGTTGTTATCCAGGAGTCTATGTGACTATTATACTTAAAGGATCATTTTAGTTGTATGTTAAATTTAAATTATAACATCAAAACAGCTTTTATATATAAAGATAGATAGATAGATAGATAGATAGATAGATAGATAGATACTTAGTTTCCTGCATATTAGCTCACTGAAAGTCTACCAGACACGGTCTGTCTGCTTGAAAACAAATGCTCTGCAATCTTTAAACACATGACATAGCTACAATGCTTCTAACAGCCAGAAACTATTTGCTTCCTATGTTTTGAGTCTCATTAAAACAGCCTTTCTCAACATTCAAAAACATTTTTTCCAGCACATGAATAGTTGACTAATCTGAACACATCCTAATCTTATAGACTAAGTTTGGTGAACATTTTTTAAAAAAGTGAATAGTCAAGTGGATTAACCCCAGAGGTTTGCATAGTATTTAAAGCAGAACTAAACTAAAAATGAAAAAATTAAACTTACCTCCCACAGACCCATCATGAGGTTTTCGATCGGGTCCTGCTTAGTTCCGATATTGTTCTTCGGCCCTGCAAGAAGGAAGTGCCGGGCACCTCCATCTTATATGAGGCTTTACTCATAACATTTCTAGAACACCTAGTCATGCTATGTTTTCGAATAACAAGTATCCATAATAAAAAATATTATAATAAATATATAAATGAATTAATTTTATAAAAAGATTTAGTATGTTTTTTTTTTTAATATGGATCCATTTGTATTGATTGATGTAACCATTGACTATATGTGGATGCTTCTGCAAAACTCTATCCTTCCTTTGTTTGCCTAAATGACACATTTGTATTATGTATTTTCCATTATACTTTATAGGCGCACTAAGAGTTAAATTTTGTGGGTTCTACCCCTACGTCTAGTACTGCTTTGATCAGAGAAAATGTGGTGGTTAGAACTCAAAATGTATCAAGCAACGAAAATAGTAGAACCCCAAAAAAGTTTCACATACAGTACTCTGTTGTTGTTGCAAGTGCACTAGTATGGCTACCATTCCCGTAAGCATTTGCCTAAATGCAAATTTTCATATTTATAGGTGTGTATAAATTTACTGAGCAATTACTACCATACGTCTATCCTAAATGGTTAAATGGTTAAATGTGATGTGCCAGCCTTTAATTTCCACTCCAAAGAGTGGTCACATAAAAATCTGTATCCTTCAAAAACTACAAATATTACCTTCATCATGTTCAAGAGGAAGGAGAGTAATCTAATTTGTCATAAATGTTAAATTGTGCTCAACAAATGATAGAAAGAGCCAACAAAGGTAACTGTCCATGTGAACGTTCTACTATACAAAAGGATTTCAAAAATACATTTCCAAAATGTCAGAATTCTTTATTAAAAAAGAAAAGGAACATGAGAAAACTGAAAAAAAGAAAACTGTTTTTTATAAAGCGAAATTCCCTACCTATTTTCCAGCTCTGATCGGCACTTTCATGAAGTTACAGACATAACAGCTACCATAATGGCATTTCCAGGTATTACAAAAGACACAAGTACATGCAGTCACTATGCAAGCATAGTAGTAGCGGAACTTCTGAAAGACATAATATCATGTGGCAGGCCACAAAACAGACAGGAGGCTTGATGGAGTTAAATCCTGTTTAGGAGGGGGGATGTATTTTTTTAGATGAAATGGAGATTTTAAATAAAAAATCTAATTAGTTAAATTGAAAGGCAAATAAAAAAAAAGAACCAACGCCGGTGGGGGGTTGCAAGGTCATCTCAGTGTGAATTTACTACTATGTGTTAGAATTCTGAAAAATACATTTATGAAATATCAAAAACAGTACATCTCCCATAAACTCAAATTCAAGTTCAAGTGGGCACAATGAATGGGTTGCTAATGTAAGAGCTACCAATGAATGGTATGTATAAGACAAAGATTTTGGGTTATGTGATGCAAGAAGAAGTATGATACAAGTACGTTCAGCAGTAATGCTTTTCAAAGTGTAGAACTTAAAACTACCCTCTTTAACCATTGGACTGAAATAAATTCTACATACATGGATCTCTCTATCTGTGTAGCGGCTTTAAATAGGACCTAACCTGCATTTTCTGAAGATGAATAAAGGTTGTTACTTTCTCTATCTGCCTTTTTAATTGTTTTATTTTTACAAGTGATTTATTTCTTTCTGTAATTTATTTCCTGCTAATCCTCTGGTAAAGTGTCCATAATTCCTGGTAATTCAACCTTACTGGGTAAGCTGGGTAAGTAGGGGCACTTTCATTCTTGATCATGGGACTTTGTTCCCTACAACTGGTATGGGGGTATTTTTCAATCCAACTGATCAGCAATGTAAGGAACCTGTGATGAATACTGCTTATTACTGCACTTTGTACATTATGTTGTACATTGCATTGTCCTGATTGCTACACTCTATGTACCGTATAATATGTTACACAGACCTGACCCTGCAACCTATACGTTATGTTGTATATTACATATTGGCCAAAGTGTTTATTCACTCAACAGTTGCCTAGGCTGCGTACGCACGTGCAATATCTGTCGTTGGAAAAGAAGGATCCATGACAGATCGTTCGATAATTTTTAACAAAAAAATTGCACAACGGCTGGTCAACGACACGAACTAATGAAGAATCTCGCTGGAAATGAATGACCGTTGTGGTGGATCTGATTGGACGACGATCGTTCGTAATCTATTGTGTGTACGGTTGTTCAGTGATCGTGGATTGTTCTGTGATACACTTTCTCCTGTACTTTCTGCATCGATTGAACGATCATTCCAAAGATCGTTCCAATGATCGTTCAAACAATCGTAACTAGTGTGTACATATTTAGTAAACTACATTTGAATGGTCGTATAGTTACAGCATGTACAGAATTGTGGACAATACGATCATTCAAAATAATAAGGAATAATCATTGATCGTTCGTTTTATTGCATGTGTGTACCTAGCTTTACTGCAGAGCAATTTGCAAAAAAAAAAATCTTTCTTTGAATGCTCAAAGTGTTATCTCTAAAGGCATCTGGATATATGTCTGTCCACTTAATTATGGAATATGTTGTGGGCACAATGACTGCAGACCATATAGAGCAGCCTTTCTCAAGCTTTTTTATTTAACATGGTGTAACCCTTCAAATATCTTTTAGATCTTCAGGGAATTACTATACTATAATTACTATATTCATAGCTCACAGTAAATTAGTGTGTTGGTCATCGGGAAGAACGTCTCCTACATTACTGGTCATTGGGAAGAATGTCACCCTTACAGATAGCCAAAAAGATCATTGGTGTCACTTAATCTGACCTGAGAGGTAGAAATTGCTTATTGTTCAAGGAACCTCTAGCAACCTCTAGAGCAGTGGTTGCCAACCTTTCGAACCTAACGAACCACTAAATTCATCATTTCAAATCCCGCAGACCAATAATATTAATTTCTTTAAGACAGAGTGTAGTAGAAGCGAGTGTGCATTCGCCAAGTCTGGAACCCGGACCTGCATGTGCAGGGAGCTGTGTGTCACTCAGGAGAAGAAGACAAATCCCCCAGAGGGGTGTCATAATGCCAGAAACCGCCCACTCTCCCATCACAGGCTCAGACCTGCTTGCCTAACATCTTGGGGGGACAGTGGTGCAGGGCTGTGAGCACAACAAAAGTTGTGTCCATATGGGATACGGAGTCAGGAGATAGATCCCGCTAAGGTGCTCCCGTCCCTGGCAAGTCCACGAGGGGGGGGGGAAACGGCGGGGTTATTAATGAATGAATGTGCTTTGGGATAAGATCAGTAAGAATGGGGAGAAGAATGTAGGAAGTGTGAGGAGTAAATATGAAAGATGTAGTGTGATGGACAAAGTAGGGTGTGGCATCGAAGAATGAATGCAAGGGATAGAGGGATGGAAAAATTATGAAAATGAATGAGAAGAAAAAGATGAGGAAAATAAAGAAATAAATGAATGGGTAAGCGGAATGTGGGTGAGTGTTCCAGAGAAGGGGATTGTGTGAGGGTAATTGCATGTGTATGTGTAATAGTAACTTTAAGGGTAAATTTTCTGCTCCAGAGGAACCCTAGGGTTCCACAGGATGCTGGTTGCAATCTAGCAATCTGATCTAGAGAGTATTCTATATCTAGTCTTAGAGTCTATTTTCTTTGTTTCTTTGACATATATTCATCTTAATTTAGTCAAGCCAATATTTCTGTGTCCCAGGGTCAGTTAATGGTGAAAAAATCAGAAGCTGAGAGACCGCAGGTACTATTAATGATCACTGTTGGCCTTTTTTGGGAAACAGCTTCCAGAATTCCTCCTTGAATTTCATGATAAAATGGCCTTTGGAGGTTGGATATGATATGCCATGGTATGGCAGCCAGCTGTGCACACTTGTTCATTATATCAGGATCTTGCGATGTTCTTCACATTGCTGTTCTGGTTTTAAAGAAAAGTCTTGAAGTAAACAAAACCTGTGCACATTCAGCCTCCTTATTGTATGATACACGCATTTTAACAAGCCCCTCTGGTGTCTGTGACGTTGTAGAATCCAGGATGTTCTCAGCTATTTTTACTCTGGAGGTCAATACACAAGGTTTGGTGAGATCTTTGTAAATAAAGGAAATTATTACAGTATTTAACAGTCTGTTACCTTTGTTGTCAGTTAGAACAGGAAGAGCTGGATGGAACTTGCAAGGTGCGTGTGCATTAAAATGTGACAGCGCCATAAGACAGTGAAGGAAAGGGAAGCACATGCTTGTTTATAGAGTCACACAAGGGAAACTCAGCAACCGTCTTCACAAGAAACAAACCTGGCTGCACAATACATCTATATCTCTTGTTTTCACTTCTTTCCATATATTAGGTTAGATGAACCTGTACGACCTGTTTATATATTATATGTAGGGTTTTTTTTTTTAAATCCTAGTTTCACTCTTTTGTACATTTAAAATGCACCTGTGCGTACTATGAGCAATAAACTAATAATATATTCTTAACAAGTCATGAAAGAGTTTTGAACAAGCCATTCCTTATCTCTTTTGCTGTTTTTATTGTGAATTTATTTATTCCCAAAGATTATCAAAGATCACAACGAAGACTCTAAAGTCTGCTTTCTAACAGTTTAGAAACACCTGCTGTGTGTTTATAGTAGACAACAGGTTGATTGGGAGCATGGGACCTGTTTAAAGTAAACCCATAAAGTGAATAAAACAAATTCTAATAGAAATCAGGTTAACAAGTGAATGCAGTGTAAAAAAAAGCAAAGTGGTAAATAGAAAATCTGTTTGTACTTGCACGCTATATTACTATATTACAGCGCTTTCCTTTCATCTCCAAATTCAGCAAGTGGGAGGGTCAGTCCGATGTGGCCATGTGACACCAAAACTAGAAGGAGCAACAGATGGAAGACTACAATTCCCAGCATCACTGCATTACAGTGGAAACCATGGACCATTGACCATAGATTTATCAAAGTTCTCCATAGACTATCATTGGAGAACCTTGGTGATCCAGGAAACCTAGAATAAACTTTGTCCAGGACTGAAAACAATCCGGCACCAGGCAATGACAGGTGTCATAATCGAGTGGCTTGAATGGCTGATCCCTACTATACCTTTATAAGTCATTTACAGTATTTACAGCCAAAGAGCAATTACAGCTGCCATAGACTTTGAGGACTGATTGGCTGAGCCCTACTTTACCAGTATTTCTATAACTATGTCAAAATTTGTAGAGTCCATGCAGGAGATTACAGAAGGCTTATATTAAGATATATTAGGATACTTCTGCTAGCTCTATGAAAATATATTTGATTATTTCTACTGGCTACATGAATCAATTGAATGCAGTTGAACAGTTGAAATCCTATGTAAACCAAAGGCAACAGGATTACATACAGACATCTGGGTTGAAAAGCTGCAAATTAAATAACACATTTTGTTTAGTATAACTACATAGTAATTAAATCATTATATGAATTATATATATGTGCAACATGGACAAATAATTCTTAACAGTTTCATTCTTCCTATTGTTACTCGCTGCATCATGTTTCAATAGGGAGCTGTAAACATAATTGTTATACATACACACCATTGTTTTTACACCATTTTTTTTAATTGCTGTTGCTCATAGATCAGTTGGCAGGCAGAATTTGTATTTCTCACGCTCAAAAAAGCATGTTGTACCCTGCAGATATTCAGCAGGGTCTTGGTGTAGAAATCAGTTTTGGGATTCCCAGTCTAAAGGTTCATTCACACTTCTAGCAATGGGCTGCATTGCTTAATAATGTTTGGATACAAGGTCAGGTAAAAAACATCTGGTGCCAGTCTCCACTAATGTCCTGCACTGATGTGCACTGAAACAATCTAGAACACATTGGGCCTGACTTATTAAAGCTCTCCTAGGCTGAAGAGGACTTCTTTTATGGTGAAGATATAGTGGATAATTCCTGTTTGTAGAATCTCTTTTCCTGTTAACTTTAGTTTGGTCAATTCCCCTATGCAATAGATTTTTTTTTAAATATTATTGGTAATGTTTAAATATAGATGCTCCTCACTTAACAACCAGGTTAGTATAGACATTAGTATGCAATAGGTAGGGGAAATTTAACTGTGACTGATTAGTGATAACTAAAACTTACACCGAACGTCAAAGAATTGTCGCTGGAAATTATCTTTCTTGATTGTTTCCAGTGACAGATAAATGACTAAGCACTGTGCACACAGTGTCGTTCTGTTTTATAAAGAGGGGAGTGAATGGGATTTGTTCCTAATCAGTCGTTCATCAATCTCCCATGACAGTGTCGATAATCTAGACCAGTGTTTTTCAACTAGGATTCCTCCAGAAGTTGCTTTTTGGCTATCTGTAAGGATGACATTGTTTTCATTGACCACCACACTAATGTACTGTAAACCGTGGATATAGTTTTTATAGAAGGGAGTCCCTGAAGACCTGAAAGTTATTTCAAGGGTTCCCCTCATGTTAAAAAATCAAGAAACACTGGGTTAGACCCTCCCCAACTGGTAGGTTTTTCAAGATGAAGACCCATACTGCCAAAAGCCAACAAGTTAGACAAAGATGTTGAAGGGAGAAGCTTCATTTTCTTTGGTATCAGCAAAGTCTTATTGCTGTTCATATTAAGTTATAATAAAATAGATGTTGGCACATGACCAAAATAACATTTGACTATTCCCAATGCCTATATAGAAGAGCTCCCTAGCCGGAAGGGCATTGGAGAACTAAATATGCATATCAGATTTTCTCCCAAGATAATCATGACTATTCATCTTGTGCCACTATTATCTGAAGAGCGTATGTAGCTTGGGACAGGGGAAAATAGATGGGTGAATTTAAAAATGTGGGTTGTAAGGGTGTGTTTAAATTTGTTAAAGCCAGAAGCAAACCTTAGAGGGAAATAATGTCAAGAAAGTTGGGGTGGCTCTAGATATGTTTTGGAGCAATTTGTGGGAATAGGGTATGAGTTAGGAAGTCATTATTAGGTTACTGAAGGATCAAAGAGGGTGGTTGGGTTTGTAATTATGTATAAGAGTATGAGCATACAGAGTATGAGTTAGGGTAAGAGTGTAAGTCTAAGTACACAAGTGCAAGAATTGTCGTTGGAAAGGATCTTTCACGATCCTTTCCAACGACAAACGACTGCACGATGCATGAATGAGTGCTGTACATACAGGCCTGTTCTGCTCTATGGAAAGGGGAGTGGGGAGAACCACGGAGTGGCACCCCGCTGTGTTCCCTCCCAATTACTTGCATTACGATCGTTCGTCGGCCATCATCCGTGGATCCGCTAGGATGATCGTTCGGATGATGGACGATGAGCTCTGTACCCACGCCAGATTTTCTTCCGACATCAGCCCTGAGCTTTTTATCGGTCGAGAACCATTGTACTTGTGTACGTAGTATCCAAGGTGAAATTGTAGGTAATGGAATACTAAATAAAAGGATGATGCAGTAGTCAAGACAAGAAACAATGAAAGAATGCACCAGGAGTTAAGTGGTCTCTGTGGATAGGAATGGGGGATATTTTGGAGATGTTGTGCAGATGGAAGTGACAGAACTTAGCTCTGGATGTTGGGAAAGGAGAATGCTAATTCATAGGTGATATCAATTCAGTGTGCCTGTAAGGTAGGGGATATCAGTTATGGGGTGAATCAGGCAGGTTTTTGCAAGGTAAGTGGGGGAAGATTATTTAAGTTATATCTAAGTTAAGTTTTAGGTATCTCAGCATAGACAGACAGCAAAAAACTTTACCCAGAACAGGGAAGGCCAAGTCAGGAAAGGACACAACATTTGTGTGCAGTCCACATACAATGGTGCTGTAGGCTGAAGGAAGTTATGAGTCTGCTAAGGCAGCAATAGCGAAAATAAGAAAAATATACCACTGAAAAGAAAATGGGTCACCACTGTAAGAGTTTTCAGTGTGGTTAGATACATCCGGAATTAAAGTATTGTCATTATTATAATTATTAATATTATAATTATTCTCAGGAATTATAATAATTATTAGAGGGGGCAGTCAGGGTCTGGAGTAGAAGAGGGTGATCCAGAAGATGGAGAAGATAAAAGTTGCCTTGTGATTTGGCTATGAATAGGTCATTGGCTACTTTTTTTAGGGCCATTTTAGTTGAGTGTGAGGGTCATAAACCAGATTAAAGAGGGTTAAGTACTAAATTGAATTAAAGTAATTATGTTTGTCTTTTCTAAGCAAGGCTCCCAATTATAGGACATATGAAAAAAGAGAAATGAAATGGTAGCTAGAGAGTATAGAGAGGTCAAGAGAGGGTTTCCTTATGATTGGAAATAAAATTGCATGCTTTGAGAGAAAATTACCAGTGGATAGCGGGAGCTTGAATAGTTCAGTTAATACAAGGGCCGGGGTGAAGGAGTGGGCATGGAATAAATCAGGGCATAGTCAGAGGAACGTCCCATATAGTTTCTGTCTTTGCTGTATTTTTCCTACCTAAGGATATATTGTTGGGTAATATTTTTATATTTTAAAACATATGTGTTTAGTTACCTGTAGCGCTGGACATTCCTACAGTATAAGTATGAACTAATATTGTATTGTTACCCCCTATTGTCGGTATTGTACCCAGTACAGCACTATGGAAGGTAATGGCTTTTTATAAATATTATTATTATTATTAATAATTAATATACGAGGACAGGTAGCAAAGTGAGATAATAAGAATAGAGAGTCCATACTTATTGCAGCTTCTAAATGTGTAACATTGTCAGAAGAATTAATTTTCTTTGGAGCTTTGTAAAGCAGCAGATCTCTGTGGCTGTTCCAATTCAAATTTAGATATTGGCACATTACCTGGATCATATTTGACTATATCCAAAGCCTATATAGTGGGGCTTCCTGGCCGAAACTACCCTTAACAATTTATTACTGCAAGAGCAGAGAATGTTCACTTAGCTAAGTGAACAATATGAAACTTTTCATTTTAATAACCGAATCGTGCAAGAAAAAAATCCTATTTGTTCATATTGTTTTACCCATATTTTTCACACGTTGATTAGTGATGAATGCTTACTTTATTCATTGTGCTAAGTACTTATTCCTTTTGCAAAGTCAACATTCAATTTAGGTAAATCAGCGCCTAAGGAACTTTCCTCTTGAGACTACAATTATTTTTCTTAGAAATTACAACTCTTTGGACACATTTACACTTTATCACAGTTTATACAGCGTGATATTCTTTCAGCAGTAAGTATCTGACTTACCCATGTGCTGTTTTTTTAGCAGGCATAATAAATGAAGCACACTTGGGTATATATATGGATATATCACCTGAAGTTCTTATTTTAGCCTGTTGCAATTTCCTAAAAATACAGACTACAGGAATTTTTTCCCTTTTTTTGCCATGAAGCCAGGCGTGTGTCTTAACAAATGTCTGGATTTATGACTGAACCAGTAACCCTAGTTGTAGAAGACTTTAATGAGAAGCATTATTAATGGAGATGAGCTCTTAACTGTCATTGTTTAGTAATCTTATTAATTATCTTTCACCCACCTTGCTTTCCAGTCCTGCTTTTCTACAAGAGCACAATTTAGCTGTATTGCTCCCTGCATTTAATTAGTGACATGATTAAACAAGCTAATTAAAGAGCGCATTTGCATACTAAATCAAACACTAATTCCTGGCAAGTGTGCTTCTCCTGAATACCTAGATAATTGGCTCAGAGAAAGACTTTATACTTATTTTCCCTCAAAGAAGTGGTGGTATTAGACATTGTCTGTAATTGTAGAGTATCATATTTAAATGGAATATTTTTGGTTTTTCCATTAGTGTTAAAATTGAAAGTGTAGTGGTACCACCGCTCACATAAAGAACCATGGCAGAAAAGTCAGGGGATTGTGAGATAAAACAAAAAGTTTGAGAACGCACATGGAAATATGTGGTGAACATCAGTTAGGTATCAAGAAATGCATTTTTATGACTAAGCCATTCTACGTTTTAGGCCACACAATGAGCCTGATTTATTAAAGCTCTCCAAAAGTAGAGATGATAGACTATCATAGGAAAACCTGGGCAATCCAGCAAACCTAGAATTGATTTCCTAAAATTCATATACTATTAGTTGGAAAACATTTGAAATCCTTTACCAAATACATAGCGGGTTTGCAGGATGGTAGTCTATCTTGCCCAGTCCTGAAGAGCTTAAATAAATGAAGCCCAATATGTCTAATGATCACGTCTTCCATAGACAGCATGATAGAAATCTATACATAGAATGCCTAACTGAATCCCAACACTTTTGACTAAGTAAGTTCCAGTGTATTCTTATGCAAGAGGGTTCTTCAGATCTACCATCAACTTTTAAGGGTTGATGGTTGATGCTGGACTTTCCAATGGGTCAATTGAAAAGGTTAAAAAATCAAAGAGAAGTCAATAAATGATTTAAAAAAGAGATAAATGATGTAAGATTGACTGAGGTCTAAAAACCTTTTCATGTCTCTCTAGTGCTCCACACAAGTACCTAATCCTGAAGATGGGTTGGCTAGGGTCAGACAGTGTTAGTTGGGGTTGAATGGTCAGCTGCCAACAAGGGGGGCCTTGAACTGTCTCCATTAGCTGTTTGTTGCCTTTTTTAACAGTATGGTTTGCAAAGAGTATGAGTAATCTACCAAACACCCCTCCCCCCATTTCCCCAAACACGCACACACTTATTTATGAAATTATTTTTAATTTATGTTTTAAAGCATGTTGATGTTTTATAAAAAATACTTTATCAGTTCTTAGCTAGGGCTGGTTTTAAAAAAAATCAGGGGCAGTCACGAATAGGCCCTATATCCTAGACTACTGCAGCTATGGTACAGTATTATATTACAGCACTATATTAGGAAGGGTTCTATTTCAGAGCTAGCCCAAGGGATCCCTTACTCCAACAGAAATAACTAAACAGAGCAGAATGGGTATATTCATCCACAGTTTGTGCACTATTACAGCCTGCAACACAGATTACACTGGAATAAAATACAATTACCATATATATTTGAGTATAAGCCAAGATTTATTTGACCTGATCAATGTCATCAGAAAAAGAATCTTGGTTTTATACTCAGGTTACACCACTAGATGGCTCTGTGTCTTAATGTAAAGTGTGTAACAAACTCTTGTCATCTTAAACATTATTAGAGTTTCTGACACTTGGACACAAATACCACACACTGGATGTATTCATTCACAATTGTTTTATTGGTATTTGCATTGATTACTGTCTTTAATGTTAGCAGTGATGAACACATTTTGAGCCTTAGGTTTATATTCAGGTCAAAGTTTTCCTGCTTTTCAGCTAAACTCTTATTTATACTTATACTTATTCAATACTTCATAACCCCAATAATGGAACAAATATTTTGTTTTACATTTTTCCGTATTATTCCTTCTGAGGAGGGCTGTCACTGAGGTTTGCACAAGGGCTTTGCCATTGTGTCTTTACTGTAGGTCTGTCACTGAGGCTTGCACTGAGAACTGTCAATTAGATTACTGTTAATAAGGTCTGCACCAGGGGTGTGTTACTGCCCCTCTGTCATGAGCCTTTAGATTTACTTTAATATTATAAGTCTATAAAATGCACTTTCAAGCTTGAGGGGGGAGGAAGTCACTGCCAGCTCTCAGTCTAGCTAATGAGTAGAGTAGGGCTAGACTTGGAACCTGACTTCAAGTGTGTGTGACTAATCATCAATCTTTTTAATAAAGCTGACAACATATTCTTTCCTTTTTCGCACAAATAGTGGCAAATTAGCTTCTTGCAGACAGAGCTGGGGATGATAAAAAGCCCCTAAAAGGTTTTCTGGGCTTTCTGCTGCACAAGGTATTATCAAAGGTTTAAGTGAAATGTAATTATCTCAGTTTTTCAGAATCTTTAAAATACAGAATTATTTGTGAGATTACACATTGTCAACCCCTGTATTATTTGCATGCATTTAGGACCCCAAAAAAAGGCTTATGTCTGCATGATGGGAACGTCACAGACAAGAGGCTAATAAAAGCTCATGATACCACAAAAATTGATTTCATCCAGTAATGTGTCATATTTGGAAATGATTTCAAAGACTCCAATGTTTGTTACTTATCGCTACTGCAAGGAAATGTAGAATGTTTAGTATCTGTGAAGACTAAAGAATGTAATTGCTCCTTGTGCTCCAAGTATATTTCCATTGGTAATGGTTCAGATTGAATTAAAACAAGAAATAATAAGGAACTGAAAAGAACTCAAAATACAAAATAACAGTTTCGAATGATGATTTTTTTCTTTCCTTTCTTTTTATTTAATTCTGTGCCAGGGTTATAATATACGGCAGATAAGAGGATATATATGTGGGACAAGGCATCCTTCATGGGACAACATAAAGATCTGTAAATATGCTTGGGTGCTGTCTTAAAGCTGTATGCAATTAATTGAAAAGTGAATGTATGAGCTGTATATAATGTTATAAAACAGTGCCGTTGGCAGTGCATATTTGGCTATGGATTCTTATGGTTTCTGCTGGCAGTACATATTTGGCTGTGGATCTTTTGGTTTGTTTCATAATTAGCTTGGCTTACATACAGAAGCCCAATCGGCTCTATATATAGAACAGGGAATAAGACATTACCTCAAACATTCTCTTGTGGGAATCTTCCAGGCCCATGTATTTTACTGGCAGTAATTGATTTCCTCGAAGGAATGTTTGAGGGAATGTCATATTGCTTGTTTTATAAAACGAGCCCAATAGGATTTGCTATAGTTAAAATTTGTCCTTTTCCAAGCGTTGACAGTAGTAAATGGAGAAGGGAATGAGGAAGAAGCAGCAGCAGAATACTTGCACGCACTGTGCCTGAGAGGATGAAAAACAGAGGATTAGGTGAATCACCCCACTCCTGTGCTACTCTGACATGAAGGCAGACATGATCTGTCTTGGGAGGGCGCATTTTGATTTCTAACCACTTTAAGTTGTAGCACCTGTTAGATCCATAATGCTTCTGCATGCAAAAAGCCCAGTTGCTCCCTTTATGTCTACCTGGAATTTTTAGGGGGTAATAAGAAGAATGCCCAATTTTTCTTATCAACTAGGGCAATGAGGGAACTAATTGTGGGGTGATTTGGTGCAAAATGCTTTCCTACAACATTGTGAAAAGGGGCCCTACCAACAATGAAAAAGAATAAAACTTATCCAAAATGAACTAACTAGTGTTATTTTGTTCCACAAGATAGAAACATGAAACTAGTCTCCTAAATGGCAATGGTAATGTAGTCACAGAAACTTAGTTTGTGATCAGTAAGTCCTCCTTGCTTAGATACAGAAGCAGTAGCTTTGTTTAGGCTTATCTATTGGATTCCTAATACAAAAGACCCAGAATGGTTCTCTTTCAGGTACATTTCTTCTTCAGGTACATTTCTTCCCTTTTTCCCATCCATTCCCAAGCTCTACGCAGGCAGCGCCCAGGAGTTAGACAACTGAGGTACAGACCCAGACTCAAAGAACCCTCCATGGTCACTTCCAAACATTTACCACCTTCCTATTTCAGACTCAGTTATAGTTTCTCCCACAAGGGAGTCATTTTTACCATGAGGGTTTAAAGAGTATTAAAAGTGCTCAGGCTGGCTACAGCCCTTCTGATGAAGCAAGACCCTAAAGCAAGCAAGAGTCCCTAAAATATATTTTAATTTCAACAACAAAGCATTTGTACAATTATTTGTACAGTGACCTAGTATTGCACTAACTCAGCATCCAAAACAAAAAAAATCTTTTTGCCGTAATGTCAACCACAACAACATATTTAGCAAACCACTCATAACATACCAATTTGAACAAAATTACATACTTTGCAAACATGGTTTGCTGAAAATACTGTTTTTGCTAATTTTCAACCATGGTGTACAGTGGTTTTCCTAAAATGAGACCTGTTTTATGGATCACCCAGGTTCTCCAATTATAGTCTATCTTCTCCAGTCTTGGAGAGCTTTAGTAATATGATTGAAAAAAAACAATGTGATATAAAGCAGACCAAAAGATACATGGGTTGTGTTTAAACAAATTATCTTGATTTGTCTCCAAATGTCACTGTAGACCAGTGTTCCTTCAAAACATGCTGGGGTTTCCCAAAGCAATGATCAAAGTATAACTGACACCAATGTTGGGTGAAATTCTTCCCATTGACCACCACACTAATGTACAGTGAGTTGTGGTGTAGTAATTGTAGCAGGGGTTTCCTAAGACCTGGAATTTATTTTAAGGATTCCCCCATGCTGTAGATTAATTTTTTGACTAAGAATGATTGAAATTCAGTTGTATACAGTGTTCTGCCCAGAATTTTTTTATGCTGGGGGCAGGTGGTCAAAAGATGGCAACTATCCCCCTATACTTTGTTCTAACTTTCCAACTTTCACTAATGTAGTATGTCTGATTTTTTTATTTTCTTTGTAAGGTACCCCAACTGTATGATCTAACATTTCAATATTCACCCAAAACAGCCGGGTGGTTCCTGAAAAGTTCCAGATGGTGCGCCCAGCTAGAAGCGGCTGGGGTGAACACTGATATAGTATGTTGTCAAGTAGATATAACCATGCTTACCCTCTGACCAAAAGACAACCAGGAGCTTTTAAGTATTGTGAAGCTTAAGGGATCTATTATCCAGATTTTGCATATTATGTATCTACAGCTTTAAAAAGTACATTTACAGATGAATAATAATATATGCAGTTTGCTCAAGTATACCTTGAAAGAACCAATGCATCTGACTTCTTAGCAGAAGAGGCGTATTGAGACAAATTAAACTATAAGTGCAGTACAGGGATGTTGTGAACACAACAAAAATGTAAGAGTTATTTTTAGCTCTGGTGTTTTATATGATAGTTTTCTCTTTAAAATGCTCAGCAGACAAAAAATAAATTTTGTTCAGGCATGGAACTAAATTTTATTTGGTTTCAAACAAACTTGTTTTTTCAAAGCATTGTGTTATCACCCCTTAACCTGACTCATTTATCTGCTCTCTGCAACTAAAACCTTATTTAATCTCAGAGATCACCACCCTAGAAGTAGTAATGTGCACAAATATTTGTGAACTGATTTTTACCATCAATGTACTAAACAATCAATTAATTAGGAGCATCACATTCATATGCATGGTTTCTTTATATATGCTAAATATTATTTATACCATATTATATCGATTGTTCCTAAAAAAATAAATATAATTTTATATATATATATCTTCCAGCTTCACATGTTCTGGATGTATATTTTTTTAACCCCAAGAAGCAGCCCCTTGGAACCCATCCAGCAAAAAGAAAACAAAAAAAAAACAAAAAACAATTTCAACAAAAAACAAAACAGACCTAACAAAAACTTCTGATCTAGAGCTTTATTATTCTATTATTATTATTCATCAGTGAAGCTGGGTGATCCAAAAAAACAGGAATAAATATCTTAAAATAATTTGCTTTTTTTCTAGCATATGTTTTGAATCCTGGACCAAATCCATTCCAGGTTTTCTGGATCACCCAGTTTCACTGATGAAAGTTTATCCTCTCCAGCCTTGGAAAGTTTTTATGAATCAGGCCAACTGTGTCTAAAAAAAAAGTGTATGGGGATAGCTGGGAACTGGAATGGGGGACATACCAAATCTTAAAGCAGGGGGAGGGCTTCATATATCTGAAAGTGCAATATGAAATATAAACAGATACCTCAGGTAACTATCATAGGGATATTTAATAGTTGTATGTGGTAGTTTTCTTGTGAGGGACAAAATGTGAGGGATTACGTTTAAATTCCAACCATATCCTTATCTAGTCCTACAGCCTGCATGGCCAGGAAAGAGAGGGCAGGGAGCGTGCACTCCATTCTGCATTGGCCCTTCTTGCAAAGAACCCATGTCCCCCAATGGTTAGAAACAGATCTGAACATCATGACCATATATGGTCATTTTTTTTCAGACTGGGTTAATTCCAGGGGTGTAGTTGTAAAAAAAGAAGAGGGGGCAAGGTAAACCTGCCCGCCCCACGACAGCCCTGCCTATGTGTCAGTCAAAGGGGAAGAAACTTCCCCCAGAGTGACATCATAATGCCAGAACCCGCCCACTCTCCCATGGCAGGTCTGAGCTTGCTACAGGAGAGTGGGCGGGTTGTATTCAGAGAGACAACCCACCCACCGCCCTTAGCCTGCAATTCTAGGAGACATGGACTGCGGCCCTGGGCGTTGCACACCCCCAGCGGGGTCCTTCTTCTGACCCCGCTAGTGGGTACAGCTTCTAGAGCCGTGGACCAGGGGTTGGGAACCTCTGGCCCGGTGTTCCCATCCGTGCCTGCCCTACTACAGCCCTGGTTAATTCATTTTTAAGGCGAATATATTTATCTTAAGACACCCAACATCCCTTTTATGAGATTATATGTGGTAGAGAGGCTCTTGTCTTTCAACATTGGAAGATATGGGTTTTTTGCAAGGGGTAGGCTTTGCTACTCCCACTTGCAAGGACCCCTCCAATGCTTGAGGGAACATAACCTGGTCTGGTACAAGAAGGGGAAATGCACCCTTGCTGCCCTGCTTTTCAGTGCCAAACAGGCTGCATGACTGATTCAGGGACTGGTTAGAATATTATAAGAGGCCCTGGACCTGTTGCTGATTTACAGTTATGATAGCAAAAACCAAACTAAACGTTGAATCTATACAGCAACACTAGTTTTTGAGCATAAGAGGCATCTTTACCAAAACTTTGAAACTGAAGTTAGGGGAGGAAAACATAGGCTCCTTACACGGTACTGCCTTTAGCTCTTCTCTACATCTTCATTCCATTCAACCTTGTCGATTAAAGTGGATCTACCCCATTCCCCTCCAATGCCGTAACCCAAATATCTACTGTGCTTCTCCTAGGCCCTCCGATGGACAATCTCCATAGCTATGAGTCTTAAACTGTCTGGACCTACTGTAGGCAGGAATCTCTGTCAAAAATCAAGATAACCATTTATTTTAGATATATGGAAGCATTCACTTTGTGGGGCTATCAATGTAGTTCTTCATGTTTTGGAGTATGTGGAATGAGGACTGGGCCTTATGTAAGCTAGAGGGGACCATGTACCAGTACAGCCCTTCTGGTGTCCCAAAAACTGTCAAATCAATTGCCCTGCAAAAAATCCCACTGCAATCCAGTATCAAAACATAGAGTTCTATAACAGAAAAACAAAAGTAACTAAATCTCCCAGGTTTAGGATTGTACTTACTAGTATACGTCACAGTTTGAGCAGATGCGAGGAGGATGAGTAGGAAGACACAGTTTTGAAGATAAGAGATATATTAAAGCGTAGGTTGGTATTTTAACAGTTTGAGCCAATGCGTTTTAAGTGTTGTTTGCAGAGAAGCAAATAAAGCAGCAGGAAAATTATATGAAAGTGAGAAAGAATAACACTCAACAAGGCTTTTCTTCTCTTCCTCCTTTTGAATAAAGGTTAATAAGCTGAAGAAAGTAAAATATTGCCTTCTTGAAAGGGCTATTACAGTGAAAAATACTTCATTCTGATAACTCTATGCAGTTAATATATGTAAAATATCAGCATATAAATTCCTGTTTTTATTTCACATTCCTATGATATTATGCTACACATTTACGGGCGGACAAGTTATAACATTGATATACGTGTGCAAACTATAACACTGCCAATTATATGATTGTTACTTTTTATTCACATAGCCTATATCTATTTCTTTTACCTATTTCTGCAGTTTCTCATTACTCCTGACAGTATATTAGTGCATCCCAACACCTATCAGAGTCATGTTTAGTGGACAGCTTGGCTTGTAGGTAAAGCAAAGAAAAATACACAGGAAAGAAATAAAACACATACACACAGAAACTATCATAATATGTATTTTTCCATGTGCAGTTTTAATTTATATTCTTTTTTACAGTATTTAACCCCTTTCTGGCCACAACCTCTAAATGGTTGTGCTTAGGAATGGTTCCCTATGCTAAAAGAATGAGCTAGGAGTACACACTTCTACCAGTAAGAAGAACCTGGAAGTCACCAACAATGCTTTGCCTTCAATAACAATTGGAGACCAATGGAATCACAATCATGATGCCAATATATTATATTACGACTCTATACCAATACACATTTCCCTGCTTTTGCCTTTAGGAACACAGTTGTGCAAAGGTAAGGGGATTATGCAGGAAAAAGAACATTTGGTAGCACTCGAACATTTCCATACACCCCAGTGATTTTTACAGGAGATATGCCATGTTAGTCAGTTTTTAGATCCCAATAGGCAAATTACAGGCAAAAAAGTATGGTAAGCTGGGCTTTTTCATGGAAACCCAATGTATAATAAACCAAATACCATATGGTATGGTATTTGGTTTATTATACATTGATGCCGTTTATTATACATTCATGGCTTAAGGACAATAATTAAAAAAAATAAAAAAATAAAGTCTTTAAATAACTTGCTTAGGGGATGTCTTTATTAAAAAGAAGCAAAAAATGTAACCAGATCCTTTTTCAGGCATTCAACCATGTCCAGAAAAAGGAGGGCAGTGAGGTTGCCCCCAACCTGTTATACCTAAAAGAACGTGGGGGGTTGTAGGGAGGGTAGGTCCTGTTCCTGTTCTGGCAAAAAAAAAAACTCTAAGGCAGTGTTTCTTGACCTTGTTTCTTTTACATGGAGGGATTCTTGAAATAATTTTCATTTACTTTCATAAACAAATTACTATATTCACAGCTCAAAGCATATTAGTATATTAATGCCTCTTACATTGCTGGCCAGTAGGAAGAATGTCACCCTTACAGATAGCCATAAAGATCATTGGTGTCACATAAAACTGACCTAAGAGGCACAATGTACTCATTGCTCAAGGAACCCTAAGCCAGGTTGAGAAACACATCTCCGAAGGGTCCATGTATAAATGGTTTCATCAAAGATCTACTTAACTTTTATCTAAAATTAACACACATTTCACATGGGGTTCAATTGGAAAATGTGTGAATCAACTTTTTCCCATACTTCATACATTTTTCTGATTAAATTCAAAGTGAAAAGTGGGGTGAAACCCTTTTTTTAAATAGACCCCTTAATGTTGTATTTTCCCTCATTTATAGTCACAGTGACGATGGTCAGCAGGACGAATTTCAGCTGTGGGGATACAGATGGCAATAAAACCTGAGCACTAGATCCAAACCTGAAAATTAGCTTTGGATTTCGGTACATTTTAGGTTTCAAATGCATTCCAAAAATAAATAAAAGTGAATAAGTACCCCTTATAATGTAATAACAATGTATCTATACATATATCATTCTTTTACCAGTCAGGGAAAATAAGACCTTGCTGAAAACTGCAGTAAAAAAAATAAAGTATAAAAGCATATTTTTCGGCGGTGGTAAAAATAGACTGTAATTAAAACATTCTAGACGAATGACACACCAGACAGGTGATTTTTGCATATCAGTGCACTTATCTTAGATTAAGACCTTCTTGCTCAATCCTCGTCATGACTCAGCAACGCTTCTAATTATATGTTTGGGTAGCATGAACTGCTGCGGGATTTAATTTATGAAAATTAGCTGAAGTAATCTCATGCACACCTACAAGGGCATTTCAAATCTCTAAATATGTATAAGGCGCGGGCAAAGTACACATGTTTTTCCCCAGTATGTTCACAGTCATGCAGACAACTTTTATCAGAGCATTGTTATTATTATATTCACAGGCACTGCAGTTTTTTCCTTTTCTTTTCTATTGATATAATGCATAGATGTCAATGTGGAAGGGCAATATTCATTTTCCAATTTTTTAAAGCTGCATGTCTTTCAATTTGTCTACTTCTAAAAGAAAAGGAAATCAGTTGCCAATGATCTCCTCACTTTTGAGACTGTTTATTTTCAGAATTGTGTGCTGTTGCTTTAGTTTCAATGCTTCCTAAATCTTTGGCAGGGAGGTGAAAAGTGAACCTCTGCAGGAGGGCCCCCGTACCCTCCTCAGCCACAGGGGGACCTACAGAGGTCCCAAGTCAACTCGTAGAGGGGTCCTCAAATCAGTTCTGCACAGGGTACATCTGATGAAACAATAAAGCGAGGAGTAATTCTGAAACTCAGATACAGCATGCTTGTTTTGGCTCTTCAGTGTAAAAGTTTTTTAAACCTAACATATCCAGGCAAGAGAAGGACGGCAATGGCAGCCTTGTGCTCTTAATGTCAATTTAACTGGCTTCTAAGGATAATGGAAACACCTTGCAACTGTCCTGAATTTGTTCTTGTACTAGGAAACTTGATGTTTTTTCCTAGAAATTACATTTTCAAAACAACAGTTCATAAATATCAAACACATACAAAAAGGTAAAACATGTTTTTTTAAAAAATACATAAATATTAAACTAACCTAAATAAATAAAAACAATATTAGCTTTATTTTCCAATATCTGGGGTGTGGACCTCCATTAGAGAAATGTCCTTCCTGCACTGCTAATATTTTACTAAATAGAAAGAAAATGGAACACTGCAAACAATAAGCAGACATAACAATGCTTTTTTTTAATAAAGTAAGGTGGGATTCCTACTTGTCCGTTTCCATGCCAGATTTTCACTATTTTTTGTCTGGTAAAACTGTAGTCAACACCAGAAAAAAAAACTAGGATAAAAGGGAAAACCCAACAGGAGTTTTTTTCCTTCACCACTCTAAGAAAAAAGTTTTGTCCTGACCTACATGTTAATCTGCAGCTCAGTAAGTGAAATTGACATTCTGTTATATTTGGTGGACAGCAAAATCAGTTTTTTTAATATGAAATCAATTTAGACAAAATAACTCCAAGACCATTCAGTAACCTGGAGCTTTTTTCCACTTATCCCTCATGGTTTTTCCATTTCCTTAACCCCTCTCTTTTTTACCTTTCCTTTTCTGATTCTTTTTATTTCCTTTCTATTTATAATAGGAAAGTGGCTCAAGTTGATTGCACTCGTGCCTTTACAGCACTAAGATCCCAGGTTTAAATCTTTGCCAGGACACGATGGTCCTGATTGAATAAAGCTCTCCATGACGAGGACAGAATATCACGGGTGACTATCATCCAGCAATCCTGGAACTGATTTATTAAAATTATTTGCTATAATTTACCATTTTTTTTTCAAATCCTGGACCAGATCCGTTCTGGGTTTGTTGGCTCACTGAAGTTCACGTATGATAGTCTATCTTCTCCAGTCTTAGAGAGCTTTATTAAATCAGGCCTTATATGTGTACAGTTTGTATATTCTACCTTTGCCTTTAATTTTTCCTCCCATACTTCAAAAACATGTAGTTAAGTAAATTGACTTGCCTGAAACTGTCTGTGTTCATGACATATGACTGAGATAGGGACATTAGATTGTGAGCCTCTATTGAGGATCAGTTAGTAACATGACTATGGACTTTGTACAGCATTGTGTAATATGTTGGTGCTATATACACTCTAGATAATCCTAGAATCACTTACCAGATTTAAAGCCATCTTTTATTTTGGATAGAATTGGGAATGTTATGCTTTTTTTCATTTTGTAGGGATATTTTTCCGCAATCCTATGCTATAAACATGAACCCCATGAGAAGAAAAGCTTCATGTTACCTTTAAGATAGTTATCACAGAAATACGAGTCTCCATTTGAAGATTTCTACTCCATTTCAGTTGTGGAAGTAATTCCGAATATTGGATTTCTCTAAACAAATAAAAAAATATTACTTTTGATACTATTTGGAAGTTTGACCTTCTTTTCTGGAACCCCTTTGCCTACATCTTGATTCCCTCTAAATAAAAAAATCCCCTAAAAGGAACAAAGACATTAAAACAATGGACAGTGCTTCTAACAAAAATATTCTGAAAATCTCTTTAGATATATTTTAAGAAGCAGCAGGAAATTCAATAGAGAATTGCACCATTACAGTGTCATGATGAAAGTAATGTCAAGCAGTCAATTTTAAACTGTATCATCTGGCTAGAAAATAATTCATGTTATTAAAGATCTTATAAAATTAAGGCATTGACAGAAACGGGGTTAAAGTCAACCACACCTCATTTTTTTTTAGCTGAGAGAGGGTGAAAAATGAGTCATAAGGCTGTTAAGTCACTTGTCAGAAAATTTGCTTTGACAAGTATGAGTGCTTCACATTTTAATGATGCATAAATTATGTAATCATGATCTGCAGCCTTTGGCAGTATAAATCAAGATGGATTGGAATAATGAATTGCATTTTCTTCCTTTGTATGTCTCTGAATAACTATAGAACTTGAGACAGCTCGGTAAAAATATGAAAATGTAAAAACAAGTCAGAGAAAAATGTATTGAGAAAGATTTGGGGGGAATTATTTCACATAATCCAAAACTAATTTTGGGGAGTCAATTGCCATCATTTATATTCAAATACTGCAGTGTTGTGTACATTAAACTGAATTGAATGTCAATTATTGAGGCAGACAACATGCATAGTTACTCTTCTAGTATTTGCTAGTAAAGCATTTGACAAGTAAGTATGGATGCATAATTTACATTGACATTAATTGTTGACATTAATTACTTACAAAAAATGGGGGAAATTTCAACAAGGTCGCAAAATCACTAATTATTACAATAAATATAGTTATAGGTATAAGTATAAGTTATAGTTATAATATAAGTTATATTTTTTTAAACCCATCTCAGTGAAAAAAGGTTGGCAAGTAAAGGATTGCATAGTTAAGCACATTTATAGAAAAACTAAATAAAATACATCAACACACCAAAATAAAATACACAAATTCACGCAGCTTTGCATATATGAATGCATCCATATTTTTTTAGTACAAGCATTGTATATAACTAATTGGGACTTCATATTACCCTTTTGAAGTTGTAGTGGAATGAAATATATGATGCCAAATTCATAGGATATTTGACATCATGTACATTAATTTCACTTAATGAAAGGGAATAAGGGGTCTGGAAAAAGCCATGTGTAATTGTGTTGCTCCAGATTTGCAGCTCTTTATTTGGATCCAGGCCCAGACTGTCCTGGAAGGAATGGGTGGGCCAAGCACTCCTCCCTTGTCTAGGCTACAAATTGAAGATGGCTCTGGAGCACCTGGCCACGGTCTATAAAAGTGTTCTAGAACAGTAGATGAATGGGAATTCCAATGGTTATATCTGTTCCCCCGACATCTAAGGGCATTGGGGCAAACATTGGGTAAGTCGGGTAGCTGATAACGACAGTCCTACATCAAAGACTAGGGGAAAAGGCTTTAGAAATACTGATTATGGTAGATTAGAAGTTTATAGAGCTGATGTTAAAAAATTCGAACAAAATGGAACATTACCACCAAATTGAACTTTTACAAATGGACCTGGGGTCAATATTAGTTATCCAATGTAATTATTGCTGCTAAGACCAGCTACATTAATACTCAAGTGAAAAATATACAGATTCATGTACAAAGAGAAAGCTAAGTAGTACCAAAAGCAAATAATAAATGTCAAAAAGGACAGCGAAATCCAGCAAAGTAACATCATCCTTGTTGAAGCTGGCTCTGCAATAGACCTGGCATCTCTATAAACACAGAGCCAGATAACCTTGTTCTTCTTTTGTAAAGTGCCTTGTATTTGTTCACCTATTGTGCTCCCACAACCTGCTTTTGAAATTTGCTGTTTATAAACCATTTACAAAAAAAAAAAAGAAGAAGAAGAACATGACCCTTAAGAGACGTTCCTTCCGAAGCTCAGTTCCATTAAATCATTGCTTATGGCTGGATTAGAACGGCAGAAAGCATTGGCAAAACTTTGCAAAAAAAAAATCTCAAAACCTATTTTTATATTGGCCAATTTATCTGTGACCTGACTTTGAGTTGTTTCCACCATAATCAAGAGTTACTGATTTTAGCCATCCAAGTTCAATAAAAATCATGTTTTTTTCATTCTCTTGCCTTTCATTCTCTTCTCTCTTGTGATTGTGTATTCTTTGCAAAATAATTTTTCACCAACTTCACAGGTAATCCTTTGCAGAGTGATAATTTACTTTGCTAAGTGAACAGCTTAAACTCCTTTAGAAAATCAACCCAATAGAGTACAGTGATTGCAGCCCAGCTGGTATATGCCAGGCTCTACCATGTACAGCTGACTCTGTGGTTAGTAAATAAAATCTCAAGGCAGCCCTGGTACTGGGCTGTATGTCTAAATCAAAAAATGTTTTATTTTGATTCGGATGGAGTAAGAGATGACTACACCCCTGCTAAGTTTGTAATGCTTTCTGTGTTCCCATTGGGTACATACACCTTCTCAGCTTGTATTAGACACCAGATGGAGTAAGAGATGACTACACCCCTGCTAAGTTTGTAATGCTTTCTGTGTTCCCATTGGGTACATACACCTTCTCAGCTTGTATTAGACACCACTGCCATGGGACAGAAGTAAATGGAAAACCCAAAATCTTATGCTTGTCCTAAAAGAATCAGGAGAAATCTTCCAATAGGGATAAACTGTTTCAATGGCACCTGGGGAAAACTATGGATAAGTTAGGTAGGGGATGAAAACAGTCCTACATCATGGGCCATAGGAAAAAAGGCCCTAGAAGCACTCATTATGATGGATTACAAAGTTACCTACTAAAAAACAGTATGGGTTCATGTGTTTTTCTGCACAAGATTCAACTGCAGCTCTAGACTGGTAGAGGTTCTAATGGTGTCTCCATTTTTGTAGTACTAGGTATCAGAATGGGTTAGGTCTTCTTGAAGCTCAAGCCCTTAAACATTGGCTCCAGTCCAGAACCCAAACACAGGCAAGAGCTTGTAAACAAATAAACATACATGGAAAGGAGGCGTTTAGAAGGCTGCTCAGGATATTTGGTATACTACCCCCAATGAGGAAAAGCTGCTTAGTGAACGGCTAGTCAAACATGGAAGGCCAGCTCACCTAACTTACCTATCTCAGCACTCCAGAACTCCCAAGAAAAGTCTTGGAGAAAGCACAACATGACCATCCCTAGTGCACACCCTGGAGAACAAAAAATCTGCACACACCAATGCTACAATAAAACCAATCAATCCATTCCAAGACACATCTATATGTTGACAAGATAAAAATTTGAAGGGCAGCTTTAATGATTAATAGACATTAATCAACATTAAATGAAATATAGAGATTATTAGACATTAAATGAATAATAGCATTTAATAAAACTGGTAAAATGAATGAAAAACAAAGCCTTTAATGATGATGAATAACACATAGAGGCTGATTCATCAGAGAATTTGACAATGTAAAATGTTCACAGAATAAATTAGGAATATATTCACTTATTCTAAGTGAATACTCAGTTTTTCCATCCTATGATAAGAGAATACCTCTTAACTTGCTTTATCTGCACATTATGGGACAGACTTACTAACTTCTTCAAGCCTAGAGAAGATAGACCAATATAGGAGAACCTTAGTAATCCAGCAAACCTGCAATGGAGTTTTTATTTTAAATCCCTGTGACCGCAAACATCTATTATAACAGCAACTAGAATGTTATTGTACTTTCAGTATTTCTCACTATTTTGTGATCTTGGTCAAGGATTGTAATCAATGTATTTCACTTTGAGATCATTACAAAGAACAAGAGGGCTCTCTTGAGTCTGTAGAAAAAGAAGTTTATTCTCCGGATAAGGAAGGGATTCTTCACTGTAAGGTCTGTAAAAATGTGGAATCGGCTCCCTCAGGAAGTAGTTTTAGCAAGTACTATAAATTGCTTTAAGAAAAAGCTGGATGCTGTTCTAGAAGCACAGAATATAACTGGGTATTAAAGCTTTTAGGGAAAGATAATAGAGACTGTTGATCCAGGGAACATCCTATTGCCTCATGGAATCAGGAAGGAATTGTTTCCCCTGTTGGAGAAAATTGTACTAGGGTTTTTTTTGCCTTCCTCTGGATTAGTGGTCTCCAACTGGTGGTCCCCGAGCGGGGTCAGGAGAAGGACCCTGCTGGGGGGACACACCGGCCAGAGCCGCGGACCACGTCCCCTGTACAGTTCCCAGGCTCAGGGAAGTGGGTGGGCTGTGTCCCTGGACACAACCCGCCCACTCTCCTATTGCAGGCTCAGATCTGTAATGGGAGAGTGGGCGGGGTTAGGTCATAATGACGTCACTCTGTGGGAGGTTTCTCCCCCTTTGAGTGACACCTGGCTCTTCATGCATGCCGGTCGGGAGCCAGTGATTTTAGTGGTCCGTGGAACCGGAAAGGTTGGCGACCACTGCTCTGTATTAGCCATGTATATGGTTTTGTCTGGGATGTTTATTTCTCTACTGGTTGAACTTGATAGCCTTTATTTCAATCTGACTATTCAATTATGTAATCATATGACACCTAATAGCAAACAATATGGAAGAAATTAATTCCAGGTTTGCTGGATTACCTTGCTTCACCCATGTTGGTCTGTCTTATCCTGTTTTGGAGAACTTTGTAAAATAATTTAAGTAAATCTTTATGCAATTTATAGTGTGAACATTCTCGAATCTTCAAGGTTTAATATGGTGTGAATTCTTAAAACAACCACTGAGAACATTAAGAGACATTTTTGTAAGGCTTCAAAATGTATCTATAAAAATAGATTTTGATACTTTTATTACTGGTAAACTGCATTTGATTTCTCATGAGCTTTATGAAAATAAAGAGTTGTTCAAACTGAAAGAAAAAACATAAAAATACCAACTTTATGAATCATTATAATTAAAGGTTGGATTTAAGTGTATGCACAACTTGTTTACTCCGTATTGGTCTGTTAAATTCTGCATAACATTAAAAACATTTCGTTATATCTGTTTGATAAGTGCATAAAATACCAGTTGGTCCTGCAAGAAATCGACTGCTGTCTATGCACTGCACAGTGTTAATTTAAGCACGTCCTGCTCAGGTTAGTTAATGACAGAATGAGCCGGCAAACATTAGTAAAAATCCTAAAAATTTAAAACAAAATCAGCCAAAGGGCCAATAAGTTTAAATTTATTCTTTTTTTTGTCCTCGGGGTTTCAATACATTTTAGGATGCTAAAGAAAAGTAGTTGCGTTGCAAAACCATGGGAAGCCTGCCCTTATTTTTTCATCGTTCCCCTACTTACCTAGTCCACCATTATTTACCCCAAAAATCCCAATGCAATTATCATCTTGCAGAATGTCAGAGTATAGAACAAAGAGGTTAGAAAAGTGGGACATTCCAGGGCTATCCTATTAAAATCAAGAATTTTATATTACACAAAACATATCAAAGAACATATTTAAACAAAGACAAATTAAAACCATAAAAATATTCATATTATCTCATACAAAAAGCAATTACAACATCACATGTATATTATTTTCTCCCCAAAGCTGTTTCCATCAAAAGAACTTGATTGTTTACACAGAGGGAAGAAAGGACAGTATCCCTAATTCAACATCTTTCACAACAACTAAGGTTTGTATAGTGTATAATAGTTTGTATATTGTATCCAATCACTCCTGAAGAAGCAACCTTAGTTGTTGCGAAACGTGTCAAATGAAGGATACTGTCCTTTCTTCCCTCTGGGTAAACAATCAAGTTCTTTTGATGGTAATAGCTCTGGTGAGAAAGTAATTATACATGTGATGTTGTAATTGCTTTTTGTATGAGATAATATGAATATTTTTATGGTTTTAAATTGTCTATGTCCTTTGATATGTTTTTTTGTAATATAAAATTCTTGATTTTAATAAGATAGCCCTGGAGAGTCCCGCTTTTTGAACCTCTTTGTTCTATATTCTTACATGTTGATATTAGGGATTAAGTTAAGTTTCTAGAATATTAATTAATGTTGCATTTTTGCATACAAAATGTTGCAGAATGTCAATATTTATACAGGGCTAACCACACTTTTCTACTTCTCCCACAAGAAAGCAGTCAGGCCTGGGGCAGTGCTGCTTTGGCAATGTGCATTAAATTATGGAGTCAGATAAATTGCACTTGATCCATTTTACAAATTTACTGGGGTAGATCAGTAGGCAAGAAAATGCTGTAAAGAGCATACACTACTGAAATGCAGTGTTACATTCCTTATTTTAAAATCAGTACACAGTCACTTAAACATCTCCATCACATCCACATGAATTCCCAGGAAAAGAGAATCTTTATTCAAGCAAACAACCTCACATAATCAAAAATGCATCAAAGCATTTTGGAAAACTGCTTAATCATAATTACACATTGTTATGAAGATGTCACCTAAATAAATATTCTTCATACTTGGAAGGTTGTGTGTGGTCCATTCATTGTAGACATTTTCTGAGGGGTTTCTGAAGCCTTCTGAAAGGTTTATGCTGATGGACTAATATGCTTTGAGGTGCTCTCTGCTTGTTTTCAAAATGAACTTGAGATTTTTCTAATATCATTCATACATTATTGATATTTGCATGCTATTGTATTGATCAGTACGGGGGTACAAATAATTCTTTCTCGAAAAACCCATTAGAAGAAGGCCTTATAAGTGCTTAGTCACTTATTATTGGATTTAGGAAATATGCTAAGGTAAAAAGTTGGTAACTTACAATTACTTTTTCATGTCTTATAAATTAATTTTGTAAACACAGGCTGGTATTCCTGAGGTCATACATTGGTGGTCAGTGGATATATCTAGGCTGCCAGTGCCATTTGCATGCTATTTGTATACAAAAGTTAAATTTTGTGGATCTCATTAAGCATTTAGCGGTCTGTGGAAAAGGAGGATCCGTTTAAAAGTGTCACCCTTACATTGATAGTTGGAAGACAAATGCCCCCTTATAATAATGGTTGGTGGAAAAGCATCCCCTTATATTTGTGATCAGTAGTAATGTTCCCCCAACATTGATGATAAATGAAAAAGAGACCCTTGCATATGCGGTCAATGAAAAAAATGTCTTCTTATATTGATGGTTAGTGATTAAATGCTCTTATTTTGATGTCCAGTGGAAAATTACCTCTTTACCTTGATGATTGGTAAAATAAATGCCCCTTACATTGGTAGACAGTGAAAATATACTACTCTACGTAAGTGGTCTGTAAAGTTACCATGTACATTGATGGTTAGAATGCTCCTTATATTTGTGGTCAATGGGCACAGTACATTCCTTTCATCGGTGACTAGTGGGAACAGAGCTCCTAATATCAATGTTTGGTGGGAAAATGCTCTTTACAATAATGTTTAAGGAGTCGAATGCCTCCTAACAGATCACTGAGAAGATTATTGGTGTCAGTAATAAGTTATGTATTAGGCAAAAATCGCCCATTGCTCAAGGAACCCCTAGCATTTCAGAAAAGTTGGCATACCACATATTACTAAATCAGCGTTTCTCAACCAGGGTTCCTCCAGAGGCTGCTAGGGGTTCCAATCAGCAATTTGTACTTCTAAGGTCAGTTACCACTAACATCAATGATCGTTTTGACTATTAGAACAAAAGGCATTTACATATATAATTGCAAGGTAAATTCAGGACAGGAACTATGCAAATTATTCCTTCATACCTCCAGCAACCAAATGCAGATCTATTACTGCTGGTATATAGTTCATATATGACACAACATTATATGTATGGCATCACCAGTCCTGTGTATGGAACCATGGCTTCTATGGAGTAGAGCTTGGCACCCAATGAGCCATATGACAATATAAATATAAAGGAATAAAAAAGCCCTCCAACCAAATTCATATATAGTACAGAAAATCTTTGTCTCATTCTTTCAATGCTTTATAGCAAATCCTAAAGTAAGGAGCATATAAATAATAAGGATGTATTCTTCTCATTACCCTATTTTTCAGCAGGACTTAAGACACATTGTGGCTGATGTATTTTGAGTGTTTGCGGGTATATTAGTATTGCTATACGTATGTTTTGTCTGGTTTAGCAGGCGGCAATAGATAAATCACAGCCTCATCACCATAATCTGCTTAGTTTGTTTCTAATAATACAGTTGGTGGTAAAAAGCATTTTCTGCCATTCCTGGAACACCTGATGATCACAGCACTGGGAAAGTGATTTCAGCACTAACAACACCCTGCCACATAATAAGTCATGTCTTGTGGTGAAGCCTTTGTTTCATTCCAAGTAATTTTACTTGATGCGTTCTATGAAAGGACTTTTGCCTAAAAGCCAGCTGAAATAATTCAGTATTATTTTAATAACAATTTAAAGATCATTGTACCAAAGCAATTATTAATAATGAGATTTTTCAATTCATTGTTAAAACAAATTAGTTTGTACCCATTATAGTGTAATTACTGCTACAATTTGGGCTGTACTTTTATTTCCGGTGACCACCTTACATCAGAAATTCAGTAACATAAAATAAAACATAAAAAGAAAAAATAAAAGTAAAAAGTGGAGTTTTTAGCAAAAATCACATGCAGAATCGCATGGACCTGCCTCCTACAGTACTTTTGTTCTGCCAATAGGTGTCCTTCTCTTGCCTGTAGAATAATGGCCAATGTCATTCAACCCACTTCCTCTTAGCTCTGGTTTCCTCCCACATCCCAAAAAATTTGCAGTGAGGTTAATTGGCTTCTCCCTAAAAATTGATCTTAGACTACATTAATGACATATGACTATGGTAGGGACATTAGATTGTGAGCTCTTTTGTGGGACAGTTAGTGACACGAGTATGGACTTTGTACTGCGCTGTGTAATATGATGGCGCCATATAAATACTGTGTAATAATGATAATAATAATTCTCTTGTCCAGTTTCTTCTATTGTTAGTATGTGGTTTGTCAAAATGCTTCTTGTACTCATGTCTAAGCTCTGCTGCACAGGGACTATATCTAGTGAAATCTAGGTAACTACACAACTTATAAAAATATTTTAAATTTGTATTAATTAATCAAGATCTGAATTATATTTTGTCTTTAATAACTGCCTTGAAATTATCTTTAAATATGATTTCATAATAGAAAATGACAGCATGAGTAACATGTTTCCAAAACAATCAATCACAGCACTGATTTTCATGAATGCTTTAGGTGTTTTATGAATCTTGTGCTATATATTTTAATATTGGATTGCATGACTGTAATTATTAATGGGCAATTGTAAGAAAACAATGAAAGACCTTGAATATATTAATGGTCCCCCCATTTTTTCGTGTTCTTTCACATGTCATTTGTCCAAGTTTTATATTTGGAGCCACTTAGGTTTTGCTAGATTTGAAAGAAAAAAAACATTACAAATTTACTCTTTTATTAGGTATAAATAGCAGACTATGAATTGGAAAATAGCTGTAAAGTGAAGTGGAATGCCGTTCTCTGTGAAGAATGCAGTGTCTGCACACAGTTGGTAAAGAATAGCAGCACTCAAATTAGAACACCAATTTACTTTACAAGGTGTTTCATTAACTGTTTTTCCAAGGACAGAAGCAAACTGGTAAAGGAGTCCTTTTCCATACTAAGATGATATGATTCTCATAAGGCAGGGAGAGTAGAATGAGTGCCAATGGATTATACAGGTGCCACTGGAACTTGTCAATTGGTATGAAAAGAGAGTGAGATGAAAACCACCAAGGAGAAAATAAGAGCAAGCTGGAGTCAGAAATGGCTGGGTAAGACAATATGATATTAGCAAGCAGAGATGCGTCAAGGACAGGTTGGGTCAGCAACGTGTGGACAGAGAGGAACCAGAATTCCGACAGGAGTTGTAGTCCGTGAACAAGCCGGGGTCAATACAGGAGCAGATGAGCACCAAAGGAATAGTCACAGATGATTTAAGCAACCAGCTATTTTAATAAGAGTAATCAGGATTGGTTTGCAGAACAATTGGCCATAGGTATAGAGCTAAAGACTTCTGATTCTCCGACCTTAATAGCCCATTTAGTGTCACTATGAGCAATGAGCATGGACAGACCACGTGAATATGACATATGTGTGCACAGGTGTTAATGATATTTAGACTTTCAGGTGTCACAGATTTACAGATGCTTCACAGAGCACATATCCCAAAAAACATTGGTCACTTTTCATGACCCACTACAGCTCCTTTCTCCAATGACTAGAGAGTAGAGTCAATAGACCTAAATTAATAAAGCTCTCCAAGGCTGGAGAACATACACCTTCATCAATGAACCTGCAAACCACAAATGGATCTGGTCCAAGATTGAAAACATTTGCTAAGAAATAGCTAAGACATGACTGTGTCTACTCCAGCCTTGGAGAGCTTTAATAAATCAGGCCCAATTACCAAATTAATCAATAAGTGGTAAAGTCCATCAACGGCCAAAGTTTCTTTTTTGGATAGAACGCGGAAGGGTTGTCGGATTTTATTTGAGGTATTAAATGTGGACATATACACCAATATTGGTTTTACCTGCTTTAAACTTTACATAAAGCTAAATTTGGGATTTACAGAACATCAAAGATTTTCATCTCAGAATACCTTGTAGTTATGTTCCAAGTCAAATGTTTGTTGACTTATTGTTCAGGTAATATTGTACCTGTTCACTTTTATATCCACATATGACTAAACCACAGTGAGGGAATCACTGTATGAGTTACATTGAGCTAAATGTATCTAATGGTGTGAAATTGTCCATATGATCATTATTTACCTTATGGTACAGTGTTACTCTGACAATAAATCTTTCCTGAGGAAATGACTTTCATGCTAAGTGGTAGATAGACACTCAATGTATTACAGTGGCTAACTTTGTCAATATTGACTTATCATACAATAATGTGAAGGAGTTACTTCAATTTGTTTGCTATACAATACTCTGTCATGTTTTACATTGCAGATATGAATGGTAAATATTCATGATGTTTAGGTTTGTTAAAGTAGGACTTTATAGAGCAATAGGTCTCTCCACGATCCGATTCCAGTTGGTCCCACATTGTCCCAGCTTTCATCTTCTTTCTCTGAGGACGGGATAGCAGGTGCAGCCATCTTCTTCCAGTTCTTCTTAGGTCACTGCGTAAAATGGGTGACAATCTCACTGCACATGTGTGTACATTCTGGGAAAACCTCTTCTGCACAAGACCAAAACTGGACAAGCAAGGAGGAGAAGCCCAAAGCCTGCTGAGATATGTGATGTATGTATCCCATGAGGCTGCGGGTCTACCATTCAGTCTTTAGTGCCGCAGCAGTAAAGACTGGGTTAGCCCCCCTTTTATATAATGGAAAAATGTCATGATAGGTCCGTGGTGGAGGGGCTCCAGAAAATTTGGCAGACCTATCTAATCACGGTGGACTTTACAAAAATCTGGAATACATTTCATAAAATATTTATGCAATATGGTGGCAAATTTATTCAGTTCTTAACTAAGTCAAACATTTCCAGTTCAACAATATTGTATTAGTGCAATTACAGTAATGTGCATGTAAGTGAGAACCGTGATTTACCACTGTAGGCTCATGCAGTATAAGAGAGCCTCTGCTATTTCACTGACCTGTCAACAATTTGCTTTGTGGTTTGCTATGACACAGGCGAGGGCTGTAAAGTTTTGCCAAAAGTGTTTAAAAATTATTTGGAAAAACTTTACAACTCCCGCCTGAGTCATTGCAGACCACAAACTTAATTGTTGAAAGGTCAGTGAAATAGCAGAGGCTCTGTCATAGTTACAAACACATACAGAGCTAAGCTTTTTTTGTAATAAGTCACGGTGCTCATTTACATTCATCAATGAAATTTCGCAAATGCAATATCATCGCAGAACTAAAAGCTCACGGTTATCTGCTTTGATGTGGTCCAGGATTGAATATATTTGTCATCTAATAACAATGCATGCACACCACTATACCTGTACAACTGCAATTTCACTAAACTTTCAATAATTCACATTATTATCTACTTTGACCTGGTCCAGGAATGAAAACATTTTCCACCCAATAGCAATAATAAAAAAATGATTTCATATCTGCTGGATAGCCTTGGTTTCTCATCAGGTTTTTCTTCTTATGTTGAAAATGCTGTTAGAAACAAGATCCTCATTTTTTACTTGAGTCACACCACTAGATGGTGCTGTGTTCTCATGCAAAGTGTGTAACAAACTTGCCATCATTACATGAGGACACATGGTCATCGAATGTTGGCCAAAAATAATGCACAAAAGAGCGTTCAAGAGCAAGTGACTCATCATAACCAACTCAAAACTTAAAAATACTTATTATATAAACTGACAGAGCCTATGTGATTTGAATTTCTTTACCTTTTCAAATAAACTCTAAAAATAACACCCCATGGATATATTTATTCATAGTAAATTTGCTGGCATTTCTATTGATTCATCTTTAGAATGTTAGTCGTGGCAGCCACTTTTTATGCCCTAGGTTTCAACTCAAGTCAAAGTATTTTCAGATGAAAATAATCTCCTTGGTTTATATTGGAGTATATACAGTATCAGTTTGGAATTCACCATTTACAAATAACCTATCCCTATGTGTGACCCCACAATTTGCATTACCAAAAAAAAAGAAAAATATGGATAGATTGAGAGCTGTCTTTTCCAATTCTGCTGATAAAATTTGTTATTGCAGCACAACCATAAAATTATTAATAGAATAACCTTTTCCAAGATACTCAACAAATTAGCCTGGACTAGTGAAATTCCACTTGCATCGCTCTGCACAACATACTTTATTTTTCATATTAAGTATTAATTTCCCGTGGCTGTTGTTGCATTTTCTATGGCAGCATAGTGAACTATATGTAAACAGTGCTTCCAGTAGGTATTTCCTCTGACCTGTACTGTACGTCTATTATCGAATAACCCAGCATCCTGTTTGCTGTTTTTAAACTTGTTGCATAATGCGGAAAGTTTATAGTAATTTCCTCTCCAACATGTTCTCTAGGAAAACTTGTTTGCCTTGCCTGAACAATAAAAATATACAGAAATAAACTAACTAGTAAATCAAAGCAAACACTGTATGAAAATGACAATAAACTGGAAATTCTATTAGGCTAATTATTGTTTGTCAGTTACAAAATAGGCTAAAGGCTTAATAGGTAGCATGAATGTCATTAAATTTATTTTCAAAACAACTCTAATATACTGTGCTAATATATTACATTGATATCAACATACTGAAGATCAGATATCAATGTTAAAATAAACTATAAATTTCAATTTCAGTTTTCTAGTTGAAATGAATCTGCAATGATGAGATTGGATTTTCACTACGGATCACAAATGTACCACGGGATGAACCATTAAATTCTATTAACTTCTATTAAAACCAAATAAATGACCGTTAAATTCCCTTAAAAATGAAGTACCTGGAAAGAGGCAAGTGAATACTTACCAACCTTGATATCTACAAACACCACTTCCGGAAGTGCCCTCCAGTGAATTTAGTGGTTCTTACCATTGACCACCTATGTTACCACATAATACAGTACCCTTACTGGGCAGCCTTAATAACCCCATTAGGTTACTAGGTTTGGCTAGAACTCAATAAAATGTTTTCAGTTTTTTATACAATGACAACATATTTTTCAGGTAATAAAGTGGACCTAAACTGAAAAAAAAGTCACCAGGAGGTAGAAAAAATCACCAAAAAGAGTCATGTCACTTTTAAAAAATAAATAAGTAAATCCCTGGTGGCTTTTTGTTTTAGCCATACATTGTGTTGCACATGTGCCGAGTACGTGTGGTGCCGTACAGAGGGCCAGCTACGGGGGACAAGGAAAATCCTGCACATGCACAGTAGTTATATAATGAGTGGCCATCCAATGGCCCAAGAGGATCTCCATCATTACAGAAATTCGTTATGGAATCAGTAGTAAAGATGGATGCAGAGATGATAGGTTCTGGACTTCATCGCTGCAGGGTGGCTGCACACAGGGAAGAATTTGCCATAGTCTGCAAGTATTGCTTCCCTCCTATTGTGTAGTATTTCCTCCACCTCTTAGATTGCAAGCTCTATTGAGCAGGGTCCTCTCCTCCTTCTGTGTCATTGTTTGTATCTATCTGTCATTTGCAACGTCTATTTAATGTACAGTGCTGTGTAATATGTTGGCACTATATCAATACACTCTAGTAATATGTATTTGCTATAATCACCAAGTATGCTGTGCATAAAGACCAGATCGGTGGAGAGCTATGGAACTATGGAGAGGCGGAGAGTTATGGTTGTCTATCTGGAACTTAGTTCTATCTCCACACAGGGTCTCTGGAGCATAAATTAGTGACCTTGGTAATCTCTCTCACTATGGCCCTTCTCTCTCGATTGCTCAGTTTGGCCGGGCTACCAGCTCTTGAAGAGTCCTTGTTGTGCAAAACTTCATCCATTTGAGAATTTTAGAAGCCTCTGTGCTATTAGGAACCTTCAGTTCAACAAATTTGTAACCTTCCCCAGATCTGTGATTTGTTACAATCCTGTCTCTGAGCACTGCAGGCAGTTCTTCTGACCTCATGGCTTGGTGTTTGCACTGAAATATATTTCCAGCTACGAGGCCTTCCATAGAGAGATGTGAACCTTTCCAAATCATGTCCATTCAATTTCATTTACCAAAGATGGACTCCAATGAAGGTGCAGAAACATCTCAGCAGATCAAGAGAAATGGAAGGCACCTAAACTAAATTTCAAGTGTTGCTGCAAAAGGTCTGAATACTTATGTAAATGTGATATTTAATTTTTTTCTTTTTAATGAATTTACAAAACTCTCTAAAATTATGTATTTGCTTTGGGTACTAAGCATGGGTTAAGAAAATAAAAGGAATTTAAATGATTCAGGCTGCAACAGGACAAAACTTAAAAAAGTGAAGGGGTCTGAATACTTTTTGAAGCCACTGTATATCACAAGGATTTCTAGCTTCATATTCGGTTGCCAGGTCTTGTCGCCTGGAATTTTTACTACATAGAAATATAATCGAATTGTTTCACAACACTTCATTCACATGACAGGCTTTGCATGCTCCTCTATGAATTATTAACACATGAAAAAAGGAACATAACCATCTGGATGACCAAAATACTCAGCCCCTTTGTCCCCATAGCATTAGAAGCTGTTGTAGTGAAGAAGGTGCCATACAATCCTTGGCTCATGACCAGATCCATGGAAATGATCAGTACCTTTTACTAAAATGTCATTTATTATAGATTTTTTTGAACAACTTATGTAGAATCAATTCTTAGCAGAAGACACTCTTGGCATAAAGGCTAGACACCATTTATAGGAAAAGTTACAAGTGTGTAGATGTTAAACAGCAAAATGCAACAGCTAATAGTCTTTTTCTCCTTGTCATTTATGTTTAGAGTATACACAAGCTCTCAACTACGGGGAGATAGTTAGTAGAATGTGTCATCCAGCTGGCAATTATTTCCACTCCACGATGGGAAAATTGTTCACATTAATGATGAATATTAAGAAGCAGAATATTATCTCCTCTAAATATTTTATCGTAATTAATTCTAGAGTATGGAAATTAGAAAAGTGTATGCCTGAAACTGTTCTCCCATTAAACAGATAAAGGCATTAAAAACCAACTGTACAAGAAACAATTTCTTTCATTTGCTGTGTACTTTAGAAATTACAGTGAGCAGCTTGACAGTAATGAATAATCTGATGTGTTATGCTGATGATATCAAGGTCAGCTCACAGTCTTCAACAGCTTTCCTACCAAAAAAAGAGAAAATGTTTACTTATAAATTACTGAAATCTAGACGGGGGTGTGATAGATGTGGTGCCAATGTATACATCATTAGCGAGAAGAATCAGTGGATTTGGTGTAGGTATTTACTTACACATCATGTTTATAGATCCTGCTATGACTGGTGGGAATATGTACATAAATCACCAAGGGTTTAAAATAAAAATTTGGTTCACAAATCAGATTTGAAATATATCCTAATAGACTCCAAAAAGATTTTAAAGTAAAAAAAAAAGACACCTAACTTTATAGGTGTAAAGCGTTCATCCATCCGCAAAGCGAGTCCAGTAGGTCCAGCATCACCCTATCTTCCTTCTTCTTTCTGCCATGGACTGGACAGCTGGCACTGCCATCTTCTTCCGGGTTCTTCTTCTTAGTCACCTTATCTTGCACTGTGCAGGCATGAGATTAGGTGACATTAGGTATTCCTGAAAATGTAAAAAAAAAATTTCCTCCTGGGATACGTGACGTATGTATCCAAAGTGGCTGCCGTCAAGGGAAATGGTATCCAGCCATCTGGAGCCACAGAGGAACACTTGTTCCCACCACAGGTCTGAACCCAGCAATGAGAATTTCTATCTTGTACCTGCGTCTGAACACATTGGGCCTGATTTATTAAAGCTCTCCAGGGCTGGAGAAGATACCCTTACATCAGTGAACCTGGGTGATTCAGCAAACCTGGAATCGATTTCTTAAGTAAATTAAAAGTAAATTGCTATTTGTTAGCAAATGTTTTCAATCCTGGGCCAGGTCCATTCCAGGTTTGCTGAATACCTGGGTTCACCATTGAAAGTTTATCCTCTCCAGTAATCAGGCCTATTATCTCAGGCTAGGCAAAGTCACATCATTGGAGCTCAGAGAGCTTTTTTGATGAAATTGCACAACAGTGTATTGTAACCGGTAATGAGTTTATTCATGAAAACTTACAAAGCTGCTAAAACCACCTAAATAGAACCATAAATTGCTAACACTGATATATATTTGGATATATCATGGGCACCTGGGGCACAAGGGAATCCAGTTCCCTTTGCCGGTGCTCCAGAATGCTATCTTGCATTGATCTTGCATTCATCGGACCATACTACTTGACCAATATTCTAAGGATGAAAAAGTGTAGTTCTTGCAACTGCAAATTAAGGGAATCTTTCGATGTAACCACTGTTCTGCACATTGCATACCCTTGACATAGTCCCCATTAGTGTACTCTTTAAGCTATGCTGATTATAAAATATCCCTCACCATTATATTCTGTAAGTCGTGTCTTGCTTAACATTCCCCTAACTCTATGTTTCTGTAATCAACGTTGTGCATAAATTTCTCCTGACTGCTGTACTCTGTTAACTGTGCTGTACGTTACATAGCCCTGGCTGCTGTACTCTACAAACCTTGATGTACATTACACAGTCCTGCGACAACACTTTTTAAACTGTGTGGTACATTACATACTCATGACCAAGGTGCTTTGTAACCTGTTCATTATATACTCCTGATATAGATGTGATTTAAAAGATGCGCTCACAAACCTTAATAACCCATCCCTCTCCTGGAGTATTGCTAATATGTTTCAGAATTTGCCCAGAGATGGGCTTTAAAATATACAATATATTAATAACTTAAAATTTGTGTGCACAAAAAACACACTACTGTTTCCTTTGTGAGGGCCATGCTCAAATCCCTGGATTTTGTATAATATATATATATACTGTATATATATTGATAGATTCCCTTTATTTTCTGTTCCAAATACTAGCCTATTTTAACCTTAGAAAAATAGTCAAGTAGCATGGTCCGATAAATGCAAGATATAGCTTTCTGGAGCAGCAGCAAAAGGAACTGGGTTCTCTTGTGCCCCAGATGCCCAGGATTTATCCAAACATTTATCAGTTTAGCAATTTATAGTTCTATTTAGGGGGATCTTTAGCAGCTTTGTAAGTCTTTATGAATAAACTTACACACATATATATATACATACATATATAAATATATATATATGTATATATATACTGTTAACTGTGGTATGAGTGTGGTTAGGACAATAAACTGTAAGTTTCCCTAGGTAAGATCTCATGTAAACCATTCTATTATCCATTTTCTGCAATATTGATTTTTTTTAATGTCATATAAATAAAGAACTATCATATCTATTGTAAACAGGGTAGAAAATATAGACATTTTAAAATGTTGGGATGGTAATGAAGACAATCATACATGTTCACCATGTAGAAAAGTACAAAGATTATCTGTGACTCAATACAGAGTGACATGGGTGACTGCACTGAAGTATACTGATGAGCGTGGGCACTGATGATCACATAGTGCTGCCAAAAAATCCTACTTCAACAGTCTGTGCAAATAAAGTTATGGAGTCTGCTAAAAGTTTTCCTTACATGAACTCTGTGTAGCATAGTGCCAGTTCACAACACACCAACATAACAGACTATTACTGTTATCAAGACACATGTTAGTACAAGTTGAGAGTCACGGTGTGTCATCTAGTTTACACTGGCCAAGTTTCACAGGCAGTCATCGGGCTTGGCATCATTAAGAACAAGATCAGATTATCATCAAAAATATTTTGCTTTCTCTAATTTATAATTTGATATCCTAGAGGTATGTCTCCAAATAATGTCACGCAAAATACATTTTATCTAAAAAAATCAGACTTACACTTACTTCCTTTTTAAGTGTACGTCCAGCTGAATTGACATGTAAGCTTTGGGAGGAAGCCAATACTCCAGTGGTTTCATGAAAGCTCGTAAAAAGTTTTAACCTTAGAGCTAAAATCCAGACAGATGTTAAAGATACAAATAATGCATCTCTGCCCTTCTTCTACAGTGCCTTTGCTAAATATATTTATCCCGCCAATGGTTGTCCTGCTTTGTTGCATTACAACCTGGATTAGAAATGGATGTTTTAGGGTTAGCACGATTTTATTCACACATGTCAACCATTTTAAAGGTTCAAACAATAATTACCACAAAAAACTAGGACGTAAAAACAAATCATGTTTATATGCATAGGTATCCCCCCAATTCAACACCTTGTAGAGCTTTTTGTTTCAATCTCTTGACCATTTTAACACGAGGAGAACCCTTGAAATAGCTTTCAAGTCTTCAGGGAACCCCTTCTATAATTATTATAGCCTCAGCTCACCGTATATAAGCATGGAGATCAATGGGAAGAATGTCACCCTGACAGATAACTCAAAAGTTCATTGGTGTCACCTAAACAGAAATGAGAGAGTACTGAGCATTCAGGGAACCCCTAACGACCTCTAGAACGGGTATGGGCAAACTTTGACCCCAGGGCCATATACAGTTTGTTGGGCTTTTTAATCTGGCTTGCTTTTACATGTAATTTATATCAGTTCATACACTGCATCTGATACTGACCATCTCATCTGTCAAATTTTAGGACTCATTGTGGCTCCTGAGCCAAAGAGTTTGCCCACCCTTGCTCTAGAAGAACCATTGATGAGAATCATTGTACTAAGGGTATGTCTGTATTTGACCAGCAAATCTAGCCTTTGGAATTTATGAACATTTATCAAGAGAAAACGGTTTCATCTCCTTCAGGTTAGATGGGTTGAATTGGTATACAGAGTCTCGAGTGCATTGAGGTCTGAGCTTTGACTAAAGCTTTCAAAGACACTTACACATTTTCCTTTATATTTCAATATTTTTTTTTGAATTTCCAAGAAAAATAATGAAGTAGGGTAATAATTACAAAAGTAAGGGGAACAACACAGAGTATATGGTATATAGAATGTAGGGGTAAGCAATTTAAATATTTTAACAAACATGACGTAACCAGATATACAAGAAACAACCAATATAATATAACAACCAATAAATATCAAGAAAAGCGTTTCACTCCCTTCATTGTAGCTTTAGCAATTTTTAGAGTCTTAGTCCTGCTGGAAGGTGAACCCTTATCCCAATCTCAATTCTCTGCCCTGTATTTAGTGTTATGTATCTTTCCTTCAGTCCTGAAAAACATCCTCACAGCATATTATTACCTGCTCAACCCAACCATTGGAGTCTTTTTTAATTTTTTTTTGTTATCAACATAATACTGATAAGACAGAGTTAGAGAAACAAAAAAGTGATGAATTCATTAAAAATTAGGAAGATACAAAATGAATAAATATTAAAACAAAACCAAGGAAGGGACAGTATCAAATGATAACAAAACAAATTATACCCTTTTATGTATTTCTTGCAGCAAGCTCACAATAATGAAAGATAATAACTCATTGGAATTCAGTTTCCTTTCTTTGATGAATGTTCAATTATGTCGAGAGTACAGTACATAATGTAAAGGTACTTTACTAATGAATACTATGATAGATGAAAGTTCAAGGAGGAAAAAAAGGGGAAACAGTATAAAAAAAATCAGAGTATAATGTTTGCTTTTATCATGCTAAAAGGAAATCAGAAAATTAACAGATGCATAAAATTATGTAGGCACTTATGGCATTATATTTTACAATCTTCTAGCTGTAGACCAGGTTTCATAGAAAAACAATGCTTCTCTTTCAAAAATTGGAGAAAAGGAAAGGTGGAAGCATTGTCCATGGAGCACTAAGCAAACTTTCTAAGCATTCTGCCCTACTAGGCAGTAAAGAGGACAATTATGTCTATTTATTATTTCAGCCCTACAATCTATGAAAGCCCTGACGGCTAAACAAATGTGGTTCTACTTCCTTGTGGTTTATACCAGTGGTCCCCAACCTTCTAGACATCACTAAATTTAGGGACTCCAGACCACGCATGCCCGGGGAGCCGTGTGTCATTCAAAGGGGAAGAAACTTCCCACAGAGTGATGTCTTGATGCCAGAACCTGCCCACTCACCCATCGCTGGTCTGAGCCTGTCATGGGAGACTGGGTGGGTTGTGTCCAGAGACAAAATCTGCCCACCAACCTGAGCGGTGCATACGACAGACATTCATACGAGAAAATTTTAGTGATCCATGGCTCTGGCTGGTCCCCCCTAAGCTAGGTCCTTTTCCTGACCCCATTGGGGGTGCACCGGCCAGAGCCGTGGACTACCAAAATTTTCTTGTGAACCACAGGTTGGAGACCGCTGCTGTAGCCCTTCACTGAGTGAGTCTCCATGCTCTCGCATCCCAGCTGTCAGACGGCCGGGGCCCACTAGTAGGCCGGGGGTTTGGGACCCCTGGTTTATACCATATATAAATATATAGAGAAAGCAGCCACTCAAAATCAGCATGGTGGTGCACAGTGGAAGCTTGGTTAACTCAGTCAACCAGTCAAATTGCTTTATAATCTTGAAAAGTAAAACCCTCTACAGATGTTGATGAACTAGCGCTGTTCACACAGCACTAACCTGTACAATTGGGGGGGGAGGTGAGTGAGTGGCTCTCCCCTGTGCTATCCTCAATAGGAGTGAACGCATTTGTTCATCAATCTGCCGTGGTGCACTTTAGATTTTTGCCTAATCTGAGCATGACTGTTCTATATGGGGGACAGTTATCGGACATGTAGAATATTAATAAATTTGAACTTGACAGTGGCATCTTTTGGAGAAAGAATTTGGATAGGTAGTTTTGTGTGGGAATGGTAACTCTAGGTGCATAGGAACTAGCAGTGGACAGTGGTCATGAGAAGGGCCAAAGAATGCTCTAATGATGACCCACTATCCCAATTAATATTCCACATACAATAATTGTCCACCTATTTTATATCATTATACATCAAGTTGAAAGTAGTACCATCGTACTGTATTTTGCATAGCACAACTTTTGTCCAACAGGTTTTAGTTGCTAGGACCTGGGAGAGTAAGTTTGGCAGTCAATAGTAGAAGTGAACCTTAGCACACCTTATGTGTTGATGATGGGTTTTCATGGTCATGGGGGACACAGATATCTGCAAATCCCCAACAAAAAATGCATAGTTGGTGTGTACATATTCTGGTGCATGAACCAGTCCAATGGTTTAGGCAGTTTTGCATTTCATATTGAAGAATCGAGTAGACCAGTGGTCCCCAACCTTTTGCACGTCAAGGACCACTAAATGCATGGACTCTGGACTGCGAATGTGCATGGAGCTGGGTGTCACTCAAAGGGGAGGAAACTTCCCCCAGAGTGATGTCATGATGCCAGAACCCACTCACTCTCCCATCGCAAGCTCAGACCAATCCAGACACACAGCCCAACCATCACCCTGATCCGTACAGGAGAAATGGGGTCCACAACTCTGACCGGTGTACCCCTCCAAGTGGGGTCCTTCTCTTGACCCCACTGGGGAGCGCACCTGCCAGGGGTATGGGACCCATGGGGTAGTCTATATAATCTGCTAGATTCTGATCATGATTCCTGTCTGCTGCTCGCCCAGACTGTCTTCTAGTTTCTAAAAATGATTCCAGGTTGCTGCCTGTCCTAACTTATTGTTTGACTTTGACCATAACTTTATTTCTTAATTCTGTACTATGCCTAGGTTCTTCTGGCTGACCAGTGCATTTATGGGCCAAAACCAGAGTTTCATTCCACATCACCTCTTCAGAGCTGCACTGGTGAATACAGGGCAGCTCCTTAGATACAGCACTTCAATCCTTTTATTTTAATGTGGACCTTTTATGACTATTGCTATGAACAGATATACTACCTAACATCTTCTCCTTTCAATTTGAATTTATTTTCTATTTTTTAGGTGGCTTGTACTTCTTTTCTTTTTTTAATACCTTTTAATTTTTTTAGCAATCATGAAATTTTTACCTTCATGTGTGTTCATAGTTAAAACTTCTATTTAGTTCAATAAATGTCTTTTTCATTCTTCAAAGGGCTTTCAAAATGTGCCAGTTTATAAAACAAATTCACTCCATCTGTGCTTTGGCCTTTTTTTCTTTTCAGTTTGAGGTTATTTATAAACCTAGAAGTACAGAAAGTTAAGGAAAATAAACATATTAAGCTGAAAGTATATGACAAAATCCTTGACCTGCATGTATGCTTAAGATCCTTCTGTGTTTAAACAAACGCACTTATGGAACAAGCACATCGCTCACTATCAAACTGCTTACAAAGCTCTCCCAAGTTAAAAACACCTTGTTTACAATTTGTTTGAAGCCACATTTCTTGAGAAGACATCACCAAATGTCTATTTTTACATATAGATGTAGCTAAAAAATGTTCCACTTACATGAAAATGCTCAACATGTTGTCCTGGCGTTTTAGCTGCATTTGTTACCAAGCACAAGAAAGGCCAATCAAGAAATGATTGATACAGATTGTAAACAGTGCATTAGGTTAATGACGTATGAACCTGTGACATGGTAACCAACTGGGCCACGTGTCTCCAGCATCTGCACACTATTTGTGATTGAAGTCATTCACTTTTATAGATTGCGCTAAAGACTATCGCTTGGCTGTGGAAACAAAGTAATAGGCTGGTACAAGGGAGAAAAAGTCAGCAAACAAACCACGATATTGAGATGGCAAACCTCTAATGGTAATCTTTAACAGCAAATCAAATGGATAAAATTATTATTCTGGTGAATGCATTGCAAGAAAAAAGAGGAGATGAAAAGCGAGAAACATTAAAAGAAACATTTAAGAAGTCTGAAAATTCACAAGATGTGTTTTTCTCTTTTAATGCTGAAATATTATGGTTTATATGATGAGCTTTTACTTTGTGATTATAAAGAAAGCTTCATTTAACGCTTTGGTAGGATATAGAGATTTAAAATAATGCTATAAGCCTTCAACTCTAGTCCTTGAAGGCCACATACAAGCCAGACGTCATGTCTTTTCCTGATTCTTTGTAAACCATTCCCTACTTCATTTACCACTATCTGAAATACTTAAGATATATGTAGATACTGACCCTTGAGGATCAAAGTCGATTCATGTAATTCAATTTAGATTGCTATAAATTGTAGACCAGGGCATACAAAAACCAACCTAATAGGAGCAACCAGGCAACATTCTTCAAGGTAACCCATTTACTGTTTAACAATTAAGGACCATGCCCTTTTTCCCCCAATAATCACGTAATAAAATATATTTTTTTCAGTGTACAATAAATGATCTGCTGCCCAAACCTTTTTTTCAATGTAATTTTTACAATGTCATTGTGAATGAAAGTGAAGATAAATCCAAAATTTTGAGTTACCTCTTCCTCACGAAAGTGCAGACGCCTCTCTCCTGCGCATGCAGGCAGTTCTGACGCTGGGATTGCCTCTGCTTCCAAGCTTCCATCCAATCCGTCCAGTAAATAGCCTCTTGACCAGCCCTGGCTATTTAGCTAGCTCACACACTGCGCTCTGTGTTCGTGCAACGTGTCTCCATTGTGCCGAGCCCCTAGTTCTGTGAGCTAGTTCCCGTTCACCTAGTGCTTAATTCAGTGTTTCCTCTGTCCAGCTCCTGCATTACCCCCTCGTTGTCCTGTCTTTTGGTTCCCAGCCAACTTCCCTGTGCTGTTCCAGTGTTCCTGTCTGTCTGTGGATATCCCTGCATCATCTGTGCCTCCCATTGCTTCCAGTGTCCCCAGTGTTCTCTGTGTCCACAGTGGCCCCTGTGTCACTAGTGTCTGTCTCCTGGATTCTTGGCAATTGACCCCTGGCATGTGACCTGACCTCTCTTGCTTGCTGCCTGTCTTAACCCAGGCTTTCCTCAGCTAATCTTCTGCCTTGTGATTTGGTACCATGTTTTGCCCACCTTGGTGTGCTCAGGGACCTCAACCTGGCAGTATCCAGAGGCGCAACATCCTCACCATCAGAGGCTCTGGAGAAGACCTGGTTAATGCTCTGCGCCTTGGCCCTTCTCAGGGCTCACACCGCAAGACGTAGCGCCCCCCTAGTGGTCCTGTCTTTCCGTGCGTGACAAAGGCATTGTTCTCTCTATCTCATTGGCCCTGATTTAATAAAGCTCTTCTAGGCTGGAGTAGATTCTCTTTCTTTGGTGAAGCTCTGTGAATTTCCTCAAGTCATTTGCTATTTGTTAGCAAATGTTTTTATTCCTGGATCAGATCCATTCCAGGTTTTTTGGATCACCCAGGTTCACTGATGAAAGTGTATCCTCTCTAGTCTTGGAGAGAATTAATAAATCAGGCCTAATATGTCTACAGGACAGGAATTAAAGAAAAATCTTGTCAACGGGGCAAGAAACCTTTCCTTACTCTATGAAAAATTAGAATAATCTTTAGCTTTACTGAAGGTTTATTGATGAACATTTTATATCTTGTAATTACTATTTAAGTTAAATTTATGGGTACCTGTAGAATGCTCATATTCTACAATTATGGGACTTTTACACAGATGTGTGTGGGGTGCAAAGTCTAAGCAGCTGCCTGATCTTTACCAAAGCTTCTAGAGGTGAAGATGTTATGCTGCTGGCAACTGCCAGGTTACGTGCCCACCCCCACCCCCCATGCACACAGGGGCAGGAGACTGCTGACAGACAAGAATCAGACGAGGTGCAGGAACGTGAGACAGAATTGAGGTCAAACAAGCCAGAGGTCAGGGCAGGTGGTAAGCAGTAGTAGTCATAGATCAAAGCCAGAGTTAGTACACAGGAAATCAGTAGCTAGAGACGCAGGCAGGGCTACCAGGAAACTTCTTACTCAGGTAACTTCCAGTTGCCAGTCACTTTCTTTTATAAGGCAGGTCATGTGGCAACTGGGAGTCAGATGACCAGCAAGTGAGAGAACCCAGCACCAGAGGGAGTGCTGCAGCAGAGGCAACTCAGGTGGAGTTTACACTTCTGCCAGCAGAGGGAGTGCTTCTGCTAAATACTCCAGTTCTCTGGGGTAAAGGGGCAGCTCTCAGAGGATCACATGATTGAGACAAGGAAGTGACCAGCGGACAGGATTCCAGAACAGCTATTGCTACAGCTGGCTAAAAAGAAATATGAGGTGGGTGACACAGACAGGAGCACGGATCCTCTGGTCCTACGGTGATCTGTGACAGTTACAAATCAGAGTGGAGGCTCACACAAAGGATTCCTTGACCAATTGTCAATTTATGCCTTTAAGATAAGTTGGCATTTACAGCATTGAAGGACATACTTCGGAAGAACAACCAAGAAGCATTCTTCCCACTGACCACTATACTAGATATAGTAATTTTTGGCAGGAGTTCCTTGAGACATGGGAAACATTTTAGGGGTTCTTCCATGATAATAAGGCTGACAAATTTTATTATATATTCTATGCAGGAAGATATGAATGGAGAAGAATGGAAAAAGGGTTTAGTAGGATTAAGGAACAAAAAAAATCTACTTACCTTTAATCCTGCAGATCTGTCAGGAGGTTTCTTCGTTTGGGTCCCGCCTCATCTTGGTATCTGTCTACGGCCCGGCTTCCTCTGGCCGGGTGCCGACATTTCCTTTCTCTTCTTCCGGGTTCTTACGTCACCTATCTTGCACTGCACAGGCGCTAGATAAGGTGATGTAGATGGGAAAAAAGTATTTTTTTCTTCCATTAAAGAAAGGGCTCTGAAATTAGGGCATTATTATTATTATGATAAATAATAATTATAAATAATAATAATAAACAGGATTTATATAGCGCCAACATATTATGCCGTGCTTTACATTAAATAGGGGTTGCAAATGACAAACGAAAACAGACAGTGACACAGGAGGAGGGACCCTGTCCTGAAGAACTTACAATCAACTTTGAAAAGATGGGTTTTGAGAGCTCTTTTAAATAAGCAGAAAGTAGGAGCAAGCTGAATAGGGCGAGGAAGACCAATCCAGAGAGTCGGGGCAGCTCTAGAAAAGTTTTGGAGCCGTGCGTATGATGAGGTTATGAGCTAGGACGTCAGTTGTAGGTTATCTAACAAATGGAGGGAGCAGCTGGGGGAGTATTTTTCTATCAGGTCAGAAATGTAAGTGGGACAAGAACTGGGAACGGATTTGAAAGCAAAGCACAGGAGCTTGAATTTGATTCTAAGGTGAAATGGAAGCCAATGAAGAGAACTGCAAAGAGAGGCAGCAGAAGAGGAGCGGAGGCAAGGATGGATAAGTCTGGCTTCAGACAAGAGCCTCCCGGGAAGAGTGACATAGGTTTTTGCCGTGGCAATCAAGACAGAAAGGAAGGTGTTGCACAAAAAAAATAATAATAACATTTTTTATATAAAGGTTGTTTACCCTTTTATGTAAAGTGAAAATATTGAGTCAGCTTCTCCATTTCTTTTGGGTTTCAAGAACTTTTAAATGCTAAATGCAGAAAACACAAAATAAAGAGCTTTAGTTAGTAATATATAACTGTTTAAAGCATAGTATAGTATTCTTTAATGCACATTTTTGTTTCTTTTTTCGAGAAACAATAATTGCAATACGAAAAAACCCCAGAGAGCTATCTCTTGATGAGTAACATCCAAAACAATCAAGGTATAGAGGAGTCCACATGCTCAGTGATCACAACACCAGACGTGTCTCCTATGAAAACATTCTTATTATATTTCCAAGCTGCACTAACAGTTTACTGGTAATTTCCTGTTTACCATTGTCATGAGTATAGCAGGATCGCTGCAGTTAAGTGAAAGGTAATTGAATTGTCCTATATACAAGCTCTTACAAAGTGGTAAATGAAGTCGAGTCCCTTGGATTTCCAAGAATCTTATAAAAGAGATGACCTATTACCAGTAATCTGCCATTTTTTCTGTATACTAGTTATCTGCAATATATTGTGTAAAACAGAAACACAATGTATGGATATGAATGTAAACACAGGCTTTCAGAGATCGAGAAGGCATGAGTGTAATTGACTGTAAATGGTAGAGTAAGGCAAAGCAGAAGAATAATTAGAAGACATCACAATATGACGTTAAAACTAAGAGGGGGGAGGAAATAAATAGTAAGTAGACATAACTTTTTCCAAATGTCTTGTCTGAACATCACAGGTCTTCTTCACTCAATTTTTTCCTGCAGCAATGGGCAAAGGGCTGCAAAAAGTAGTGACAATTAATTAAATGGTTCCATTTTATTCATAATATATTATTCATGTTATTTTAGCATTTATCAGTGAAGGGGTGTGCCCATGATGCTTCTACTATTATTATTATCATTAATAAACAGGATTTATATAGTGTCAACATATTACGCAATGATTCTGGGTGTCTTTTAATCCTGGTTCAGTTTATTAAAAAGTTTTCAGACCCGCTAAACTTTTTGCAATTTTGTTATGTTGCAGCCTGATGCTACAATCATTTAATCGCCTGGCCACCTTGGTAATGGTTGCCACCAAACCAGAATGTAGGGAGAAACCCAACATTGCGGGTTGTCATCAGAGGAATAGGTGAGATAAAGTACTCCAGCAAGTAAAATGTTCCAGGCTCTTAAAAAAATGCAGCCAATGCAGTCTTATTCCTTTATTTTAGAACTCCAAAACTGTCCTGATAGTTCCCCAAAATTTCAGAAATCCAACAAGTGGAAGAGGCTAAGGTAATAGATGCTGATCGAATTGAAAGCTTTCTGGAACCTTGGTTAATGTTTATGTTTTCTGATACCTACAAAATATTGGTGAATCAGGTGTAGACATTGAATATACTCACTAGGGATGAGCGAGCGAGCTTTTAAAACTCAATCTCGCGGCGAATTCAGCCGTTTTTGCTTACCGAAATCGTAACCGAGAATGGCCAGTGTAAATTCACTGATCGAGCTTGAATTTAAAAAAAAAAAAAGATTGCGGGCCGAGTGCCGGCTGCATTCATTGATCAGCTCAATGTGCGATCCCCGGCATTAGAGGTTAAATGGATGACAAGTTTTCCCATTCAAAGCCTCCAGTGCTCTCTGATTGGCTGAGGAAAGCTTTCCTCAGCCAATCAGAGAGCACTAGAGGTTTTGAATAGGGGGTACTTGTCCTCATTTAACCTCTAGTGCCTGGGATCGCAAACAGGAGGATTCCTAGGGAATTCTGTGAATCCCCTGTGAATCCTCCTGTTATAATTTCCTCGATCTTCTGATAATTTCGCGAAATTGGTTCGCCGAAATTTTGCAGGACCATCAGAAGTTCGAGAAAATGCCATCTCTAATAATCAACCTCCAATTCTTAAATGACTCCTTTTACATTTTTATAGTTTATTTCTAAATAAGTTTAAACATGGATCTTTATGATACTATAAGCTAAAATTACAGGGATGTTGATGCTGTGTATGGGGAAGGGTTTTTGTTGTATGGGTTACTAAAATGGACTGTCCTTTCTCAGTTTAAAGCCTACTACAGTTTGTATGCCAATTTCAGTTATTCTAGTATAATGTTATATGTCTATTAAGGATTTTTTGCTCCCTCTTACCCACTATTCTATTTTATAATTAAAATCTATATTTTGTAGGTTTATTATAACCTCATTCATTTTGTTTTATTTTACCTCTGTATAACAAGTATGTATGGTCTGTTGCTGTATATTTTGATACTTCATTAAAACACTTTGTGTGAAAAAAAAATGTTCCAGGCACAACTCTTTAGGGTGAATAGTTTATTCTTATTTCTCTTATTTCATATTGTATCTTTAGGGAAAAAGTGAAAAGAAATCCACCTAGTGGGGTACAGACACAAAAAAAACCTAATAGGGGTTTTACCCTTCCAAAAAAAAAACAGCTTCATATACACTTTATAATTACCAAATCACCGACCAGATGCAATACCCACCAGGAAAAAAAGCGCGTGTGTTTGTTAGACATAAACAAAAGCTTAAGCATTTAAAAAAAGAAACCCAAACATGATAAAAATGTGTGACTTTGAAATAAATAAAGATAAATTATCACAAAGCTTGTGCTCTATAGTAATAGGGAAACAGTTGCACTGGTATCTAAGGACAGGTTTGTTTTGGATTAGACACCTCCAAAAAGGCGCGCTGACTTACAGGAAATGATTCTGTAATGCACATATTAGTCATTTACAAATACTACTTTCAGGTTGTCCCTGAATTTTGATAAGCCTGTGTTATCTGAGCCGTGCATGTCATCAAGAACGTCATTGTCTGTTTGTAAACATCGGGGTTTTTTCCAGAGCCGCCTTTCAGCCTCCGAGAAAATATTTGTTAAAAGCTTTTCAATGGACATGCAGCATCATTTGTGTTTCTAGGTAAAGGCTGCCAGCTAATAAATGTTCTGAAAAGATTTATAGAAAAATCAGGAAGCAGGATGTATTCTGAGACCTTTTTTTAAATAGGAACATCATTTATATTTTAAGCCTTTATTTTATGTACATTTGTAAAGAACCAGATTGGTGATTTACTTCACTTATAGTAAATGCTGAATTTGACTGCAAACCAAGATTTTCTATATATATATATATATATATATATATATTGTCCAATGGAACACTGCCTGGTGCCAGAACCCAATACCTTCTGTGTTGGATGCTGGAGTGAAAGTTCCTCCAGTTTTTGATTTTGCCTATAGTTCCACATTAAAGCATATCTAAACCCAATAACAAAAAATGTAAAATATTGCTGCTCACCAGTCTTTACATATGGTGGCTGCATCTTTTTCCTTTATCAAGTTTTGTTTCCAAATTTATCATGGTGATCCAGATAGTAAGACACTTTTCACCTATGGTGGCAACATTCACCCTTCCATATCTATGAATGATGCAGCATTGTTACATCAGGTTGCCCTCCTGATTTGAACTACCCACCTATCCTTTTTTTGCCATTACACAGAGGGTTGTGTGCAGCCACAAACAATAGCTAGAAAGGCTGATGGGATTGTTTGCCATTTGCACAGTACACAGGACGTTATAAGGACCCTGAATTTCTGGCAATATCAGTAGGTAGGTTCTTTATCTGCTGAATGTGGTCTTAGCTTAAGAAATATATTTAGGAACTAGGCAGCCCAAGGTCACATGGTCTGTGAAAATTACGATGTTATGATGTTGACGAGAGTCTGTAGTTGTCCTTCATGGTCTGCGGTACAATAAATGGTGAATGAACATACCATGATTTTATTTTGTCTACTTTACAGAGAAAACAAAGCAATGTTCCTGCAGATGTCTTCAGATAATTATTCCCATACTAGTTGCTTATAATAAATGCCGGTATTTTAATGGGAAGATGTTAAACTTTACACAATATCCAAACAATGTTCTGGTAACTTCTCTGTAGACAAACTAAAATACATTTTTGTGGGAAACTGCTTAGGTGTTGTGCTTGTGGTGGAGTATTACAAGGGTTTAAAAAAAACAATAAAGAACAGCATACATTTTACTTTATAAAGGACTGCAGAGAAGTAAAGGGGTCTTTTTAGACCATGCAAGTGCTGATACCCCCCTGCTAGGTAGGTCTTTTATTGCTGGTTTTCAGTGCACTTTATGTGGACTTTAATGAAACTTGTTTGCCTTAAAGCAGCCTTTCTTGACCCTTTATGGTTCCAACAATGATGGAACCCTTAAAATAACTTTCAGAACCTAAGGAAACCCCGGCTATAATTACTATATTCACAGATCACAGTATATTAGTGTGGTGATCAGTTGAAGAATGTCACTCCTATGGATAGCCAAAAAGATCATTGGTGTCAGTTAAACTGAGCAGAAAGTCCCAAATTGCTCATTGCTCAAGGAACCCCTATCAACCTCAGGAGGAACCCTGGCTGAGAAACACTGCCTTTAAGTGAACTTAAATCCAAAAATATATTATATTGCAGTCTACCAGTCCCTTGATGTTAGTAGGTGCTCATTTTTCCCTAATTACTTTTGCTGCAAATGCAGAAAAATAATGTTTCCTGCCCAATGTCCATGTAACTTTTGGCAGCCTAGGATTACAACACTGAGCCTCCATATACTGAAGAGTAAGAATGTCACCTGAAACAAAAAGTGTTACTGACAGGATCACTAGGTAAAAATAAAAGAGAAACGTCAGGAAAAAAAAGCAAATTCAACCAACAGATATAAAGACTGGTACACTAAAAAAAATTTTGTTATAAGGTTTGAATACCCGTTACACTGCAGATAATGACTATTATGTTGTCAGTAACTGCATAGTAAATATTAATGTGTTCATTATAGATCTGTTAAGGTAATAAAATAGGACAAAAAATGACAGACTGATAACTATGGTCCCAAAAAGTATAGATCCGATGGGAGAATAGTGTTGGTATTCCAATTCAGGTTGTCCTTATATTTACCCGAAAATGGCTGTTCGAATTCAGGTAGACCTGACCCGAAAAAAAAGAAATTCGATGGTAAAAATTCGGATAAAAAAATGTAAAAAAAAGTGTTAAAAGAAATAAAAATTCATGTTAAATAATTTATTTAGTGTTTGTGTTTATTTAACTATTTTTTTTATATACAGGTTATCCTACAATTATATCTCTTACTCTGTAACACGCTTTCTAGCACAGTAATATTCTGATGCATTTGTTACATTTTTCTTTTATCCACTGCAAGAAAAATGTAACAAATATACCATATTACTGTGCGTGTTACAGACTAAGAGATATTTGCCCGCCATCTTCTCAATGATTGCCGCAGAGTCTGCAACCATTGAGAAGAGTGTGCGATCCCCGGGGCACTACAGGTTAATTAACCTGTGGTGCCACGGGGATGGTAGTGGAACTGCTCAGTTTATCTACAGTTCAGTTCCCACGGTCACATGATCACCCAAATTCTCCCACCATTGACTTCAACGATGTTCGAAATCGGCATTCGATCACCCGAACAATATCGATTGAATAGCTGTCGAATTGAATAGTGAGATATTTGACCAACACTACTGGCTACCTGCATGCAAAAGGAAGGTCCACCTCCCTACTCCCTTTCCCTACGCCAAAAAAAAAGCAGGTGATATCAATTTTGCATCATAGATGCTTGAAAACCTGCAAGAGCATGCATAGAATAGGATTTCAAGTGCCCCACCAGCATTAGTGATATTACCTGCACTTCCTGGAAGCTGGAACCTGGATGATTTTTTGTGGATGGACTAGACTATTTTTTTTTAAAGCAATGGGGGAACAACTGGAAAGAGCTTTAATTTGTTTAGAAGGGTCACCTTGGTATGACTACTTGTTGGCCATTGAGCAGACAAAAGAAATGCATGTCAGCACACACCATGTCCTAAGCAGACCTATGACAAAAATGTTTACTTTACATGAAAGGCAGTAAAGACAGAATAGGAAAGCAGAGCCTCCTGGGATACCTACGCCACACATGCCAGGAGGCTTCTGAATGCTCTTTATGCACATGTTCGATCTCAAATATGCGCAGAAATCTCAACCATTTACAGCAGGCTACGTCACCCAATATATAAGACAACACAGGACCCAATTGAGGGATCTGCAGAAGTAAAGGTGATATTTTTTCTAGGTTTAGTTACGCTTTAATCCACTTTGACATGCATAAATGCAACACCTTTTATTTATTTTTTAGCACTCAGCCTTTCAGGTTTCATCACGCTGGCTGCCATTTAACACAAAAGATAAACAACAGTTTGTAACTAGTATAGCTGCTTGCCAGGAATGAATGAACTCTCATGCCCATGTGTAGGTGTTACATCTTTCCAGCTTGACCAGTCAGGATGGCCAATAATCCAGAACCCAGAAGAGGACTGGGTGAAGGTGCCAGCACCCATGACAGCAGAGGAGGTGAGTTTAGTTAAAAAAACGTTGTGATTGGGCAGATAAGTTTAATTTATTGTGAAATAGACATCACAGTTATTTACCTTTTAAATGTAGTTATGCTTGAAAAATGGTGGCGCATTCATAACAAAATGAAAAATAGTCAAATTTAGGCTTTAAAAATGTTCTGTTATTTAAAGAGATTTATTAGGTGGAATGAGTATGATTGTTCTGATTTTATAACTATCATACTTTATCCAAGATTGCCCCCTGATGTAAGGCATAAAACAAAAAATATTTAATGTATACTGAAATAAATGGTCAAAGACAAAAGGAAAATATATAAAAATTGGAGCGAAGGAGATAATAGATAACTCTCTTCAGCTAAATGCCCCAATTGTAATGTAAACGTTCTGTCTGTTCTGACCTCTCTATGTTTCAATTGTTCAGCATATCCAGAGGGACCTCAAAGCCAGAAAAAAGCCAATTTTCAACTCTTCCTGTAGCTCTAGGTTGCTGATCTCTACATATTGCTCTATGTAAAATACAAATAATATATAGAAAAAGTGGTATTGTACTTACCAACCTCGTGTTTGTTTTAATTCTCTAATATCTCAGAAATACAAATGGAAATTTACATATGATAAAAAAACTAGCACATTGATATATAAAGATCTATTAATATAAAGTACACTTCCAATGGAGCACATAACATAATAACCAATAGCATTATTCTTTTGATCAAAAAAGGTCCCTTTCCTCCCAGGATTTAAACAGGGCAATTAGAGGGGACATGAAGACTAGATAAAGATTCTAGAGTTCTAGTTATTGGCCCTGATTTATTAAGGCTCTCCAAGGCTGGGGAGGACACACTTTCATCAGTGAAGCTGGGTGATCCACCAAACCTGAAATGGATCTGGTCCAGGATTCAAAACATTTGCTAGCAAAATACTTTGAAGAAATCAATTCCAGGTTTGCTGGATCACCCAGCTTCACTGACAAAAGCGGTAACCCCTAGCCACTCTCAGGATGGCATTGTAAAGGGCTTACCTGGTCCCAAGGAGCCTGAAGTGTCCTTTGGCGATGCCCACTTGGCATCTGTGTCCCCGGCATGATCAATGGGACATGTGAGCGTGCGGGGGCGGTGTGCTGGGGGGCATGACCTGGCAGGAAATTTAAAACAATGTAGTTCTTTGACATTGAAAAACATGGAAATAATCAGTGTGCCAGGGAGGTTAATAAATCAGGCACAGAGAGACAGGAGCCACTTGCAGATTGGAAACCGCAGAGAGATTATTGTTCTAACCCAAATCCAGTCTGATGGACCTAAATTACAGGGGAAGGTACAATCATCGAGTAACATTGCTTATTAGATAGCACAGCATACATATTTTGAAAGAAACTCTGAGTTGCAAGTGAAATGTATTATATATCTCCAAAGTTACCCTTGTATGGGGTAAATCTCTTCAAGAACCCCCTGAATTTTGTGGCAGTGGTGTAATATTTGAAGTCTTGCAGGTCAGCAGTGGTGAAAAGATTTCCTGAAGTAAGAGCAAGATTTTGGATCTCTTCTTTTAACTATTGACTAGTAATGATGATGCTCAAACTTGGAAAAACAATAATGAGAATAAAGATGAGAATAAAAACTGTGTTAGTCCTATCAGATGACAGGATATTTGCCTAGAGGAAAAAAAAAATACGGGGTTCCCTATAGTTGAAACCAGATCCCCCACTAGGCATGAAACTTGGCTGTCAAAGAAAATGTGTGCCAGCCCCCAGTCTACATATACCAAGACCCCCATGCTCCCTGAACAGTGGGGTGACCCCATAGTTGAGGGACGGGGCCTCGGTTGTGGAGTGATCCCCAAACAGCTACATATTTACATTTACCCATTCCAAGGCCAATTACCAAAAGCCTAGCAGGATTTCTGGAAGTTTAGAGGTATTTCTGGTCCCTAAAGAGACTTTTTCAAAATAATATAATAAAAATCGGACATTTCCAGGGGAGTTGTATCCCGCTATTTGCCAGCTATCCTCCTGCAGCTTTATCAAGGCTTACAAGCTAAAAGACACACGTGCAATAATTGTTGTTGCAAAGGATCTTTCATGATCCTTTCCAACGACTGCACAAGCTGACCCCTGAGCCGATTATCGGACGAGAACCATTGCACATGGGGGGCTACGGGGGTAAATCATGATGGTGGCCATGGCTCCTTTTAAAGCCTTCTACTGATATAGAGAGACACTTTCCTATTGTTACATTGATGACCAGGCATTCTTTACCGAACTCTAAACATTCTGACCTGGGGAACAAGGTTCTTGTGTGACAATATATTCAAGCAGCCAAGGAAGCAAAATGCAAATCCTTCTATTTATTCTATCAGCAAGAGGCTTGAGCACTGTCAGGTATGTATAGGGCTTGACATAGCTGCAGGGGAAAGCTGGCGGATAATAGGATCTCACATTCCTGGAAGTCTCAGAATCCTTTTCGATTGTCATGGCTTTAAAAAATAAAAGGAAAGCTGTAGATGAAAAAAAACTATTAGTCTTAATAAAAATTTCAAAATTTGAAGAGGGAAATGTATGAAGCAAAGTATTTGCAATGTGTATTTATGACCTTTGCTCCTATAACCCTTAGCAGAGAACTACAACAAATTTTGCAAAGTTTTTAAATTAATTTATTACTGTGGATTATTTATATTTTATTTTAATGATTATTTTATTTATATAGCGCCATCTTCCATAGAGACATACAAAGTTCAATATAGACAATAGTGGGCAACAATACATTATTAGTTCATATTATACAAGTAGGAACACCAAACAATGCAGTTAAGTAGAACTATTACAACAAAGAAGAAAAAACAATTGGGAGAGAACCTTTCCTTTGATGTCTTACAATCTCAAGAAGAGAGGGGTGGAAACACTCAGTAAGGTGACAAAGATGGAGAAGAGGAATCCAGTAGGTTGCTGGTATAAGGGGAAGGCAGAGGTGCAAAAATGTCAAGACAGTGACTATGACAAAATGCATGCTTGTTTGAAGAGTTTTATTTTAAGGATATTTCAAGGCTCCTAGGCACAGCGCATGGCGGATGTGGAAGAGACCATCATATTTATAGACAGTGGAACAATGAGATAGTGGAAATACAATTTCTGTTTTACTATTTTGAGGAAACTGGAGGATATGAATTGGGAAACATCAGATAGATAGTGAAAAAAATAAGACAGAAATATCTAGAGGTCAGCAGATGACGAGTACATTTGGGTATTATCTGCATAGAAGGGGTACCAAAATCCAAAAAAACAAATTTGTTGTCCCAGGCTGGGAGTGTTGATGAAAAATAGAAGGGATCTGAGGACTGAACCTTGTGATACCCCAACAGGCAAGCATGAAAAGTCAATGTGGGCGAGGGAAACTGTGAAAGAGCAACCCAACAGGTGCGGAAAGATCCAAGAATGTGCTACGTCCTCAATATCTACAGACAGTGATCAACATTCACAGGTCAATGATTAACTGCAGAAAGAAGAAAAGTCAAGAAGGATGAGTAAGGAGAAATGGATGTTGCAGTCAAGAGATCATTGGTAGCTTGGGGAGCGTTGTTTCAATAGAATTGTATGGATGAGAACCAGACTTTAGTTGTGAGTTGGTAGTAGGAAATAATAGACTGATAATCAAACAATTGTAAAAGGAAGTGATGGTAAATAATTTGGAATTCAAGAGGATTAGTTAACTAGATCCGTAAATAAAAGAGAGGTGGGATTTTGAGAAGATAAATAATAAGAATAAAGATAATAAATTGCTCTTTTAAAGGAAGAAGGAAAAATGCCAGTAAAAAGACATAGATTTAGAAGAGATGTTGGAGAAGAAATAAAAATATGGAGAAAGAGATTAATTTGAATCTGATCTAAAACACAGTTTATAAAGTTGGATTTGGAAATTAAGGAAAAAGGTTGCTGTTCAGTCAAGTAAAGCCTGTTAAAGAAGAGAAGTCAACAGACAATAGTTGGTCAAACAGGCAGAGTGTTATAATAAAGCAGTTGAGTATCAAGGGTATTGCACTGGTGCAATATGGTAAAAATGTTGTAATAGTGAGTTGCTGGTGCAAAGCTTAATGGAGGGCGAATGTTACAAGATTGTGGTCAAAAAGAAAATTAGAAAATGGAGGGCTTGTAAAGTGTCTGACATTGCAGAGTGCAGTAATGGCTGGGTCAAGACCCCAGTAGCCTTCTACCTATTCTTTTGGTAGTTTCAAATGATTTACAATGTATTTTTTTAATTTAAAGAAAAATCTCAGAATTGGATCCATTCCCTAAATTCAAAATGTTGTTCCTCCTTTCTAATAAAACTTGACAAGGGAACACTAATGTCAAAGGCCTCGTCCTAGACCCATGTATTCTTGTGTGTTCATTAATGCACATTATATTTTTATTGCTAATTTCAGGTCCACAAGTTTTAGAAATACTGACCCTTGCTGCACAGAAAAGCTACAACTAAGATGTTGCTAGTATTACTATCATCCAGCTTTTGCATTAGAGTTTTGCAGCCCTCTTGAGTTTCAAATTGGCATTACACAATCGAAAACATTCTAATATATTATAATAATTACATCTTATATACAAGAACCTGGTTAAAAGTATAGAGGGAAATATATCACACTGATTAGATTTAGTTTAGCTAGTAAAGTGTGGGTTAGATAAAGTTTTGGAGAAGGCAGCGGCAGGCTCAGGGTACTTGAATTAAGTTTAGAGGTAAAGTTTGGATGGATTGAATGTATCAGAAATACTTTTGATGGATTCATTTTAGCTAGCAAAGCATATGGAAAGTATCTTTAGCAGCTAAAGTTTGAAGGATTTGGTTTAGCATGCACAGAGGTTTAGTTTTTGATAAAGTTCAACATATTTAGACAGTTCTTCAAGTGTTTTTAATACTGTTCCCGTTGGGAAGATTCACCCATTTTTATTCACCAGACCCTTTATTAGGCTTTGGATCTTCTCGGATAGGAAGTGGGGCAGTGACTGTATGTGCTCCCTCTCCTACCCACAACAAGATCTAGGGTTCTTTAACATACTGACATGCTGGTTTCACCCTAAAATTGGAACAAAATATTTCCCATAAACACCTATTCAAACTTACACAATTTTCCAGTAATCATGTTACACTAAACCTGTAAAAAAGTATTTTTAATGAAATGCATATTATTTTATTATCCTCAGGCAAACCATAGGACCCCCAAAACTCATATAAGCAATTCCATTTTAAAAATGTTCAACAGGGTCCTACAGGAGGGGAGATGCCAGCCATTATTTTTCACAAATAAGAATATCACAGTATTGTGCATACAGATACAGACACAGGAGAGTGATAGAATTTATATATTGTTAACATTACAAATATATACAATCATGGCCAAAAATATTGGCTCATATATTTATGTCAGAAAATGCAACATTACTCTAGAAATGTGTTGCAATTACAAATACTTTGGTATTGTCATGTTTATTTCTTTTGTCACAACAAACTGGAGGAAAAAAATCTGTGACATTCCACACAAAAGTCAAAAAATGGCCTGGACAAAAATATTGGCATGCTAACAGTCAAGAATACCAGTATCTGAAGGAGCAAAGCAAACCCAAACATCAGTGAACCTTCCTGTTTAAATGTAGGGACTGTGTGCTTCTCTTTGAAGGCTTCTTTTTGTTTTCTCGAATTATATGTGTTACCAAAAAGCTGTATTTTTGTCCCATCTGTCCAAAGGACATTCTCCCAGAATTGTGGCTTCCACTGTCCAGATAAGACATAAATACAGCTTTTCGGTAACGCACATCATTTGTCTGTTTAAAACCCCCAGTCAACCCCGCCACTTACCCTTAACTGCTTGATTTACAGGTTTAAGCACAAATCCATGTAACAATTAGATCACACCTGTCATGCCACCTAGTGACATTACTAGTGTTGTAAACCTGGAGAACATACCCAGCCCTACTGGGTGGCTGAGGGTCCTGATCATTCTTTTTTCCTTAAATGCAATAAAAAAAATGTCATCACATTAGCACCTCTTGCACATCATACTACCATTAGGCATGCTGCCCACCAAGACATTTCTAGTATGGACTTTTGGGTGACAGTGGAGGCTTATGTGTAATTTGGCTCCACACCCAGGCCACCCAAAGCCATGTATACTATTACTATCATACCTTAGTGATTTTTTTGTGAACAATAAATTACCAGAGAGGATTTACAGTAACAAGGGCTATATGCAAGATGACTATCAGAATTTAGACCAGGGGTGGGCAAACTTTTTGGCTCAGGGGCCACAATAGGTTTTAAAATTTGGCAGGGGGGACGGGCCAGGATGAGATGGATGGAGCACTGAGATGGGTGTCACTAAACGTGATGTCATGATGACATAACCCTGCTCACTGTCCCATCACTGATCTGAGCCTGCGATGGGAGGGTGGGAGGGTTGTTCCACCCACTTCCTCGAGCACGGAATTTGTACAGATGGTCTGCGGCTCTGGCGGGTGTGGCCCCCCAGCGGGGTACTTCTCCTGACCCTGCTAAGGGTGGGGGGCACTGGCCAGAGCCGCCGACCGCGGATCTACTTTAGCGGAGCCAATGAAGTAGAGAGAGTTCAACAGGCCAGATAATAAAAGCCTACTGGGCGTATATGGCCCGGGGGCCTTAGTTTGCCCATGCCTGATTTAGACACACCCCACCAACTTTGACCATAAGCACTGCTTAGTGCACTTTACACACTGCTGCCTCCATGTTCGTCTCTTTTGGCATTTTCAAATGTTGACAAGTATAGAAATTCCCCCGCTTGTCCCATTAGGTTTGCTCCAACTTTTAAAACATTTCAACAAGGCCTAAAAAACTTACCGATCAATCTTCTTCTCTTTCTTAACCATCAGCAGCCACACTTTTAATTCCCCTACCTGTTGTATACTATGTTAAATACCGATTATTTATGAGGATTGTAAACTGACAGAAATAAAACATTTGTCTACAGCAGTAATTTTCAGCTAAGATGTTTTAGAGGTTGTTGGGGGTTCCTTGTGCCTTGGCAGAGTGGCTCCAAAGTTTTGTGGTCAATGCCACATTGCAGGGTTAGTAGCATGGCACCAAAGCAATTTTTAGGCATCTGCAGGTGGCATTCTTTCTTAGTGTTTTTTTCCCAGTAGTTTTAGCTTTGGACTCCCAAGACCTGGAAGTTATTTCAAGGGTTCCTCATGGGTAAAAAGGTCTACAGAGTACATTTCCTGCAGCTATGTTGCCTGCTTGAGCTTTATACTACTACATTGTATTATTTATATATGGCCCTGTAATCTGGTATAGACCAAGTGAGGAGCAACAGACACCTCATTCACCACCCAGATTTAATGACAGAAGTTAGTTTAAGACACTTGTTTTATTAAAGCTTCCTTCCACATTAACCCCTTCAAATGATTATGGAGTTACTGTATTAAGTTGTCAGTCAATTGTACAAATTTCAGAGAAGACTTTTAATTCATTGTTTAGAATACTATAAAAGAGGAATCAAAACTATACTGAAAAAACTTACAAATGGCTACAACAAAAGTCATCACCAACACAACTGAGTTTACTAAGCTGCAGAGTTAAATATGGCTTTAAGTAGAACTGAAATACTGAAACTGATGTTTCTGTAGAACATCATCTAAAAAATAGGATTGTTACTTTTCATAATGTATGAACGTGTTTTTACTAGCACTGCAGTATGTTTAGACTGAATTAGTTTACATTATTAGTATGCATTATATAGTCTAGCTATTTTTATAACTCGCTTCTCAATACATAAACAAATTAAAACTTGAATATTCCGACACCAATATGATGTCCAAGACGTTCCAAAGCTGACTTAATCACCAGATTTAAACATTAATATATTTCTATGGATAGTTCTGGAAAGGAAATGAATAATAGCTTTCCCACCTTTGTCATTCCTCTAAAATTGAAGTCTTTACTTGAAGAATGATACAAAACCCCATGGCACACAGTTCAGGACCCACATGGCAGCATTTCATAGAGAAGATGCTCTGTATTTAAAGGCTGGCTTTGTATTCGGTTCTTTATATCAATATATTGGTAGGTCTTTCCATTGAGTTAAGCTTTTCTCTCCTGTATAGCTGAACGAGAAAACGTTCTTTTTTAGTATAAGGCATTCAGCTTTTTGGTTCTATAACTGTGAATATATCTTTTCATGTATGTATTATTCAGGATACACTATAGAAAGAAGTTAGCAAGTAAGATGTCTATACCATAGGTAATTGTCTCTGGGAAGGTCACACCTCACCAGAAAACAAACGACGACCTTCTCTATTATGTCTGAGGCTCCAAGATTTTAGTACAGTGTGACCTTGGAATCCTATAGAAAGAACTGTCCTCCCTTTTCTATATATTAGGATAAAAACATGGATTGTCCTATTAGATAAGATTGTCACATAGATAGCTATGGAGGCTGGCTTTCTGTTCTGCAGTTTAAAAAAATGTATTGTGTTGCATTGCAAATATATTGTATTGTGTTGTGCTTAGTTTATATTTACAATATTAAATTGCCCTAAACCCGTAAAGGGTAAAATGGTGGTACAACCCAGGTCCATATCTTCCTACTAACCACAATACAAGAACCGGGTAATGGCCGGCCACTCAGCTCAGCAGCTCAGGTGTTCAACTATTTTTGGCAAATCTTGTGCCACAGTTGACTGCATGATTGTTTAATGTGTTTGTAACTGTCATTATTTCATTTTAGAGGGTCTCTGAATATAAATAACTATATATTGTCTTTTTCTAATCAGACCTAATGTGATTTTATGTGCAGATGATTTTCTTTTCAAAATGTTTTTAATGCATTCATTCAGTTTACTATAAGGAATTTGAAAAAAAAATGCAACCTAAAAAAACGATACCAACATTGTCCATGTCAGGTAAAGTACAAGACCTATAATCAAAGAAAGTGTCACTAAAAGCTATAAAATTATAGTCTGGTACTCAGAGGTATATTACCAGAAAAAGTGAAGCCAAACAGTGTTTCTAGCCTTGGATAGAATGGGGAAGAGTTAGTCATTCTGTCAGGCTTTGGGAAATTCCATTCTTACTTTTTGACTTATTCCCCATTGCCATCAGAATAGAAATTGAAGGGAAAAAAACATTTTAGAGCTGTCACTAAAACAGGAGATTCACTACCTGTTATGTCTTACAACAGCAAGCAAGGAAAAATAAAACCTTACAGAGGCTTTAACACTTCTTCACTTCATCCTAAATTTGAAAACAAAATCTTGTCTACAGTTGCTAGTTTCAAGGGATGTTGATTACTTACCTGCCACCATTTTTGCCCTATTGCCCCATCCAAAGTTTTAACCTCCCATCTTTGTAATTACAAAAATGTTTGATTTTTTTCTTCCAATTCCTGCACTTCTTGTTGTTTGCCTAGTGAAATAGTGCTGTGTGGTGGATACGTTTTTTGTCCTGGAGGATAGGTATGCCTAACCCTAAATGAAACAGTAATATAACATGAAGAAAGAAAGGAGAGGGTTTTCAGCAATTAATAGTGTTGTATTGAGTGATAATTCTCTCACACAACAATACAATAAGTCATCTGGTATGCCACAATAAATAGCTTGTGGTTTATACAAGATATAAATCACATTTAGGCCCTAGGGGGCACTATACATGAGTCAACTATTGTTCAGTGCACATACATCACCATATAAATGATTTTCTAAATATATGCCTGTTCGTATAAACCGTGGTACCCAACGCGTTTCGCCCTTTTAGGCTTCCTCAGTGGTAGCGGTGAATCTACAAGGGTTTACAGGCAAGTAGTTCTAGTAATCTAAGTTTACAAATATATATACAAGTATTAGAAATTATATATTGTATCATCACATTAATATAACAAATAAACCCGTTTCAGTTACATGACGTGTTATACTATTAAGGTATTGTACCGGTTCAAGTGGTTATGAATTATACAATGTCACACAATCTGATAATATTCTGATATCATACAATCTGATATTTTCTCTGTTACACTTCTTACTATTATCCAAGACAGATTGTATGATATTGTATAATTCATAACTACTTGAACCGGTACAATACCTTAATAATAAAACACATGTAAGCATGACAAATATTAATGAAGGGATTCACTGCTCATCTTCTGCTATTGGTACAAACCTTTACCTTCTTCCACATTTTATTTAAATGATGTCAGATGAATTATGAGGTCATTTATGATTGTATGCTGCTATAGGTTACTGCACTCCGAACATTCTCCTTGATGTATTATAGCAGTCTTGTGTTAAATATAAAATCCCTTTTTTCTAGTCAAGGCATTTGATTATGTACATGGAAAGAAACCAGTTTGATAAAAGAACATTTTCTGGGACCTAAAGGAGGCATTTGAAAAAAAAAAGACTTTTTATTTGAAGTTATAAATCCAAAAATATATGGAATGTAATCCTTGTCTTCCAAACACAGCAACCCAAAATGAGATGAACTGATTTCCATTACTGCTCAGGCAATTATTTTCCATTTAGTTTGTCCCTAAAATTCAAAATGCTAACCTAATCCATAGTTGTCACCACAAAGCAGACATCTGCTTTTCACATGAGGTCTGTTTTTAATGTACGAATCCCCAAATCCCCTGGAGCAATCATGTGCACATATTTATACTACCTGTGCCTATGGAATTATATGATGAGGCTAAAGCTACACAGAAGTCACCTCAATAAGCTACACAAGGGTTATTTTTTCTTGTAGCTCAATTGCAAAAATTAGCAAAAGTTCACTCATGGGATAAATGAGATCTCATGAACTAAAATACAGATTCAGGCATAAGGTCTCTCTCCTGGTCCCACACATCAAGGGAATATCCCCAAATCTCCTGCCCCAAAGAATCAAAAGAAAGTTTAAAGACATAAGGAAATAAAATACTTGTTACAGGCCCCAAGCCCCCACTCCCACCACAACAATCTAAAGAAAACCTTTTTGTTGAGAGATAAACATTGTTTAGATATTTTTTCTTCATATTACATATTGCATGTAGTACAGTTAAAGTGGAACTATAGCTAAATATTAAAAAAAATAGTCCCGGGGCAGGTCCTTTCTCCAATAAAATAAACATAATCTGCCTGACCACTATTTTGTAAATACATCCACCTGTCCTTATCCCATTGTGGGGGCTGCCATCTTTTTATTCTTCTCTTCTGGGTTTCCTGATCTTCAGTCACCTTGATTGGCTAGGCTTGCAAGACATAACCTCCCGTGTGTGCACATGGGAGTTTTTTTAGTCCTAGTAGCCCTGTAGAATGCCAGGATACCCGACATTCCAGGACCACATTAGGTAAATCACCACTTAATGTGGTCTGCAATGGTCATTTTGATCTTTTGGTTTTCACAAGGAGATGATGCAACGTCATTAGGCTTTCTATAAATAATACTGATTCCAGTTTTTATGACCCAACCCATAAGGGTGATAGTGCTACTGCAAACAGCTGTACTGCCACTTTTTACCAATCTGGGGAACCAAAAACATTTATTGAAATACCCTATTTGAGGTTAAACCCTAGAATTCCACATCTAACCTTTTTATTTTCAGGATCATAGTTCAGGCATCAAACAAGTGTCTGAGGGTTTGGTTATGGCTTTAAAAGAAAGAACTAGTTATATATTAGTTATATATAAAACACATTTTTCTATAAATAAAATTGCATTTTGTGGTCATTTCTTTGACCATTTCCTGCTATTCTGTTTTTTAATAACACACAAGCAGATAGGCTAAGTGAAAGCTCTTGATAATCCGATAGGGGTTGTCAATGACACTCAAAACTTGAGAGCTTGCTCACTGCATCATATGAGGAGGACTAGTAACACAATATGACACTTACAATGTAAGAGATATGAACCCTGGAAATACAATACTAATGCTGTCAAGTACTCTACTGAAGAAAGATACAGCAGTGCCAAATGGGAGATATCATTCCAATGAATGATTCCATTAGCCTTGACTTTTACTTATAACAACGTATGATTTAACATAGCAATCCAAGAATGCAAAGTCCTCTTATAGCCATCAATATTCTAAAAGCATATGAAATTCAGATTTTGCATAGCTTCATACTTTCTAGACATTCTGTTTTACTATAGCACTGACATACATGCTGGGGGGGCCAAGGACAACAAAGATTCAGGTAGAGCGTTTGTTAGAAAAAATAAAACCACAAGCTGGGGCATTATGAAATGAATGTATTGTCTTGGGGAGCTTTAATAAATCAGGCCTTATAGGTAGGTTGGAACTTCACTTGTTCAATAATATTGTAAAACACAATGTCCCTGGAATTAGGACTCTCCTCTTCCTAGTTCAATATTGTAGCATTTTTGGAAATACCACACAAAGACAAAACACTGCCCCAACACTCCTCCATCCCTGAATAACAGGGTAATATAGCATGTTCTCCTATTCCCAGAAGCATCTTGCTTGAAGATCAAGATGTCCCTGGAAATATCATGCTACAGTCCCTGGATCAGCATGGCATTGTGTCTAGAAATATCACACTCATACCCACCCTATCTGAGCTTTCCTAGGGTCATGGGATATAATCCTCACTAGACTTTCCACTGAAGGGGAGAGCAAATATATTTAATATTTGAACCAAAATTGATTTACATATACATACACAGACAGTGGATACTTTTAATATGACCTAACAAGACTCTCGCTTGCACAACATGGAATTTTACCCTTAGCTTAGTAAATGTAGTGAAGTTGTTGTGACTTTGTAAATTCAATGTGAACACGGTTTGACCCTTATATGTATTTATTATGGAGACTATCGCTTCTTTTAACAAACTTTAGATTTTCATCATTAGTTTAACAAATATAAACAGGTGCACTGTAGACCAAATGCAGCCTCGGCCCCTAAATCTGGCACTGCTCCCCTTTAACAGAAATCAGTTGTAGTAGTTTTGCATTAACTGCCCATCAGTCACTAATATGTCCAATCCATTAAACTCCGTTTGGTCTTTCTGAGCCATTGCTTGATGGATTTGCAGGTGTCGTTAGATCTTCAGATCCTTTTCTTGTCTAATGTTAACTTTGAGACAGATGTCCCGATGTTCCCTTCAAGCACATATAGTGCAGATTCATATTCGAATAATTCAAGCAAAGCTATGTTCTCTGAAGCAGTTCCAAATCATAACAATTACCATACCATAACACCAGACAATAGAGATCTGGGGCTTAAATAAAACACATAGTTCATCTACATTGGTACCTAATTCTTTATCATAATACTTTAGGAGAATACAACATATCAATTGTATGTGTCATTTATTCAAGTATATCACCCTAATGCTTGCACATTCAAATATGTTGAAAATGTCAACAATTTCCTGTTTAAGAAGTGTTTACTTGTTGATATGAATATAGTTCTTGTGATGTACCTGAACCGATAGGAACCCAGCAGCTGCCCAAGGATATAACAAGCCTGGTGATAATGTCAGAGGGAGTAATAAAATGGTAAAAAGGAAGGCCTGGAACGTACGAGGAAGGAGGTAGTGTAAGGCCCAGCATGACTGTGCAGACAGGACTAATGTGGCCTGACAAGGACGGTGGAGGCTCTGATTCATTGATCAGCTCACTGTTAAGTATTACTATTGTTACTATTATCATTAGTTGCATTATCTTTGGTATTGCTAAAGAAATGCTAAATATTTGTTTGCTTTTTCTCACTCATTAGGAGTTTATTTCATTCCAATCTAAGACCAAACAAGAAATGATAGTTATCAAAATCAAACGATTTGATGCCATTAAATATAACAGGTAAAGAAAATACATGGTTACGGTCATACTTACCTAAAATAGCATCTGAGAAAGAAAAAAAAAAAACAATCGGATGCGAATTTGTATTCGCAGAGCGGGGTGACTGCTGTAGTGGTGAAAACAATACTGAAGTGTACAGCTTGGCGATGGTTGCATCAAACAACTTAAGACTACACTGACATCAAGCTGCGCCTCCCTTGTTTTTCCATCTCTAGTACAGTTTGTGAATTTAGTACAATATAAAGGCAAAAATTGTCATTCAAAATATAAGATTTTATTAGAATAGTATTTTTGCTTTGCAATGTTCAAATTTTTCTGTGGACAACCAAAATTTTCTCACAGACCACTAGTTGGTGACCGCTGTGTGAAAAGTGTGGCAAAAAATTTAGATGCCAAATACCCTCCATATCGGCATCATATATTCCATCCTTCTTCATATATTCAAATCCATCTCTTTTCATATATATTATATAATTTAGGATTTACCATTACTTTCCGTGTCAGCAGTAGTGGTCAGAAAAATAAATATAGAAGTAGAATTCCCACTATCAAGGAAACAGGCAGAAAGGAAGTTCTATAGTCCCATCTGCTTTCTCTTGTCCTGAAATAGATGGACAAGTAAGTGTGTTACCAAGTGAAAATACTGGAGAAAAAAATGAAAAAAGAAACCAAATGAGACCACCATATCTAAGGACTGACAAGCTGCAAAATATGTTGTTATTAGGTTTACATACACTTTAAAAAGTGTTCCAAAAGTTATTTTTAATATATTGCTTAGAAAACCATTTGCCTTAGGAGCTCCTATATGACAGCACCATTCATAAAACAAAGTGATGGCTTTTTCAGTGAACATGAGCCAGTGTGATAAATCATGAATCACGTTATGCTTGGCACAAGGATCCCCTAGGATAATTTATGTGATTAAGTGATATTAATAGCCTTTTATAGTCTGACTAAAAATAAGCTGTCATGCAAAAATTCCCATTACCATGTGTAGAAAAGCATAATTGTTAGCTAGCAGATTCAGTTAAAGATTTACAGTTCTTTAATTGAATAAATGCTTGTCAGAGGTCATTACTGCTTGTTTTCATGAACATAAAACACAAATGATTTGCTATATTTAGGCATGGCTGCTAAATTTAGCACATTCTGTATTAAAGTATACACAATTTTACTATGTACACAAACACATAAAACATACAACTGATTATTCAAAGCCACACATTCCACTGGAATTATTACTTCACACTCAGACGGTAATTAGGACACCTCTTTCATAACTTCAGTTTAGGATATCTAATAGCCATTGATCTAGCCAAGAGGTTGGCATCTTAACTATATTTCTTTAAAAGAACTTGTGTTCTCTAAAATGAAAGGATTAACTTTACATCATATCATTAAAATCTGACATTCAGCAGGTATTAAGTATTTAAATACCTGAAGTCAAGTCTTTGCCTTCAAGTTAGATATATTCTTTGTAGCAAAACATTCAATTACAGATGTCTTTTGAAGCAAACTTGACCTGCCAAAAGAACGGACTCTCTTTGCTGTCACCTTTTCCCAATTGCACATACTTTCCCATTGCTCCTACACAGCTCCATTTGGTAGCACATTGTACGTGTAGGTATGGTGAGCATGAAACCCCCCTCCTATGTGACACTACTAGTGCAGGGTCATGGCTGCTAAACCAACCAGGGTCACATGGGTACAAGAAAAGTCTTACGCCCTGTGTGAGCTCCGAGGCTAATAAAGATTACAAGGAAATTAAACTGTAGTCAACTGATATTGTTAAGGTTTATTGAAATTGGAAAATACAATAGAAAAAAAATATTTAAGACAAAAGATTTTGAACTTGTTGTGGAGATCTCTGGAGAATGCTTGTTGGCTCTTTGTAACTGTTTGTAGGATTCATCACAGCCTCATAAATTTCACTGTAAGCTCGGCATACCAGTTCTGTGGACTGCTTAATTATCTGTTCTCTGGAAAGACACCAAGAAAAAAACAGTTAGGAATATAGAGTTTTTGGCCAATCAAAGAAGATGACACAGAGTCAATTTTCTATCTATTAGAGCTACCTACCTATTTTCTATCTATTAGAGCCTATATAAACTGTAGCTAAAGTCTGAACTTCTGTGGTTTTGAATAGAATTAAACAGTATTCAACTTTTATTCTAATTTTATTGCATATTCTTGTGAAAAGAGTGATCTATTCTTTTGTCTGTACTGATGGTAGGTGAAGGGAGACCTTCCAATGGTGACATCAATTTCAATAGTAAGAGGGGAAACTAAGATGACAAGAGTTAGCTAATCATGCAAAAGTCAGTTTGTTCCTATTATTTGAACAGAACATTTGTACAAAGGTCCAGTGAACCCCCCCCCCCCAAACCCTAAATAAAATGCCCCTATGAGTGAAATAAATAGGTACAAATACATTTCTGCACCACTCTTCAATGTTCTACGTGGGTGGGCCTTTGTTGTCCTCCATTAAAAAGTGGACTGCTGGTTTAATGCAGTGTGTCGGTAAATTTAAAAGCACTGTGGAGTCAGACTTTAAAGAATTTCAAAAATAATTTCTATTTATTTATTTAAATTGCATAGTATAACCCATCAAAAACATTGTTGCTCACCTTACACAAAAGCAAAATATCTTTTCCTAAATAAGATTTGTCTGTTTTCCTGCATATTTCTGGTGTAATTTAGGATGATGTTATGGTTATATGACCACAGACATAAAGACTCAATTAATAAAACGGGGAATCAGACATTCCCTCAAACATTTCCTCGTGGGAATTTTCCAAGTCCATATGTTTCCATGACAGTCATTTATTCCCACCAGGGAATGTTTGAGAAAATGTCAGATTACCCGTTTTATAAATAGAGCCCAAAGTAATACATTTAATGTGGTCCTAGACAGAATGCTGACATTACTTTGACACAACATAAGTACTTTTCACTTTTAAAACTTTTCAAAAAACATTTTACATTTTCTTCAGGTCAAAGCTCTTTAAACACTTTAAAGAAGATAATATATAAATAGTATAATAATATAATTTAAATACATAATATGGCATATTCTGGGAAAAAAAACATCACACATGACATATCTAGATATAAATACATAATAGTTTTCAGGTAACACAACAGTATCCACTATTAGAAAGGACTTGAAGGGCACTGTTATCAGTGGTGCGCAGAATTCTCAAGGTATTAAAAGGGTAATAAGTCACAAAAAATATAAGCTCATGGGCAACAATGACATACTGGAGGACAATGACCTTCAAAGCTCATTGGAATTTGTAAAGAAGAAGAAATCCTGTAAATGAGTGTGGGGGCAAATGACAGCCTAATATCTTAGTATGTAACTGTGCAAATATCAGGTCCTTGCGATTCCTAAAACTATTTTTTTCTTTTAGTGAGAAGCTGTGATTGCAAGTTTCACGTCGTTGGAGTTACGGGCTTTAAGGACATTTATGCGGAGATGTCACAAACACTGGGGCAGAAGTGTCCTTTCTACAGCACTGTCAAAACCTGGATATCTCGTTTCAAGACTGGGCATTTCACCATTGAAGATGAGCCCCGTAGTGAGCGCCCCCCAACCTCAACTGACCCGGCAACCTGCGATGCTGTCCATGAGCTGATTATTGAGGACCGGCAAATATCCGCAAAAAAGATAGCACAGATACTTGACATCTCACGGGGAGGTGTTGGGTTTGTTATAAACCACTATCCTAGACATGTGCAAACTTTCAGCAAGGTGGGTGCAGAAATTTTTGAACAGTGATCAGAAGAAGGAACGAGCTCAAGCATCCAAAGCCGTTTTGGCCCATTTTTAAGCTGCACAGGACTTTTTGGATAGGTTAGTGACTGAGGATGAAACCTGGCTCAACATCTATGATCCTGAAACCAAGTAATAGTCAAAGGAATTGTGCCACAGCGGGTCCCCGCAGCCGAAGAAGTTCAAAACACAGAGATTAAATAATCGAAAAAAGTCATGGCGTCTGTTTTCTGGGATAAAGACGGTATTCTGTAGGTGGACTACCTACTTCAGGGCTCTAGTATCACCGGACAGTATTATGCTAACCTCCTTGACCAGCTGAAGGAGGCAATTAAGACAAAACATATTCATATCTCCTGGACAAAGCAATGACATTTACATATTCTCCCCAGGATACCCAAGCACCTTAACATGAGTTTATTTAAGTGAGCCACCTGAAGTGCCCTCACATCTTCCTCTTCTTCCTTAGTGTTGAGTTCCTTGCTACTATTTTTTTGTAATTAACTTGCCACTTTATGTAATCTCATTACATGGGCTGTAAATGGTCTTGAAGTCTTAGGTCCATTTTAGCATGGCCTGAGCTGCAGTCATCTCTGAGCTGAGTTTCAATGGTCATGATAGAATTTCTCACCAACATGCGTTTAAGTTGTTGCTAGTAGCGACTTGATGCATCATGGCTTTTACATGAAAGTGCATCATGGCTTTTACATTTTGAACTCCAGCAGCTACACTTCAGATTCATGATGATAGCTTAGGTGCTGCTAAAATTGACTAAACCTAGGACTTCAGGACCGGAGACTGCTATTTCTGCATTATCTGTTATATAGTTAAGTACTGTGTTTATATTCATTTTATTGTGTGATTGTGGTATTATTCACTGACACTATATTAAAAGGCTTAGATTTGATAGATATAATTAGTTTCCTTGGAATGACCACTGAGGCATGTGGTCAGCTAGCGGCTGTAGTTTTTGTAAAGTAGCCAAAAATGGTTTGCTCTGTGAACTCTATTCCTGGTTTAGTGCAGTCCAAACTAATAGCATAATGCGAACATTAGATACTAATCTAGCACTTGTTTCCATAAATGTGCACATAAAGCAGACTAAACAAACCTTGTATGTATATGAAATGTATGACTTTTTGTCAACAGTAAAGCCTTCATCCTATCCCTAACTACTCAGCTGTTTGCTAATAAATGCAGAGGGCAGAACACATGACGGTCACATGAAGGGTAGAGGTCTCCTTGATATAGACACTGTAACAGACAGACTAGGCTTCACTTCTCCTTCCTGTATGAGAGATAATAAGGTAGCACCCAATGCTGGGATTACTGGCACCCAGAATGGACTGGAGTTGACTTTAAGCTTTGATGATAATGTGAATTGCTGTATAGTTTATATTTGTCAGTAGTCTTTGATTGGCAAAAGAAAGGATTGCTTTAAGGATGGACGTATAAGCTTCCATATTGCATTTGAAGGCTGATCTGCATTAAAGCAGAACTACCACTGAAAGATAACATAAGCTAATTAATTGTTGAACTAATTCTAAATAATGTTAATTGCCTAGATGTAAATGTATTCTTTTGGTTTCTGAAGTTTAGTAATGCACCTAATATGAATATGAAGCTAACTATGGTACATATTATATGGCAATGGCCTGAGCACCTGAGCTGGATTCTGATTCTATGTTAGTTATTCAAGCAGCAATTAAAGGCAGAAAATTAAAATATCAAGCTGGCAAGTAGTAGTTTTTTTTTTTTAATAACTCGGCATGGAGGCTTACATACTCTCTCAATATAATGCTTTAAATCAAATATGTACATGCCCCAAGAGGTAACAAAATACCAATTATGTACGTGCAACAATCTTGCTCTAAAATTGAGGTTACGTTGGCATGCTAGATTAAACAGAAATCTCCACAAATACTTTATTTAGTTTGTTTTACATTAATGTTTTTGTTTTCTCCCATTCATTAGAACAGATTATGGAATTGTGTACTATGTTTCTGAACATGCCTATAACTCAGTGTTTCTCAACCCAGATTCTTTGGAACTCTAGGGTTCCTCCAGAGCAGAGGTGTCAAACTCAAATACCCAAGGGGCGAAATAAAAAACTCAGACCAAGTCGGGGGCAAACTTGAAAAATGTATTTAAAAAGTAGGAAGTAATTTCTTCAAATTGAATATAAAACATTTTTATATGGAAACAAAGAGGTATTGCTTAACATGCAATCTGGAACAAGAAAATACTTGGCACTAAGCACCAATTGGCCTCTAGCTACCGTTCTTGAATGGATTTGAATGAAGATGGCATGAATGTTAATAATAAATTGACACCAAATAATGAAATGAATGTTACACATGTATAAATTATGTGCTCATATCTGATATCTTCAAAACTCTTGTTAGAAAAGAAAAAGAAAGTTATTTACAAAAGAGACAGAAAAGAGTGACATCTCTTTTTGATGGTTTCACACATTTCACACAGATGATTACCTTGTACTTTCTTTTTTGTTTCCTGCAGATCTGAGTAATTTTATTTTTCCTGCTGTGAGCTAGGAATAGCGACCAGTCTCAAAAGAGAAACAGAAGACAAGTGATGCTGGGACTTCAATTCCCAGCATTACTCGCATCTATGGAACAGCCCAATGCAGAGCCGCATAAGCAGACAGCTGTTCCATAGACACGAGTGATGCCGGGACTGCAGTTCCTGGCATTACTTGCGCCTATAGAACTCTGAGGACGCGAGTGATGCCGTGAGTTGTGGTAGCGGCATCACTCGCTGCAGAAGGCATTGGCGGGCCAGATGTCATTCATTTTTCCAAATCCTCGGGGGGCCAAACAAAATGACATCGCGGACCAGATTTGACACCCACTGCTCCAGAGATTGCTGGGGGTTCTTTGAGTAATTTAGGTAATGAACAATTTGCGACTCTAGGGTCAGTTTAACTGACACCCATACTATTTTTGATTATCTGCAAGGGTGACATTCTTCCCACTGGCCAGCAATGTAAGAGACATTCTTCCTTCTGTCCACCACACTAATATAATGTGAGCTGTGGATATAGTAATTATAGAAGGGGTTCTCTGAAGACCTGAAAGGTATTTCAAGGGTTCCCCATGTGAAAAAGCTTGAGAAAGACTACTATAGATGATATAGAATAGTATGTTACTGCACTTTGTATGAGTCATATGACAAATTACAACACATGTCTACTACATTTTAATGTCTGCATTTATTGGTGTATTTGGAACCAAGATATGAGCTTTGATATCAATATTTCAAAGGACAGAAATGTTGTTTGATATCTTGGGATAAATGTGGCACTCTGTATGCTATTTACAGCTCATGCCATTTCATTCTGTCTAAAAATATACATTTTCCACATTAAAGCAACACAAAACTAAACTTGTCTGAAATTGTATGAATTGAGGGAGACTTTCATGCACTTTATTATATGAGGTCTGGATTGTAGACGACTGGCATGTATGTCTGTGCAGGGTAAGGAATTTCTGTGCACAGTTTATGGTGATATGTAAAAACCCAGCTTGGTAAATATAGTATTTAAAATGATATGTTACTTTCATACATGTAACCAATGACATATAAAAATTAGGTATGGTACATATGATATTTTATTCCTTCCCTTTTTGCCTGTGTGACTACACGTCTACTATTTCATAAAAAAGGAAAATCCAACATTTGTTTTGGCTGAGTTGGGAGGAAAGATGGACATCTGCTGTGGCAAAAACTATCTAGTAAGGAAATGTTCCTTACCTTGGGAGAACTGTAACACACTTTACATCAGGGACAGGAAATAAAGGGGAATTGTCCTAGCAGCAAACGCCTAGCAAGGTTTCTTAAAATAAAAAATATATTTAAAAAAAAAAAAAAGCCCCATGGTTAAATGACAACAGATTTGGATGAAAGAAGATCTCACAGGAATAATGTCATTAAATTTGGATATGAGGGTAAAGACACAGCAAGAATAAATATTGGCAACGTGGAATGAAAGAGGGAGGACAGATGAGATCACTAATGATTCTTTAGGGACAATGAGGCACTAAGGATCACCCAGGTTCACCTATGATAGTTTAACTTTTCCAGTCTTGAAAAGCTTTAAATAAATCATGCCAAGGAGGTCAAAGTGGATCTGAAAGGGCAGTGGTAACAGATAGCATAGATATCAGGGTCCAAAGAAAAGATGAGAACATTCATCACAAAAAAGCTTTTTTTAAAAAATAACATTTTCTTTTTTCATTTTCATTTCATTTATGTTTTCCCTTTTCTCTTCATCTGAAAAGAGTACAGTTAATAAGTATGGGACGGACACTAAGAGCACAGTGGAAAGATTTCATTATTAATATGCCCTGATACTTGGCAAAAGTATGGCATATACACAGATGGATTTTTACTAATGTAGTAGGTAGACACAATAAGTCAAACTGTATTGGCTGCCCTGCATTAATGCTTACAGTAAATGCAATATTGTTCCTTGCATGTCCTTTGGGTCAATGTAACCTTCTTGTTTCCTCTGTGAGACGAATAATAGGCTGGGAGTTTAAGTTTGACGTAAAACACTGTCACACCACAATAAAAGGTCTAATGTGTCTAAGACAATGCAAATGTTTGTGGTTATAAAGTATCTCTGTCCTTAATACAGAGACACAGATTTCATGTTTACATGTAAAACACAGAATCATTATAACAGGAAACAACTTTGTGCTTATTCTCTTTATAGTGACATAAGTAAAAGAATAGGTCAGCGTTTATACCTAAACAAAGAGGTGTCACTAACGGTCATAATATGTCAAGTCATAATTATTACCTTAACATTTAGGATAGACAAAGAGAAGCTGTCACTGACCCTGACTCAGGCTACGTACACACGTCAGACCAGTCTCGTCCAATAATCGCCTCAGGGTTGATATCGGACGAGAATCTTGCATGTGTACAGCACTCATCATCTGTCGTTCTGGTGGACCCATGGATGACAAACCAGGAACAATCATAATGAAAAGTAAAGGGGAGGGCGCAGCGGGGTGCTGCTTTGTCGTTCTCCCCCCCCACCATAGAGCAGAACCGCGCGGTATGTGCAGCGCTCCTTTATGCATCGTGCAGTCTTTTCCGTGAAAGATCCAATGACAATTATTGCAAGTGTGTATCCAGCCAAGTCTATCCTAAAGTTTGCATTTTTCATGAATTTTGCTCAGTGGGTAGCTAAAATGCAGCTTTAGAATAAATATCTCACTGATGAAGATAATATTTTTTCCACATTGGGGAACAGTTATTTCAGTTGTTTAAAAATCAGATAACATTGAATTGAACAGCTCAGCGCTAGGAAATTTAGACTAATGCTGCGTCAATTGGATATAAACAGAAGTGGATTATCTGGAGAACACACAACTTGCACACACCCAGAGGCTTGTCTGTTGGTTATTGGCGTTCTTTAGCATAAATTTTTAAATACAAAAAGGCAAATAAAAGCATACAAATATCACTACATGTCTGTGTGTTTTAGGTAAGGTTTGATAACCTGTTTGGGCAGTTTTTCCCACTAAAATTGGTTAGTTAGTTGGGTCTGCAGGTCTACACATGGCGGTAGGCCTGTCAGTCATTGATGCTACACATTAGTTTGAAAAAAAAGCCATGGTCAAAAACAAAAAGGAGGTCAAAGTAAAACCAGGGACTGTCTGTAGCTCAAATTGCCACATGAATGACTATATGCCCAAAGCTAGTACAAGATGAGGCCAAAATGACTATCTGGTGCTCATATACCATTTGTTTTCGGTCACTAGATTCGGTCACTAACCTAAGCTGAAAATTCGAGCTGCATCCTCATCTATTTTAGTGATTAAAAAAGGTATTAAAGGCACAGGATCAGAACACCTACCAGGCAGGAAGTTTTTTTTTTAAATGATGGCAGATTATATATTCTCTTAAAAAAATGTTACCTTTAACCCATTAATGAAGATTAATAAAGAAAGAAAGGCCAGAAAAACGTGATAAGAATAGATATCCGTCCAGGCCCAGCAGCATGAAGGAGAGGATTTGTCCTGTAGAGAAACTACTAAGGTGAAAGGCCCTAGGCTCACAAAAAGTGACATTTTCCCTTCACCTCTGAAGGTTGACCTTGCATGATGACTTCCAAGCTTTAAGTATTGTGGGAACTGTGCTACTACAACAATCTCCTGTGACTTGGAACCTGGTTTTCGATGCTAATGGCAGCAATGAAGAAGCAAGATGGCAAAATTGACAACTGGGACAGAAGATCCTGAAATCAATAAGCATTTCAGATGTCCACAGGAGTGATGCAGACTTGGTAAATTTCATCTAGAACTTTTGATCAGAAATGTAAACATTCAGAGCATTGAAATCCAAACTGGATAAGGACATACAACGAGTGATCCCATCACATTGAGAGGAATGGGATTGTGTGTCTATATTAGTTCTGGGTTATCACAGTAGATGTACTCATTTCATGCCCACAGGGTGAGATGTGTCAGAGGATTTTTGTCTGGAGATGCAATAAGGATTAGAGAGTACTTATAAGATTTACATTGTGTTTTATGATAAATTCATTTTTGGCTTTATCCTGTGTGCAAGCTCTGGCAACTTTATTTTAAAGCACGTTTTTGAAGAGAAACAGGCATGATCCTGAGCCTGCATTAGTAATTAATTAAACAGCTGATTCCAGAGGAGCCTTTCATCTACTGATGTTTGGATTGAATCCACTATAGGTCAAGGATAAGGGAAACTCTCATTCTAACTTTTTGTGGCCGATTGCTCAAACACAGCAAGGGCACGGAGGAAAATCAGAAACATAATCTACTAAAGAGGGACAAATAAAGTCAGTAAATAACTAACCTATATGGATTCCAAAAACCATAAAACTGTAAAAACCATAGTCAAAGGACAGAGGATCCGGCCACACCAGACACAGCCAAGCAGAACTCTGCGGACATAACTGACTGTAAATCAAGGACAGCAACCCAGGATACAGACATCAGCAGCGTCAGTAGAAAATTAGCTAGTGGCACCCAGTACAGAAGCAGCTGCAAATTGAGAAGAAGACACCTCCAGCAGTGACACAGAGAAGATTCTGAACAGACTCCAAGAAAATGACCACTCTAACTTGAGTCCAGTGTTTTCATGTTTGATACATAAACTGGGCATATAGAAAGAGGGAATCACTTTGATGGTTAGCCTCATTGGCCAGGGGGAATGTGTACTAGGTAAGAAACCTTTCCCCAAATTCAGATGTCATATACATAGTTACGTTAAAAAAGACTTTGGTCCCTCAAGATCAACCACTAGGGAAATAAACATTGCAGGGATTAAAAATAAACGATTGACTTGATCCAGAGATCCAGAGAAAGGCAAAAAAAACATTGTTTAATTTGCTCCAACGGGAGGAAAAACAGTTCCTTCATCAGTGTTCTGCCTAGGCCCTTTTACCCGGGTGCACCACCCGCCACTTTTCAGTAACCACCCGGCTGTTTTTGGATGGTTACTGAAGAAAAAATGTCTGGGTTGAGCACTGTTCCTGATTCCATGAGGCAACAAACCTGGATCAACAGTCTCTGTTATCTTAATTTTAAAGCTTAAATCCCCAGTTAAATTCTGTGCTTCTAGAGAAAAAATCCAGATTTTTCCTAAAGCAATCTATAGTAGTTGTTAAAACTATTCCACATTTGCACAGACCTTACAGTGAAGAATTATTTCCTTATCTGGAGCTTAAACGTCTTTTCCTCCAGACGCAAAAAGTGCCCTCTTGTCCTTTGTAATGATCTTAAAGTGAATAATTGGGAAGAGAGTTCTCTATATGGACCATTTATATATTTGTACAGGGTGATCATATCCCCCCTTGTCTCTTCTCAAGGGAGAAAAGATTCGGTTCAGCTAATCTCTCCTCATAGCTGAGCTTCTCCATTCCTTTTGTTAGTTTAGCTACCCTTCTCTGCACTCTCTCCAATTCCACAATGTTCTTTTTGTGAACTGGTGCCCAAAACTGAACTGCATATTCCAGATATGGTTTTGTATAGGGGCATAATATGTTTTTGGAGATTGCTAAGGTATGTGCATGATTTGTACTTTATACAAGCAGAAGTTTTTAGCTGATTCTCCAATTAAAGAATCATACTAGTGGATGATAAAAAAAGAAATCTAAAAGTCTGCTAAAGTAATTATCAGTAAGAATACACTCATGCAGTTCAAAAGTTGAGCAATCATCTTTCCTGAAATGCTCTTAAACACATTTACTTCCAGTAAACAATGGTTTTCAAACATGTATGCTTTTCCTGAGTTTACTGGAGCTGCACACTGGGTTACTTTACATTAAAAAAATGCTGTTTTGGTCAAGGGAAAATGTACATTAAATTAGTATTATTGTACCCTTTGCACAATAGTACTCTTTCTTTTGACTTACATTTCAGTTTTATTTTCCCATATTACGGTTATCAGATACCTCTTCTAGTGGCTATCTATATATATAGCATGTGCCCAACATCTCTAATTAGCTACAAAAATCAAAGGATTAAAGGTCTATAACATCACTATCAATGTACTGCATATGGGTAGGTCAAAAGACCTAAAATATATACACAAATGGATCCCCCCCCTGTACCTATATCAATACCAAATACACATAAAAACAAGAAAAAAAAACCTGTCGATAAAATATAAAAAGAGTATGCAAAGATTGCTTTCAGTTCAGTTTTTGGATACAGAACAACTTTACAATGAGACTGAGATGAGCAGCAGGCGCAAATGGAGGTGGAACACTGTGTATCTAAATAGGAAAAATGAATTGCTTCCCCACCTTTGAATAAGAGAGGTTTTCCTTGCTCTGCTCTCAAAGAATATTATATTGTGTTTGAACAATGTTTGATGTTCATTGATGAAGATGTTCATTTGATATAAAAAATATTGATGAAAAACTGGTATGGTGGTAATAGAAAGGAGTGGCATCTCAATGGAATGAAAATGAATGAAATAAAAATCATAAATGAAGGTACTGAAATTTGTTCTTCTGATGAAGCTATAATAAGCAAAATGCGTCAGGAAAATAATTATATATGATTGTTATCAGACATTGTTAACATCAAATGTATATTATATGAAGATATTATCTGTATATTATGTGATGTTGTTTTTATTGAGAAATTGTGAATAAACATTAATGATGAATGTTCTTAAAAAAAAAAATGTGTGAAAAGTCGATAGTACTTTAAAAAAAAAAAAAAAAACCTCAATACATGTTGTGGAAATCTTTTTGGGAATTTATGACAACCAAGGGGTGTGGTACACCAAGTAATAGCACTACTTTCATTAATTTAAATTAAATATAAATAAATAAATAAACATTTTAATAAAAAAGAAAATAACTGAAAAAATTACCCTTAGGTTTCCCAGTATTTACTGCCTTACCACAACTAGCTAGCATGCAATAATGGGACATGGCCGTAAAAAAAAAAATAAACAGCCATACCTAGAAAATAAAAGCAAATTACCAGGTCTTGTAATGTTGTGGAAGTCAGAGGATAAACCATTAAACCTGTGGTGTGATCCAGGAGATGGACACTCCAATGAGCACTGGTTTCTCTGTGGACTTTAGCTTTGGATTGTCCTGAATGGGGTAGCGTTGTATTGTAGGTAAGCTGGAAAAATTGCTTTAAAGTCAACGACCAGCTAATATTGGAAAAAATAAAAGGGCTTAAAAACAGTGTCTAATTGCTATTGGTTTTCCATGATAAACCAAACCAGATGTGTCTGCAGCATGTCTTAACCTACTCTTCCCCATAAGCATACCAATGTTCTTCAAAACATCTGTACATGTTTAAAAGAGAAAAAAAACCCGTCCTGCTAAACAAAAAAATTGCTGCTTATGATGAAAACAGAAACATTATAGGTTATAATAATCAATAATATCACTTACTTCACAGTGGCGCTGAGGAAGAAATTGAGCTGTGGCATCTGCAGATTGTCTGGAGCAGACAGGTAACGATCAAACTGCACCTAATAGAAAGTCATTATCAATAAAGGGGGATTACTTCTACAGTGAGAACCCTATTAATACACAATGCCTAATTGTCAGATGGCTAGAAAAGATGTGTCTAAAGAAACTCCTGCCCAGTTTAATATCTGATCATAGTTGTGGTTTATTATTAAACATAAAAGCATGCATACAAGTAATGCTGCTCTTAGCAACCTAACTTTTGCTTCTTTGTGTTTAATACTGACAAATTCTTAAGGACCTGAAATATGACACAATGTCACGCTATAGAAGGCAGAACTGTCTATCCAAAGTTCTTCTTAAACTCAATACATTTACAATCAATCACTGCCATTGAAATACATGGATCTGGGAGATTCTCTATCAGTGAATGTCAGAATCACTGCTTTATCAATAGACTAAGGTTAAAAAATAGCCTAAATGTTTGTATAGTGTTCTGTGCTCTTTGTGGACTCCAAGCTGTGCTTTGGCATGTCATCTTCAAGTCCATAGACACTGTACATCATAAAGCAAGGTTTCTCAAACTTTTTAACATGGGCGAATCCTGGTTGAGAACCACTGCATGTGGAGGGGCACAAAAAGTGCAGGACTTGCCTAGGAAGCTGAAGTAGTTCTTTTGAAGGTGGTGCACTTTAACCTTTTCACTTTCTCTAGCACTGCATACTAACATTAAAGTATAGCATGTGCAGCTGTAAAGTATTTTAAAGGACTGTGAACATTGCAGTCATATATTTATTATATGAAAATAAGAAGCTTTATTCACACTTTGAAGGTTTTTTTTTCCCAGCCAACAGCCCCGTTTTTGCTAGCATTATTTATAGCATCAAAGAGGGCTTAAGTAAAATTAATCCGTGGCTATTTACTACTCTGTTGGATTGAAAAGTCAAAAGCTAGACTTGCTGAATAAATGGAAAGAAATGGTAGACCCTTCCAGGTAGTAAACACTACTGTTTATACAATGCCAGAATTTGTAACCTACTTTTACAAACACCAAACATATAATTATAGAGCAGTTATAAAAAGGCATCCAGCATTGTTCCAGCACTGCACTTGGCTACATCAGCCAATATAGAGTTCATATGGAGTTCACACAATAATAATAATTATTAAATCCCCCTAAATACTAAAGCCACAGTTATCCTAATAATGTATGTGATTTTCTTGCCCTTGCAGTGCACAACCACCTGTGTTACTGCCTAATGTGACGCCAACCCTATTCACTACATTGAATAAGGCACTGAATGGAAAAAAGACAGGTATTTAAACAGCTTCAGACAGCTTAGATAAATGGTTAGCTTAGTGGTTAGCGCTCTGGCTTTTGCCGTGCTAGGTCACAGGTTCAAAACTCCTCTAGGACAATACCTGAAAGGAGTTTGATTTTTTTCCCCGTGTTTGCGTGGGTTTCCTCCTGGCACTGAAGTTTCCTCCCACATCCTAAAAAAATGCAGTTAGGTTAATTGGCTTCCCCCAAAATTGACCTTTAAACTGTGTTAATGACATATGACTATGGTAGGGACATCAGATTGTGAGCCCCTTTGAGGGACAGCTAGTGACATGATTATGGACTTTGTAAAGCGCAGTGAAATATGTCAGCGCTATACAAATACAAGTAAATAAATACAACTACTGTTTTGTTTGTTTACATCAGAAGGCTGGCAGAATACTTTTTTTTTATTACTGTTCTGCTGACAGCTCAAGATTTTGGACTTTCCCTGCCACCACCATCTGTTTTGCCTTTGGATATACATTTTTTTATTAGGAGGTTTTCTCCACTGCTTACAGCAACAGTCTCAGTACCCCATACTATGAAGTCTACTAACTGTTACGTGAGGGTGAAGAGGCAGAAAAGTGCTGAAGGGTCACTAAAAAGCTCCATCTTTAGTGTACACCCAAAGCTAGGGTATCACCAGAAGCGTAAGAATTGCTGTCATTGTATTGTAGTATAATCAATACAGCTTATAACATTATGATTTAGTGTCAATTTAGAAAGAATGGAAAAACAGAAAACTATGGAAATGGAAACACACAATAATTAGGAGTTGGGATTGCTAAAGATGAATGAACAAAATAAAGTGTGAATGAGTATGTGTGAGTAAACTGGAAGGTAAAGTGGGATTATTTTGCCCCGGGGATGGCTTTAGTACAAGTGTCAACGTGAGCTTTCAAACATAAAAGGTTGATTTACAAAGCTGGCACAGCATGATGCTTACCCTTTGGCCCATGTCACATGAGTGATCCTGTCGCTGGTAAGATTTACCAGAATCATATTGTCTCTACCATAGTCATCAACATAGTCAGAGGTCAGTTTCGTAGAAAATCAATATAACTTAATGTAGTAAGCCTTCACATTTTGTGTTTACGTTCCACATAAAGACTATAATTATTAGAACATGAAAAACATTTTTTTTTTTTAGTCATTAGACAGTAGCAGTAATCAGCCTTACTTACTCCACTGTTTAAACAAACCCCTGACTTCTTGGCCTCCTAATATTTGTATTGCCATGTGTTGTGAGGCAGTTATCAGCAATGATAACAAAAGACCAATTACAGGTCACTCTCTGAGCAGATCATCATTGGGATGAGAGTGCAGATGTATTCATTATTAAAACTAGAAGGTAAAGTCATTAACAAGTCAATATATTTCCATACCATTGCAGCCTTCAATGACACAGAGTCCATATTTGGAACATTGGACAGTGGTCCCTGTAATTAAAAACAAAATCAAATATATCTGATAAAAAACAACAGTTTTAAACCCTTTAAATAAACATGTAGAATTGTAAAATATGCAATGCCTAAATGCTTTATTTTTGCATTAAAGCAGAACTAAAATTCAACTTTAAAAATCAGACAGGTCTTTATTGAGGAAGGGGATAGGTGATGTCCCTGCAATGCAACATACTTACCTGCCTGATAATGGTGTTCTGTCAAAATGACCAAGCTGTGCATGTATATAGTAGACACACACACACACACCTTATTTGATTCACTTTTCTGCTTAGCAGGAGGCACTCCTGCTCACTCACTCTCAGTTTCTAATTCTCAATTTAGGTTAATGAGTGTCTAGTAACAGATTCAAAATTGAAAGAGGGTTTTAACAGTGTTAAATTACACATATTTCTAATTAAAGTGTGCCATTTATTTACAACATTTTTAAAAATCAACATTTGTAGCTAGACAAACTATACTGATGATTGAACATCATCCATTCCAAAATTATTATGACATAAATTGTCACATAATTAAATGTGTTAAATTACGCGTTTCACACGGACAAAGCTGGTTCATCAGTATAAGAGGGTGCAAAAACAGGACATGTTACATACAGACCAGCAACACCAAATCTGACCATGCACTCAACCCTTCGTACTTTTATTCATAGTCAATCAAACAAGGGAAGAAGCAAATGGCTGGGAGACTCTACCTGATCCAAAAAGACCGAAGGTTTGATGGATACTTGTGTGAAGACTATGTGATTAATGCTTTCAAAATCCCTTTACATATTTAAATCTGTGTTACTAAATTTATAACTGTTAGTATTGGCATTACTGTTGTTCAAGTTGGGCAATTCAAGTGAAGAATACTAAGTGTATGTCATATTGTTTGTGTGAAATCACTTCTTAGTTTAGTGATGCAAGTTCTTACCTGCTCTGGCTTATGTTGTTGAACACAGTTGTAGATCTGACTTAGTCCAGCTCTGGTCAATACATACGAGGCCTGCTCATTAATCAATGTGTCAAGGTGAGCTTCAATCTTGATAAAACAAACAAAAAAAAGTTTTGTCCTGTAATTTTCAATCTGTGAATCTTTTAGAATAGGAACAAAGTGTAGCCATCTACTCGTTGCTGTTGCAATTGGCACTGTACTCCGCTGCCCAATGATCTGGGTTGTATGTGTTCTTTGCCGTCATTCTTTACAAGCACAAGGCTGACAATCATGCATTTAAGGTGATGACATCAGCAGTCAGACTTATGAAGGGCATGGCACGAGCCAGTCTTAGAAAGAGGAGAAGAGTGCATGCTGTTGAGGAAGCAAGGTAAGCCATTCTCTTCTTCTATCATTCCTCTGAGAAAACAATCAATTAACCTTAACATTGGGGAAAAAGGATCCACTGCAAGGAAAACCTATCTTTGCTCAGAGTTCAGATAAGAAATTGTTATGACCATTGAGATTTACTTGTAAAAGATGAGAGGTTGCCCTTTATTAATACATACTTTGTACTGGGGTTTAAAAGAAGGGGTGTTCACGCAGTAGGCACAAATAATGCAAACAGACTGAATATTTTTAATATTTATCCCACCATCAGGGTACATAGGAGAAAATTTACCTTAGCAAGGTGAATGATCACCCCTTTAAAAGATAATTCACCTATTTTTATAATGTGGTGAAAATTCAGTTTGTGAAGTATATACAATCATGAGTTCGAAAAACTATAACAAAGTTTTTTTTTTTGCATATGACTGGATAGTTGAAGTTAGCAAAGCTTCATCTCATTGACTAAGCTGGATGAAATATCCCTTGCAAGGGGATATTTAATTTTGCTGCATGAACAAACTATAATTCTTTAGTAACTAACCCCAGAGAGTAACAGTAGATCATTGACATAAATGACAAACGGATAGACAAACTGCAAATGGGCATATAAATTAGCCTGTATAATTTCCCCCATTTAAAGACACCTTGTTGGCTAAAAATGAATAAATGAAACTTACCTGAAACTGCAGCATTTCCAGACGCTTGTCAGTGAATTCAAACAAAGCTAGTGTTGTCTTCATTACATAAAGGCAATTGACCATGTATGTGGCCATGTCAGCTGTCCCAAGATTGCTGGCAGACACGGTACACATCTGTAGCAGAGGGTCCAGGACACAGGAAAGCACCTAGGAAGGAGATCAGGACACACAAACCAGAACATTGTTACTTTTTCTGAGAGAGAGCAATTGATTCCTTTTTACACTGGAGCACAGTGTTCTCTTTAGAGTTGACCAGAAAACACAGCCGCTGTATCAGCACATACACAGATACAGTAATTCATCCTAAAAGGACCCCAAAAACATATCAAGTTCTATATACAGCCATCAATACTTTGCTGAACACTGAACAACGCAAAATGTCAAATTTTTAATAAACATGGCAAACTTTTCAGCACAAAATCAATAGCGGGCAGCACAGTGACTCAGAGGTTAGCACTCTGGCCTTTGCAGCGCTGGGTCCCAGGATCGGGCCCCAGCCAGGAGACTATCTGCATGGAGTTTGCAGGTACCCCCCGTGTTTGTGTGGGATTCCTCAGGGTACTCTGGTTTCCACCCACATTCCAAAAACATGCACTTAGGTTTATTGGCTACCCCCAAAAATTAGACTGTATTTAGGACATATGACTGAGATAGGGACATTAGATTGTGAGCCCCTTTGAGAGACAGCAAGTGACATGACTATGGACTTTGTACAGTGTTGCGTAATGTGATGGCGCTATATAAGTACTGTGTAATAATATTATTAGTGTTTATGTGTTTAAAAGCCAAATCTTTTGACTAATTGTGCGAAGCATAGAGATAGATTAGAACCTCTTTGGGCTTTTTATTATTAGTATATGTATTCTTACTGGGGATATTCATTCTCTCTATTAGAAAGGTGACCAATATGACTTGAAGTGGAGGAAAATCCCACATTAACACAAGTCATCACTAGTACATAAGGAAAGGGAAAAAAAGAATGGATGTCAGTTTAATAGAAGGAGATATTCCTCACTTCCCGTTATTAAAGAAAGTAAAGTAGTAAAAAAAAAAAAAGGCAAAACAAAAAAAGTTTTTGCCTTACACACTAATATTAATATCATTTAATTACAAAGCAACATTAACATGTTACATGGCACAGTACAATAGATACCATGAGGATATGGAATCAGGTACAGATAATAGATTTACCTGGGCAAAGTCAGCCTGTCGTGCATCCAGAGGAACCACAGAGGAGTCATGAGAAACTAGAACTTCCCGTAGAAGAGCGAGTGTTTGATTCAGAGCAGAACTCGGACCTAAATCTGCAGGAGGCATTTCCACCTTGAAATAAAGAAAATAAAACAGTTTTATTAAGCACTACTGTTGTTCTGATATTGTATCAACAAGATATATTATTTCACAAGTTAAAATTAGACACAAATGCATTGAAATTAGGTATTGAAATGTACATGTTGAACAGTGGAAGATGCAAACTTTCCAAATAAGTTAAGGGAAGTTACAATAACTGTCATTACATGCACCAAAAGGGCTGTCTCAGATCAGCTTTAGGATCAAGCGATGCCAAATGGATCCAGGTTGCTGGCAGCTTGCTACTTGGTCACTCACGCCACAGTGCTGGTTCCTAAAGAACCAGCATCTGTACATTTGACAGTGAACATCAGGGAGCGCTACTAGTATGGCTCCCAAACACTCTCATTCTCTATGGGGCTACTGCTGGGAGAAAATACTTAGCGTCTTCCCAAAGTCAGAGGTTCCCTGGTGTTAAGTAAGTGGTAAATGCAGTGCAAACATAAGCTTCATTTTTTTCTTTGCTTGTGTATAGCTTTTTAGGCAACAAAACAAATTTAGATTAATCCTATATATGGGCAGCACAGTGGCTCAGAGGTTAGCAGGTTCTCCGTGTCTGCGTGGGGTTCCTCCGGGTACTCCGGTTTCCTCCCACATCCCAAAAACATGCAATTAGCTTAATTGGCTTCCACCTAAATTGACCTTAGACTACATTAATGACATATGACTATAGTAGGGACATTAGATTGTGAGCTCTTTTGAGGGACAGTTAGTGACATGACTATGGGCTTTGTACAGCGCTGCGTAATATGATGGCGCAATATAAATACTGTGTAATAATAATAATATTAATATATATGCAGAGGTATATCAGCCTTTCTGAAATTTTTTAACATGGGGGAACCCCTGCAATATGTAATGTATCCAAATCCTCACAGTATATCAGCATTGTGGTCAGAGGGAAGAATGCCTTTTACATTGCTGGCCAATAAGAGGAATGTCACCCTTACAGACAGCCAAAAGGATCATTGGTGTCACTAAACGACCGGAGAACCATAATTTGCTCACGGCTCAAGGAACCTCTAATAACCTGACTGAGGAAACCTGACTGGGAAACACTGGGTTATATGATTGAATTGGATGGACAGAAATCCACTACAATGTTAAATGGTCAATTTTGTGTAACTGATTAACACTGACAAATGTAAACAATATAACCATTTGTTAAGAAATATAAAACTACAGATGTTAGAATTCTATGTAACAAAATAATTGTAGAAACCAGAGGGAACAGATTAACTTGGTAGTATAATGAAGATACATTGGCTCCATGGAATTACACTGTTCTACTCCAACTATCACATCTAATAAACAACTCAATAACTCAGCACAGAGATGATACAGATTACATGTACATTTACAGTTGTTAGATGACAATAATGTTTATAAATAATAGTTTAAGTAAAATAAGAGCTAAAAATGAAAAGCACAGGACATCAAATATCTGACACAAAAGGTCTGATTTATTACAGCTCTCCAAGACTGAAGAAGATAGACTATTACAGAAGAACCCAGGTGATCCAGCAAAAATGTAATGGATCTGGTCCAAGTTTGAAAACATTTATCAACTAATAGAAAATTATTTTAAGAAATCGGTTCTAGGTTTGCTGGGTCACCCAGGTTCTCCCATGTTAGTCTATCTTCTCCAGTCTTGGGAGCTTTAATAAATCAGATGCAAGGTATTTTTTAATAATATATGAAGCTTCACGTTTAATATTTATTAAATATATAAAGCTTCAACCCTGCATGTTATCATCTTGTCATAGCTAGAATAGTGATCACATAAAAACAGAAAACAGAAAAACACAAAAAACCTCATCTGTTCATCCCTCCCATTGCCCATTACATCCTGTGTAATTACATTATTAGAAAAGTGGCTGGCCTACTTTATTGTACACCCTTAACAGAAATAGTTTATTTCTCCAGGGAGGTCTAATAAAAGTAGAGAGATGTTTTCATTTGGATAGATAATTATTCACAAATACTTCATTTACAGCTATTAGACTTACATTGAGGTAAGTGGACAATCTGAGCTTTATATAGCATCAGCATCGTGCAATGTACATGGGAAAACATCATACTATTGCTGGCCTAAATTAAAGTCAAAATACCCCTGAACACGGCACAAAACAAGACTGGGAACAGCTCGTTCAGAGCACAATCAATACCAGTAATACTAGAGAGACACTCGTCTTGTGTCGACAGCTACAGTGACATCTAACACAAAGCATAGGATTTAAAAAGAAAATCCTGCAAATACAGTGAACATCTGCTAATTTTAATCAATCCACAAAAGTTAATTTATATATGTCTTTCTTTAATCAGAGTTAGATAATAAATATATGACACTTCAGAGTAAAAATTTTAATTAGAAATTTTTTTAATGAGCTTTGAAGGAAATTGTAAGTAAATTAAACTGCTTTTTTCTATATTCACTGAGAACACTGCTTGGTGTTGAAAAAGGGTTGAAGGTGAATGGCACACTTACCTCTTCCTCGCTAAAGCGCAGGTGCCTCTCTCCTGCGCATGCCTGCAGTTCTGACCCTGGGCATGCCTGCTCTTCTATGTTTTATCAGTTTTGCCAATCCCACTGGCCAATCAGGAAATTGCCTCTTAATCGCCCTTTAGCTGGCTCAGACACAGCACTCAGCATTCATGCAACGTGTCTCCACTAGTGCAGAGCCCCCTAGCTCTGCTGAGCATTTCCTCAACACCTGCTGTTTAATTCAGTGCTCCCCCTGTCCAGATCAAGTGTTAACTCCTTATAGCCCAGTCTGGTGTTTCCCTGTTCCCTTGTGCTGTTCCAGTGTTCCTCTGTGTCTGCAGTATCCCTGGGTCTCCTGCGCCTCCTGTCGCTTCCTGTGTTCCCTTGTGTCTGCAATGGCCCCAATGTCACCAGTGTCCATTTCCTGGATTTCTGGTTCTTGACCCCTGGTTTGTCCCTGACCTTTCTTGCTTGCTTGCTGCTTGTCTTGACCCCGGCTTTCCTTGACAATTCTCCTGCCTAGTGATTTGGTACCGTGCATCATTCTGTCCACCCCAGTGTGCCCAAGGACTGAAACCTGGCAGTAACCAGCAGAGCAACATCAATAAAGCAATAATTATTTTTTGTACAGATATGTTATGATAATGTTATCATGTTTTTATGTAATGACAAACAAATTGTCAATTGATTTTATGGATGTTTAAGTGTTAAGACTTAAAGGAAAGTACCAACTACACAACTCAACAAAAAAAAATCACTTGCCAAGGATTTTTTAATATATTTAGTGTATTTCAGGTCTGCTAAATCCAGAAATGACATTAGTTTCATTGAATTGGCTCTAGTTCTTGTGATACAGGAATCGGAACAGACGATTTTACCAACAACAAATGTTAACACAGCATATTATTACCAATCTTTATTTACACCAATATTTTGCATTTTATATATTAAATGTAGCATTTATTTCATGAAACTTTCATTTGCCTTCTTTTTAATGATACATTTTCTACAAGAATAAGTTGTTTAAATGACCCTAATGTATTTTGCTACATTTGTGGTGAATATTTTCAGCAAAAACATTACAGAAGAAACATTACAGAATTTGTGAAACAAGCATATCTTGCATATTTTGGTATTAAACTGGGAGGCCAAGATAACTATTGGGCTCCCCCATATGAAATGCAAAACTTGTGTACGGTGTCTACGTCAGTGGGAAAAATAGAAAACCTAACCTATGGTATGGCGAGAGCCCAAAAGTCATCATAATGATTATTATTTTTGTGCTGTGAATGTAAAAGATTTCAATCATAACAAGAAAAACAAGTGGGAGTACCCTGATTTGGAATCAGCAAGACGACCTGTGCCGCATGGTGCTAATGTCCCCATACCAGTGTTCGGTACACTCCCTGATTTTCCTGTATCCGACATGGAGGATATACAGGGTTTGGAGTGTAATCCAGGAGATAGCAGTGGAAGTGAATATGAAGGAAGTGTTTCATCAAACCAGCAGTTCTCCCTAGCATCTTAACTTTTAGCATCCAGGCTAAAAGTAAAGAACTGTCTGAAACTGGAAGTTAAAAAAGGGCTTATAGGACAAGAGAGGTGACACTCCCACCATATTTCAGTGAGGATGGAGACTGTGTACTGTTGTAACATCCCTGGACTACTAGCCCGTATGGAAGTACCAGAATACTGAGCAGAAGACTGGCGGCTTTTTATAGACAGTTCCACTCAAAGTCTGAATACTGTTTTACTGTATAATGGCAACTTCTTTGTATAAATTCCAATTGGCCACTCAACAAAACTTAAAGAAGAATATGAAAATATCAAAATGGTCATACAAAAGCCTTGCTATCATGAACACCAATGGTCCATATGTGTTCATTTAAAAATGGTGAACTTCCTACTTGGACCGCAAAGTGGATACACAAAGTACCTGTGTTTCATCTGCTTGTGGGATAGTAGAGCAAAGCAGGATCACTGGAAAAAAGGGACATGGCCTCCAAGGAAAACATGAAAAAAGGTGTTGCGAATATCATTAACAAACCAATGGTTGACAAAGAAAAAATCATTCTCCCTCCACTACACGTAAAGTTGGGATTAATTAAGCAATTTGTTAGAGCTCTGAACAAGGACGGTGATTGCTTTCAAAAACATTTGTAGATTCTTCCCTGGATTGAGTACTGAAAAATTAAAAGCAGGGATCTTTGATTGACCCCATATTCGGAAAATGAAAAATGATTCAAATTTCACAAGTTACATGACTGATTCTGAAGCTTCTGCCTGGCACAGCTATGTCATGGTTGTCAAGAACTTCTTGGCCAACCATAAAGCCCAATTTCAGGAGGAACAAGGGGAGAGGTCAAGATATAAAGGTGATAGGAGAAAGGTATCAGGGCAGATGGGATAGACAAATGATGGCAGACTACTGCTGGAGCCTTCAACGTAATTGTCCTGGTCATCAGCATAAAAGGAAATCATTAAAGGAGAGTGCATGTGGAGTGGGGGAGGTCCCTGGGATGCCTTCTTTTAAATAGAGACGGCGCCGCAGGGGTTCCCCTGCTTCACTGTATGCCAGCAGCCATTACATCCCTTTGCCTAAAAGGCATAGATCTGATACTTTAAGCACGGCAGGTATGTCAATTCCTAATAAATACATATAACCCCACTTTTAAACCTGGATATACCTATATTTATTCCACTATTACTTACTTATAGATCCTCCACCTTATTCTGTGGGATCCAGACTTGCCTGCTCCACAGTACAAAACTGGTTATTTTACTAGTAATACCCTAAAACCACCCTTAAAAAATTGGGACCCCTTTACGTCCTCTGCAAGTTAGCTGAACCAAGCCACATAACCAGACAATGTAAGTTACTTCTACACATATATATTTATATTTAGTGAACCCACTATATTTTTGAAATGTATTAATGATATTACATATTTTTATGGTACATTTATATTGATTACAAATTTATTTACAATGAGTACAACGGTCGATACGAACAATTTATTTGCAAGTTATAATACTTTATGGCTATATATGTGCGCATTATTCTAGATGATGTTTGTATAGCGCCCCCTAGGGCCTAAACGATATTCTGTAGACCACAAATTCTTATTGTGGCTTATGGGATAAATATGTCTTGTATCGTTGTATATGAGAATGATCATTGAATACAACACGTTTTATTTATCAAAAACTCTTCTTTTTTTCTTTTCTTTTTTTAAAAAAAAGGAAATAATACAAACAGTTTTTTCAATGACTTCTTTGTGATTAGTTCTGTAAATATACTGAATATAGAATATATTGATATAAGTATTTCAAAAATTGATTTTGCATACGTAGGCATATCTAGTTTAATTTTGCCTAATTTGTTTCATTAGTTTTCTATGAGGTTATTATTGAGATCATTATTTCAAAAACTAGAGCCAATCTAGCAAAACCAATATCATATTTGAAATCTGTGCATCAAACATAACCTAAAATGACTTTAATCTGTTTGGCAAGAAAATGTTTGTTGACCACCATGTTTTAGGTTTTTCATCTGTTGGTATAAATTGTTTTTTCAATATTTATTCCTGAACTACACTGAAATGGGAAGGTAAAGGTTATTGAAAACCACTCTTAAAATCCCTGAATAAAGAATTATTTGCCTGTGCTCACCATTCTTCTACATCATACTGATATACAGCCATTGTAAAGCAAAATTACGGAAATAATTTAAAGTTTTTCCCTAATTTCATTATAAAAAAAACACCTACACACATCTACAGCTTCTTGCCACCCAGCTTAAAAAATGATTCTGAGGGAAGCACTAATAAACATAACATAATTTCATGTATTCTTTAAAGCTGGCCATACAATTTATATATGTTTAGTTTAGATAACAAAGCTGATACAGGGATTAAACTATACAACCTATTCATATTGTATCAAATCAGATTGGTCCTTCCACAACATAGGTAACTGTAGACCTAACAGTAGGTTATTGTACACTCAGAATGTATAGGGTACAGTCCATTTAGGATAACTATTGTCTAACACACCAATCAAAAAGAGGAAACCCAGAAATGACCACCATTTAAACGAAATACCGTATTTTTCGGACCATAAGACGCACTTTTTCCCCCCAAAAGTGGGGGGAAAAAGTCCCTGCGTCTTATGGTCCAAATGTAGCCTCTGTGCCCGGGCCGTCTCTCCGGTATCCTCCCCAGCCGCTGTCCCGTCCCCCCTGTGTATCATCTTCCAGTGATGTGATTGGTGAAGTATGGGGGTGTGTCAGGGAGGGAAATTTAAAGGCAGAGTACAATGTAATCTGCTTTTAAATGGTTTTTACAGTACAAAAACACCACACAACATAAATAAAAGTACTGTACATTTTGATTTTATTTTTAGATTACATTGTTGTCTATTATTTCATTATTGTTTTAAATTATTATTTATATTTATGTATTATATTATAATTTATGATTTTAATATAATAAATAAATATAAATAATGTTAATAATGGTTCTAAATGCTGCTGTTTACTTTACAGGGTTGATTACATGTGTTTATGACTGTGCTGTTGGTTTTTAATGCACATAAAATATTTTAGGACACTATTTGTTTCAGAATATTTTTTTCTTCATTTCCCTTCTCTAAAAACTGGTGCGTCTTATGGTCCAGTGCGTCTTATGGTCCGAAAAATACGGTATACATGTCATTGTGATTATAATTCTAATACAAGTAAAACACGTAAATCCCCAATGAAGCAGAATTTTACCCTACCTTGTCCATCAGTTTACTTGCATGTAAAGTCAGACTGTTGAAAAATATCTTTTTGCTTAATAAATGCATTTCTTCTATAGTAGTCAGCAGTGTAGACGCACTTGTGCCAACAATTGCACTGAAAAAGACAATTTGAAGAGTTCTCTTATTTAATGCATTAGCTAGTGGAAAATATCTTTGCAAATAAATTTACAAAGTTAAAAAGCCATAGGTAAAACCTAGCCAAAGGTAAAACCATATATACATTTAGTGTCATTCAGACAATATTTTGAAGCTATAAAGTGGACACAATTATTTTAATTTATTCAAGATTCTACCAAAAGAATGAGCAAAGAAGAGATTTACCTTATTGTGTGGTGGTAAAATTTCAGCAGATTGGAGATTTTGTACAGCAGCACCGCTCCTGGCTCTGCGATGATAACTTGTTCTATACGAACCTAGCAAAAAAACAAAAACAAAAAGCAAAACTTTATTATTCAATGTACTGACATCTGAAAATAATTTGGATTTCTTTGGCATGATATCTGTATGGAAGTAATTGCCAGATGAGGACCAGCCTTGTCAGAAGCCAGTTAATCCATTAGCTACTTACAGGTGTCAGAAAAACCTTTAAGAATTTGCTAACCATGTTGCAATGGGTCTTATTTATTAAACCTCTCAGGCCTGGAGAGGAAACACTTTTATCAGTGAAGCCGGGTGATCCATCAAATCTGGAATGGATCTGGTCCAGGATTCAAAACATTTGCTAGCACACTTAAGAAATCCACTTAAGGTTTGCTGGATCACCCAGCTTCTCTGATGAAAGTGTATCCTCTCCAGCCTTGGAGAGCTTTAATACATTAGGCCCAAAATGTTAGGGCTTGGCAGACATATAAGGCTTTAAGTAAACTCTGATAACAGTATTGACATCAAACAATTATTATTATTAGTATTTATATAGCGCAATCATATTACGCAGTGCTGTACAAAGTTGATAGTCGTGTCACCAACTGTCCCTCAAAGGAGCTCACAATCTAAAGTCCCTACCATAGTCATATGTCATTAATGTAGTCTAAGGTCAATTTTGAGGGGAAGCCAATTACCTTACTGCATGTTTTTGGGATGTGGGAGGAAACCCATGCAGACACGGGGAGAACTTGCAAACTCCATGCAGAGAGTGTCCTGGCCGAGATTCGAACCTGGGACCCAGCACTGCAAAGGCAAGAGTGCTAACCCCTGAGCCACTGTGCTGCCCCATGTGAATTATGTGCATCATGTGAATTAGCCTCATAATGTTTTCTCTTACCCGCTATACAAAAAAATTAATGGACTTATAGTGGTCTAAATTTAAAGTTGTAGAAGGGTCCTGTAAACATGATTCTGCATCTAACATTGCACCTGATTTAATAAAGACTGGAGAAAATACAGAACCTGGGTTATCCAGCAAATCTGGAAAAGATTTCTTAAAATGTATTATCTTTTCAAACTTGCCTACCCTTCTTCTGTCTCCTAAAACTCTCAATACTTACCCACCATTCTTTATCTCCCCTCCTATTGTGTTCTGCCACTGCACATACGTGAGATCGGCAAATTTTTCTCTTTGCGCAAAAAGGCTCCTTCTGCGCATGCCCGAGATGCTCGGGCATGCACAGAAGGAGCACCCAAGACCCTCCCGTAGGTATCCCGGGAGGCTTTGCAGGAGGTGGAGTTCAAAAATAAAAGGTGCACTGCAGCCCCCCCCCCCCTTCACCCTTTTCTAATACCTTACCTTGACCACAGAGACCCCAGTTTCTTTTTCCACTTCCTTCTTCTTTTTCCGAACCCCTTTTTTTATCCCTGTTAGCTATTTTTTAGAAGCTCCAGAGCAGACCAGTGCAAGGCATTAAGACACCACCCTAAAGCTTTTCTACACTGCGTTGGCTAGTTAAGGGGTGCCTATTTCCTCCCTTGTTTATATACATTAGGAGTGCTCTCTCTGCCATGCAAACCTTGATAGATACCCTGTGGTGCATCACCGTGCCTGTAGGGTGCTAGCTTATCATAGTCATATGTCATTAACACCCTCTAAAGTCAATTTGACCAATTTAAAGCCAATTGACCCAATTGCATATTTGTGTATTGCAGGAGGAATCTGGAGTACCTGGAGGTAACCCACGCAAGTAAGGAATCTGCAAACTCCATGCAGATAATGTCCTGGCTGAGATTCAAACCTGGGACCTAGCACTGCAAAGAACAGAGCCACCGTGCCGCCACCTCATACTGTCTTTTCTTAGGGAAAGAGATGTTTTTGCGATATTTGCCATGGAATGTCTTTTCACTTGTTTTTATACTTTGTTTAAACCTTGTACCTCCTTTTTTATGTATTTTTTTCTAATACCTAAAATATTAACAAAAATATAGAAACAGTAAACCAAGGCACCAAAGCACTTAATTATCTAATCACTAGAGCCATACTATGACTTATAACATATACATTATACTTAGAACTCAGATCTCTTCTACTTTTACTTTATGTAGCATTTCAAATTGATACGATTTTCCTCCTGGATTTTTCAGAAGTGATCTTTTAGCAATTGGTTATTAAATGTAACATGTATTCCTTTGTAATTTAGGTGTTAACAACAATTTTAGTATACAGTAATTATCTGATGAACAGAACTTACAACGGTATTATAAGTGTAAAGCCTCTGCCTATCAGACTATGAACACAAAAAAACCCCAAAATGTTTGCTCTGTCCAGGCTGCGTTCTTTAAATGAAGATTCCCACCAGTGATGTAAACAATCCTATTTCTATACACAGAAAATAACCTTGACCATTTTATCATTTTTTAATTAAAGTGAACACGCAGAAATGACAATCGAAATAAAGATGATAGCATTAGAATGTGACCTTCTACTGTTTGCTACAAAAACATTGGGGATGGAACAACTTTGTTTTCACTTGTCACTCAGTCAGCAGTAAAAAAAATAATGGGAAAATACATATGTTTTGTATTGGTTGTCTTGAGTCTTGAACAATTACTGAATTAGAATCTGGAAATAAAGTTATGCTTTTACTCCAGACCACTGTCTATGCAATAGGATAAACCATGATTCTAATGAAATTTTTGAAATCGCAGCCTGATTCCTGATTTATATTTTTTTACCCATTACTTCGCATGGAAGAGTTATTTTGGCAGTTTGCTCTGCCTGGTTTGTGGCATGGCAGTATTAATTTTTTAAAAATTCAAGCCTGGATTGACAGTAATAGGTT
>NC_092858.1:22481914-22493861 GCF_032062135.1 Pyxicephalus adspersus
CCCCACCTCCTGGATTGTAGGCTATTCGGGGCAGAGTCCTCTCCTCCTGTGTCAGTGTCCGAATCCGTCTGTCATTTGAAACCTCTTTTTAATGTACAGCGCTGCGTAATATGTTGTTGCTATATAAATCCTGTTAATATTAATAATAATAATATAATTTAGAAGGCCTGTTAACCTACCATCAGAATGGAAGACCCCCTTTTATAACGTAATGTAATGGTCATTGTAAATCTACATTTTTTTTGTTTAGCAGAAAGTGGTATTTTATCCCTGTCTGTTTTGCTGTCTAAAAATATTTTTCCAAAATGACATCACTGCACGGTATGGAGACTGATCGAAGTAAATCTTTGCTCATGGATGGGAATGCAAACTGCAGCTTCAACAGTAATGGCTAGACATAAGTACATTGAATATTGTATGTCATAATCTATTTTTTCCAGGGGCCGCAGAGAAATGTTAAAGCATTATGAATGCTGCAATCTTGGAATCCCTAAGGAGAACCAGGAGTAAGTGTTATATGTCAAACCTTCATCTCATGTTGCAGCTGTACTCCTGTTCTCCAGATATTGTGACCTCCCTGAAGCATTTGGTAGTGACCAGGTAAAAATAAGGTATTAAAGTGACCCATGCCATTTCTCTTTCTGTCTTATTGAACAATACATGTATATAGAGGTGTACTAAACTATCTATTGCCCCCTTTTATATCAAAGCTCACTGGTAATCCCTACATAGAAGCTGTAAAAATGCCCTACAAACTGTGTAAATGGAATTGTACTTTAAGTTGTTGGATATGAAATCCTGTGTTAAAAAATGTGGCTCAGGTGCAACACCATCATTGCTCTTTTACAAACCTACTTTTGCTTTAAAAGGGATTCCAGGTGCTCTTTTTCAGATGCAGTAGCTTGGTGCAGCCAGGCCAACATATCTCCAACATACCTTTAAAATAGAGGAAAAAAATACACTATCTTTATAAAAAAACAAAAAAAACAAAACCTGGCAGATTCTGCAATTTCACTTTTGAAGAAAAAAAAATATACTATGACGCATGTAAATGTTTTGTGCAATGTTTTCTTTTCACATGTTTATAATTCTACACTACCTCATGTACCTTGCATTTGCCCAACTGTCTTGTACTATCATGTGCACTTTAGTTCCTGTTCACTGGTGATCTCTACCTCCTGTTCACTCATCTATTAACCAATTGTTCATTTTTCTTCTTGTCTAAAATATGGTTTGCACTCCATTTCACAGCATTAAGTGTGATATGGATAATGTGTGTGTGCCCACATTTGGTAAAACTGAAAATTACAGTACTGGGTGCTAGATATCTTCAGAGAGTTTCTGAGAAATAGTATGAATTGCATTATGAAAGTGGTAGCAATGATATTCTTTAAATACCTTAAGGGATCATGAGAATGCATTTCAATAGGTCTGGGGGTACCACCAGGCCCACCTCTGGTGAGTGCATCAATAAAACCCCGCACCACAGCACTCCTCCTTGCGGTTCCAAATTCATCCAATGTGTATCTACCAAAAAAAAAAAAAAAACATTCAAGGGTTAGTCAAAATGTCCACACAACACTTTTAAACTGGCCACAGTATATATGAACTTTGAAAAAACTTGAATTTCTCTGACAATATTCAGAATTCTATCACTGCTTCTATTTCCAGAAGATTCTGAGCAGGTAGTTACTAGAAGATTTCGGTCCAAGAGTAACCACCAGGGATTTTTCAGTGTAATACCAGTTCATGTAATAATGGCAATGAATGGATAATGGCTAGTAAAAAAAAACAAAAAAAAAACAAAAGATTCTTGTACATAAAATCTGTCATTCCCGTATTTAGCATTGCCTGGTATTATTTGTGAACAAAAATTCCCATAATCCAAAAAATGCTTTTAGAGTTTTGCTCTGCCATTTTATAATCAGTTATTTATAAATGTCATATGACTTGGTTGAAATGGTTCACCTAAACCCTTTTCATGAATAATATGCTATATGAATGGAGGTTATGTATTTTACCTTGTATCTTTATATTTGTATTTTAAATTTCCTTTGCTTGAATACTTCAAAACTGGATACAATAATTTATTACAACCTTATTGGTCCTAGACAATATCTTGCTGGAGTGACGCCTAAGAAAGAACTTGAATGATATTTAATGGATAAGGAAAAAGTGTGGACCAATACTTAACTTACTGAAACTTATGGTTGGGATAGGCACCCCACTGATCTATTTTAATATACCACTACAAATTACCCCGGGCTTATGGAGAACCAAGTAACTTCCTCTAATGATGCAGCATCACATTTCAGAGGGGTTTCATCATCGGGATCACTGACAGGTTGTCTTGGATAAACAAGGCGACAGCGTTTCTATAACCTAAGTTAGTTAGTTACTAAAAATTAATAATCATTAATTAATTAATCATTAATATCACAATAACTAATAATGGAGGTTAAAGTTCTCCTTAATTATTGCAGTTTACCAGACGCTGGGTTGCTACACTCATTCCTCATTAGGCTCTTAAATTTTTTCATACATCGTCATTAGACCATCTCGTCTATACAAGTTTAGAAAATTTTCTGAAGTGAACATAAATGATCAACCATCATCAATTGCCAACTGGAATTAAACATGAAAAGATTGTCTTAGACTGGGGGGTCTGTAAGAAACTATTGGAGTTCTATTCATAGGCGTAGAGTGAGGGTGCTTTAAACAAGGACAGGTACTCTTTATGAAGAAACAGTATTTCTTAAGTGCGCATATTTTTTTTCTCCAACTTAAGCTTATCCTTAGCTACAGTTCAATTATTTACTGTTCAAATCGTGTTTATAGCTTAAAAATGAATAAACCACATATACATTAGAAACGACCTTGGAACACAAATGATAGCTTTTAGAAAGATTTCTGCAATTTCACTGAAAATAAAAGGTTGCAAGGTAAGGGGTTACACCAATTTTACAAATATCAGCTGTTCTTTATGCGCAGAGCAGAACGACAATAAAAACAGATGTTTTTCAATCCTTGTGTTTTAAGAGTCGAAGGGAGAAGTGAAAACGTGTAGACAGTAAATCCATTTGTGCTTTCATCACATAACAAGGACAGGCTGAATTACTCATCTCTCTGGTAATTCCACCACTTATCTATCCATTGTTAAATACCTGTTAAACAAAAGAATTTGCAAAACTTGAACCCCAGTTTATAGAAGTTATCACAATTTCAGGCTCTGAACCACTTTGTTGTGGACAATAAGTTTTAAAAGGGCCAAAATGATGGTTCGAATAAAAGATAGAAGTCACAAAGGCACCATTAAGTCACCTGGATCAAAGAAAGTACTTGATAGTCCATGAATAATTATCAAATTGACACAATAAATCATTACATGCCACCAAGAGTTGGGGGAAAATAAAATGATGACAAAAGCTTGAAGATGCGAAAAATGCAATGGCTGTTAAAGTGCCAATTCTATGACTACAGACATGAAAAAATAAATCTCATGTGTACTATGAAATTATTATTAAGTGGCTTAATTTACTAAACTATTCTTCAAATTTAGGAGTCTGCTATTGATTCAGCAAACGTTTTACATTTCATGGAAATCTGAACAATAAAGCTGAGTTGTTTAAAGTGATCTTGTCACCAAACTGAATGTGTTTATCAAAGTAGAAAAGTGGATGCTTATCTCCCCTGCCACCTCCACCACTCTATTAAAGAGAAATCACAAGCTGAAATCAGAAGTCTGCTTTTTTAAATTATTGGCCTGTCAATTCATCCAATATTCAGCAATTGTTTTGTTGTTGGAGGATACAGCATTTACTATTGCCAGTGGGAAGAATGTCATCCTTACAGACAGCCAAAAAGATCAAAAGATCATTGGTGTCACTAAAACTAACCTGAGAGGCAGAATCTGCCCATTGTTCACCTGTGAACCTTCTGAAAGTAAAATTGATGGGTGAAGAATTTATAAATACAGCCCCTTGTAGTGATGGCAGGGTGAACAGCACATGTTTTAGGAGCAGTTGTTTTCTGGCAAGATTTTATCCATGGTGCATTACATTTAAACATTTCAGTGCTAGTAAGAATCTTAGGCAAAGAGCAGCAAAAACTTTCACAAGCTTGGAAACCCTGCCTAAAATTGAAATTCCCAGGTTATTAATTTTATTGTTAATAATATTAGGTATTTATAAAGCTCCAACATATTATGCAGCGCTGTACAATAAATAGGGGTTGCAAAGACCAGACAGATACAGACAGTAACACAGGAGGAGGGACCCTGGCCAGGAGAGCTTACAATCTAAAAGGTTGGGAAACAGCACCTGAGTCTACTATCCTGAAGACATTAGGTGATCGATTCAAATTTAAAAACTTTAATTGAAAAAAGTAAAAGTCTAGCTGTAGAAGTTTTACCCTTGTTTCCTTCCTTTAATTTTTTTTTTGATTAAACAAAATGTTCAGATGTGAAAACAATCATTCTGTGTTTTAGGGATTGGTTTGAATTAGACACTAGCACATTCTTTGAGTTGAAACCAATCACAATACTGCCCGAAGACTCCAAAGTCATGTTTACATTGGAAAGTTGAAAAGTCTGCATAGCAATATGAAGAAATAAAGCGCTGTGTCACAGTTTTATTTTAATGATGAATTTTTCAACACTACCTCAGCAACAAAACTAAATAAGACCTTGTTTATAAAAGCTTTGGCTGTTTGTTCAGAAGATGTCAATACTTTAATGTGCAACATCTGAAGTTCAAGAAACCCTAGTAAGAGAGATATTGCGGCTGCGTTTTTTTATCCTGAAAAATATTACTGCCAAGTTGTCTTGTTGACTTGAGGTATTTATGCATTGATTTCAAAGTCCACAAAAAGTATTTGGCATGCATTCATATTTGCACAATATATTATACATGTATTGAAATCGTAACATCTTGAATGATCTGTAACTTGACAGCAATTATTGCTTCTGGCCATGTAACTCAAACAATTAACACATGCCCCATACTTGTTGATTGGGTTTATAGGAATGCGTTGCCTGTGTAAAAGTGAAAAAAAAAAAAACAGCAAACAGGCTGTTACAGTCTCGTTCTAGATAAAGGCAGCCTGTCAGCACAAGCTAGCAAGCAGATTTTCCTTGTATTGTGACCCAACTCTTCAGTAACCACCCAAAAACAGCTGAGTGGCTTCTGAAAAGTGCCGGGTGGTACACCCAGTTAAAAGTAGCTGGGAAGAACTCTGTGACGGGATACGGCACCTAGACCGACCCCACACAAGGATAGTCCTGCACTAATAACAGAGACACTGAGTTGAGCTAAAAAGCTGTTCAGATTATTTGTTCCAATGATGAGATGAACACTATAACTTACTTGTACAGTACGGGTCTATCTTGTAGAGCATCCATTGCTTGAGACAGAATAGGAGATATGTCACATGATTCTTGGGTTAATGTTCTGCAATCATCTACCATTACAAGAAAAACATAAATAAATGAAGACTCCTGAACCCAATATCATATGCATACATTTTTCTGATGTAATAAATAACATTCCTGTCTACTATAATCTCAATAAAGAGCTCAGGCCCCTGATATACCCTGCCCATGGCTATATATATTTAGAAGTAGAAAGCAGCAACCTACAGCAGCCACTTACACATCCCTTTGAACCTCTAACAATGGGCAGATATTAGAAAGGAGATCTCTGAGTGACTATTAGTTATGACTGCACTTTATACTATGTTAATAAATAGCAATTCCAGCCCAAACATGTTTTTCAATATTGGGAAAAAAAAGAGGAAAGGCCTTCGTTTCTCCTTTGTGTGACTTTACACTCTCTTTCATCCTCTAAAGTCAAAACAAGCCAACTTCATCAATGTGATAAGTCAGTATGTATCTTCTATAGAACCATGCATGTGCCATGCTCACCCAAGGAGCATCTAACCTATAGCACTTTCCAACCGAAGGAGATGAAATTTTATTCTATGGTATTCCCATGTCACTCTGCAAAGTGTAAAGGCTAAACAAAGGTTTACTAAGCTTAGCCCTTTTACTTATAAAAGCTAAAGAAAGTTCTTTAGTAAAAAAAAAAAAAAAACACTTACTCTGAGCCCATCGATATAGACGCTCATAAGAAGTCTCTTGAAGTAAAGCCATCTGCTCCATAATTTCCAGCCTGACAACAAAATCAGCAAAATTTAGACAGAATCTGAATGAGGGCATGTAAGCTTGTGTGGCCTTCCTAATGTTTATTTTGAAATCACAGTGCTACTTTATTTTATGCTTTTATTTATTGTATGTGTGCCCATCACATGGTATGTTGTGCAAACAGCAGCCTGGAGTTAAGCAACACTGCATCACGTAGATTGTATTGCTAAATGCAGTAAAATATGTTACCTAAATAAGGTATTAGCAAACAAATAGATATACTACCATCCAGGCGTTGGTTATGTTGTTCTGTTGGTTGTGCTGCTAACTTTGATCCTGTCTTAAAAGGGAATTAATGCACATATATATATATGTAGCTAAAAGATTATAAAGCTGTAATGAGATATATAATGGTAAAAAACGGGACCTTTTAAGCTGAAGTATACAGATCTACAGGGTATCAAGTACAATCAGAATATATAGTGCATGGTCAGCATTAGTTGTTTTCATCTGTATTCATTGTAGAAGGTTATAAAACAGAGCAGCCAGGGCAAATAAACATTTAACACTTATATCTGCAGCCTTCTAAACTATGCCAAATGCAAGGGAGAGGTTTTACTGCTTATAATTATAGACACAGTTCTCAGCACTTAAGCAGTGTGTACACATTATGTGTCTACAGAAGCAGCTACCAGCCACTAGAAGGAACTGCAGCAAAGAAATGATCAGAACCTCTTGTAATACCAGACAGATTTAATACTCTTCTTATCTTTTACCGCCCTCTAGTGGTGGCCAGAAACAGTTGCTGCAGGAACTGAACAATGGTAAAGACTGCTGAACTAACACTCCTGGTTACCAGCTGAACCATTAAAACAGACTTTTTTTTTGGACAATTCCTGAAAAAGTATGAATAAGGTAACTCAACAGCATACCAACATACTCAACAGCATACCAGAATTACAGGTAAATGAAAGAGCCTCTTTAGGGTCAAAATTTTCCATTAAAAGCATCAGAACACAACCCATTAAGGATATCAACTTTAAAGCTGAACAAAGAGAAAAAGTCCTGACAAGAAGGCTTGAGAATCCCTGGCAGAAGAGATTTCTTACAAAAAGCTTGTCTGTGTGTGCTGAGTTAAACTAGAAAAAAGCAGGCAGACCTATAGGGACAGGCTATACCCCTGCTGTAATAAAAAGAAAACTGGCTTTTTTCCTAGTCTTATATTGCCTGTAAACTGAGCTGCGTATGTTCAGTTAAGTGTATGATCCCATGTACAAGACTTCATGCCTGCCTGGACAATCTACACAGCTGAATGGGTGAAGATATTGGCACCGGTAACGCCGGTGACCAAGAGTCAGTGTTCACTAATCAATTAAAAGATATGCCTATAATCAGAAAGTATTGGGTATGCATTAATAATCAGAACTAAAAATGAACATTTTGTTAGTCCCACTCAACTAGTGGAATATCTAGCCCTGGGGACACTACTGATAAGTTCAGGAAAGTCCTTCTCTTTAAAGAGAACTATGAAAGGTGCCCAGTAACCCCTAGAATTGTGCCAACTTTATAATGGCCCCCTAAACTCTGTTCCAATATTCTAATTCATACCCCCCTTAGTATGTCTCAGTTTTCCATCACCTTTGTTTTATGCTTCATCTGCCCAGTGCCCCTGTATAGAGATCCAACTTCCTAGTGTCCCATGGTTTGTAAAAACAGATTTTCATTTGCAGTCGTAATATGTAAGTGTAATAGTGTAGTATGCAGTAATATATAATGTAGTGTGATAAATACTAATCCTTGGAACTGCAGCTCTGTGAAAGCTTCCGCCCCCTCCTTGAATCGGTTTGATTGATAGAATTATAGAAGGTTCTGAGCTCTATGTAGAAGGCAATAGCATGTTTTCAGTGAGAGATGGTGGTCTGTCAGTTCTGCTCACAAAAGATCAGAAGTAACAAAATCTTACAAAAAGCAACCAAAGGAATAAAAGTATCACAAAAACACAAAAGTACAGTCTGTGCAGCTGTCCAATATCAGTCAGGCTACTAATGAGAAGTGCTTGGGAGATGCTGGGGCAAACACTACATTGGTAGGTGGACTTACTCCATTTAGTTTTCCTTTTCTTTTTTTTTTTTTTGCAATGCAAAACTGATTGAAATACAATGTGCAATAATAATATTAATATTCCATTTTTTTCCATCTTGTAAAATATAGTATGGTGGCAACAACAAAGGACAAAAAATTTATTTGGTATAATGGTAAACCAAAAAAGAGGCATATCCAATACATTTTGGGATACTATATAATAATATGTGCTGTCACATTTCATTCTTATTATCTACCCCTCCTTCCCCCACCCCCCCCCCCCCCACACACACACATCACACACATCATTAATTTCATAAACAATAAACCATATAGAGATATAAGGTTAGATTAAAAATATATACACAACAAAAACACAAAGTTAAAAGTTGTCATTCAACTTATTGGCTGATTTAAGAGATTTGGTTAATACATATTGAAAGTAGAAATAAGCAAAATGTTTGTCCTTTGCACAGTTGCAATGTACCCTAGTTAACATTGTGTAGAAATGTTCTTTGAAAATCAAAGTTAAAGAATGCTGAATGTTTTCTACACACTAGGTGGCAGCAAAACATCACATATCACACTACAACAAACGACTACAATTTTATGATTATTTGTCCAATAAACAGGATCAATTTGATAAAACGCTTCATGACTATTCACCATAAAAAAAGTGCAATCTTTGACTTTTTGAATATTCCTAAAAAGTATTATTCCTAATAATATGATAAGACGATTTGATTTTTTTTACTAACAACTTTTTCACATTATCACAGCAATGATACAACACCATAACCCTCTTCTTAATATAAACTGTACAATATAATTATATCTGTGCAGAATTCACAGACGTTCCTAATTCCAGACATCTCCCCCCATAGCACTTTTGATATTCTAACCAGTAACACAAAACCTAATTAGGAAAGATAAAAAAAAAGTTTTGGTTCCCAATTAACAAAGTACAAAGTTCATGAGGGTGCCTGGGGGTCGCTAGCAATGATGTGAAATGTATTGTAATCCACTGCTCTGGCTCATAATTATGCTCTAAAAAAAAAAGAGGGGGAACAAAAGTTCCATTGACAACTTAAGACAAGACGCAAGAAGACAAAAGGTAACGGATCATGGGAATGTTCCATTACAAGGCCCCACTTTCTGATCTGGGAAGGGCCCTAATGAAGCCCTGCGCACCCCAGCTTGGCTCGTATCCATGGATACTGGATTCCGATGCAACGGCCCTCATGCTGCTAAGAAAATGATGGAAGGGAAGAAATGTGACTGACTACTTTGGCATTTTATAGGTTTAGAGCATTGTATACAAAAGATGATTTATTTTTTTAGTTAGTGCCATAGACATTGGAGCCTAATCACAAAACAAATATTACTGAAATTTGAAGCAGGGGATATTCAGGCAAGTTAGGACAACAGTGATGCTGCACTTTAAATATGACAAAAATGAACTTATGCAGTGCATGAAGACGAGGCTTGCAGTGTGTAAATATGAACACCCTTGTTATCGTCCTGCAATAATTCAGCAAATGTCTATTATCTAATACCGCATGTGTGTAAACACATCAAATTGTACCAAAATGAAGTAAACAAGGGATATTGAGAAGGAATAATCATTGGGATTTTCTGCACTGTACATGCTCTAACAAAGAACAAGCTGGCAGGAGGAGTAAGTGAGGAAGATGATTATTCAGTCTGCTGCTCCTTCACTGTCCAATTAGAAGATGAGGGGAGGGGTTTTAAGCTGTGCTGTGTGTCTGGGCTGGATATGCAATGATTAGTCCAGTCTTTAGCAGTACAGAAGACATATAAATTATAGAGCAACAGTTAGTAGTGAAAAATTTGTACTTTTAAAAATAGCGTGATAAAAAACTTCTGAAATGCTTCTAATTTTTGCTGATGTACAGAGTGTCTGACTAGAGACTGCTGAAAATTACAGAACTCTACAAGATGTGCCTTCAAAAAGCAGGCAGAGGGCAAAGGGTGAGTTTCCAATTTTGCTGAGACCTGCATTGTTTTGCAGGTCTGTGTTAGGGCAGCCATTCTGATTTTTCTGGAGTTTCCAAGCAAGTAGATCAGAACAGCAGTGGTCTCATGAATTTAGAATGGCCTTGGATTTCACACTGCGGACATACAGCCATAGGGAAGTAATCAGAAGTGTGCCTAGGTACCTTCAAGTATCAGCAAGTCCATTGCTATGTTTCTGGAGAGACTGCAGGCAGAGGAGCTACATTGTTCAGGGTACTTCTTCAGCACATTCTATAGATGGAGATGGATGCTTTTCTAGAGTCACAGAATATAACTGGGTATTAAAGGTATGGTTGCCTCATGGGATCAGGAAGGAATTTCTTTTTTCCCTGTTGGAGCAAACTGAACCACATGTTGGGTTTTTTTTTGCCTTCCTCCGGATCAACTATGTCTATATGGTTTTATCTGGGGTATGCTGGTTTGTATGTTTATTTACCTAGTCATTGAACTTTATGGACCTATGAAAGAAGAAATGAAAGAACCTATGAAAGAAGAAATTCGGGACAAAAAGGACCACTTGCTCCCTAATTAGATTCAATTCAGTCCCGTGCTGGGAAGAAGAAATACGGGACAAAAAAAGGACCACAGGGTGCCACCATCTTCTTCTGGGTTTTTCCTACGTCACCCGATCTTGCACTGCGCAGGAGAGGGGGTCTCCCTTGCAAATGTTAAAAAAAAGGTTACATAAAAAAACATTTCTTCCCTTATAAAAAAAGTATTGTCCACCGTTTTATATTAAGTAAAAAAGTAATGATAGGTCTGCTTTAAGGACAATTAACACTTCTAGATGTTCCCAATAACATAGCAAGTGTTCACTATTTGAGTTCAGATCAACTTAAAATACTACAGAGAAACCAGAACTGTTCTGAGGAGGCTCAGAGATCTCTGCATGATGCCATCTGCAATTATGTATGCCATGCTTGCAAGTTAAGGAACTTGCAAGTAAAGGAAAGCATTGATGCTGTAATTTTTACAAACCTTACATGATGTGAGCTACAAACACCAATCAAAAGTATGTAAAAAAAAAAAAAAAAAACATAAAACTATGTAGAAACTGATTGTACAGAATATTGTACTGTGATTGTCCCCTATTACAGTATCCTTGTTCTAGATCAGCATTTCTTTGACTTTTTAACATGGGGGAATCCTTGACATATAATTTTCAGGTCTTAGGGAATCCCTACTAATTACCATATCCGCAGTACATTAGCGTGATTATCATTGAGAAGAGAGCCTCTTACATTGCTGACCAGTGGGAACAATGTCATCCTTACAAATAAACCAAAAAGAACATTGGTGTCACTTAAACCAACGTGAAAGGCTCAAATTGCTCATTGCTTAGAGCAAACCTAAACTTTTACTTTACATAAAAGAGTAGACAACCCTTCTATATAAGGTACAAATTATATTTATTTTCCACTTTTAAAGTGCAACCCTTTCTGTCTTGATTACCACCCAGGATACATAGATCACACATTCCGGAAGGCTCTTAGCTGCTCCTTCTGCTCATGCCAAATATCGGGCATGGGCAGAAGAAGCCCTTTTCTTTAATGGGAGAAAAAAATGCCAATCTCACGCATGCACAGTGAGATCGGCACACTTTTCCCCCCATCTGATTTCACAAGATCAGGTGACGTAGGAGGAAGAACCTGGAAAAAGTGCAGGGACAACATGGAACCCAATCAAAAA
>NC_092858.1:22494606-22511697 GCF_032062135.1 Pyxicephalus adspersus
AGATCATAGATCTATGTGCCGTACAATATGGCACCTGTCTATAGATCCTTCTTTACTCAATAGCCAATGCCTGATGGCTGCTCTGTCAAATTTTAGGGAAATACATTATTGCCAGAGATAGCTATCAGTTCCAGCTTCTCTTGCAGGTGCCAGGAGTGAATGAACTCCTGCTCGGGAGTTGTGTCATCTCAGCCCAGCCAATCAAGATGGACAAAAAATGGCCTATCACAGAACAGGTGAATATAAACTGGTTAAGTTCTGATTTAATTCTCTCGTGTTGCCCACTTTCCACGGAATGCTTTACCACATGCCTCAGACCCAAAAAGAGAAAATATGATCCATTTTATTTACCTTTTGTTTGCTATATGTTTATATCCCTGCAGTAGATAAACAATAAGAGGTCTATATATAAATCAGTGAATCTGACATTCACTGAAACATCTGGTACAGAATCTTCCAGGTTCTTGCGTTTCAACGGCAGTAACTGACTCACCACCAGGAAATGTTTCAGTGCTTTTTAAATAAACCCTGAGATACATGAGAAAGGATTTCCTGAGCACACCAGGTTAACAGGAAAGTAGGAAAATCCTAGACCCAGGGCACAAATTAGAAAGATTTGTATGAATTAGCATACATATTGTCAAATACATACACATAGTGGAACATCTACATTTGCATATATTCATGCTCATGTGTTTGCTGTTTAGTAGCACATGAATTGTTCTCTTTCCATGCATCAGCGTGGAATGCAAGGCTAGGTTGCAGTGTGTTAACCACTTCCTCACGCTAGGAACTGCTGCCTCTCGGGAAACGGCGTCTCCCTGCAGCAGCTCCATAGGGAATGATTAGAGGCAGTGAGCGGTTGGTGGTTCAGGTGACTGGTAAGTTACCAGCCCTGGGGAACTGTGCGGAATTGCTTAATCCTGAGGCAGGTGTGAACCTACCCTAAATCCATCATAGTGCTTGATACAAAGGTTTTAATTATACCCTCAAATGTTGGAAATTAAATAGATCTCCGAAGTCAGCAGCTAGAAAACTTACAAATCTGAACATGAAATTCAAACAGGAAAAATAAGGATAAAATATGTATCTGTGTGTCAGTACACTTTACATAATAACCTGTAATGTAAACTGACTTTAGAAGCAATGCAAACAAATTCATGTATACAGATCTGCCCATCAGACATAAAAGGGGGCTCATTATGGACAAGAGACACAAGGGATTTGGGTCCAAAAAATTGGGTAGCTCGGAGCAATGGTAATAAAATATTTCTTTTGAAGTTCTCTTTAAACCAGACCCAAGAAAACATAGCCACAGGGTCCACCAACCTACTCATAGGGTCCCTGACGATTGCATGTATGTAAATGTGCATCCTACTGTAGTGATCTGTACATCCAGAAGAATAAAGTCCAATGTCTTTATATATATCCTGCTAAATACAGCTCCCTTCTAAAAAAGGTCCAAGCAAGGAGCAAACTTTACAATAAAAGGAAGACATGGCCCCTTGTCTTTTTACTCTGTCTGAATGCAGCTATTCTTTATTCACAAATAATTACTCCTCAAGGATTTGGGGAGCGTAAATGCTAAAAATTCATGGAAAAGCAAAATTAAAATTATTCATCAGACTGAAAATTAGCTTCTAATTAGAAATGCAGGAAAAATCATCGTAAAGCTATAAAACATCAAGTGAGACTGTGCTGGGGAGTAAATGATGAAAATAAAATGTTTTAGCATTTTTCCACAGCAAAAAAAATGCAAGAATATTACTGACTTAAAAAAAAATAAAAATGGCCCATTAAACGATTATTAAACCCAAAAAGAAAAATATAATTTATTCTACTTTACCAGTCCCTAGATGTGGTGACTGCATCTGCATTTTCAGAAAGTACAGGAAAGTGATCTTTCTTTTCGAAAATGACTAAATTCCCCATGTAATGGAGATAAATAAAGACAGCCTATGTTTGATGTCCAGTCTGGATGACATCTTCATAGATTTTTTTTTTTTTAAACTTTTAGGTATTAATATAGAACCAACATATTTCACAGCATTTTACAATATCCATGGTTATTTCACTAGCTGTCCCTTAAAGGGGCTCACAATCCAATGTCCCTACCATAGTCATATGTCATTAATACAGTCTAAGGTTCTTTTGGGGGGAAGCCAATTAACCTAACTGCATGTTTTTGGGATGTGGGAGGAAACCTGGGTAGCCAGGAGAAACCCATACAAATACTGGGAGAACCTGCAAACTCCATGCAGATAGTGGGACCAGGCGCTGCAAATGCCAGAAGTAAGCAGAGTGACCCAGGGACCAGAAGTGTATTATGCAAAGAATTACCAGGTGACAATAAAGAAATAGAAAACTAAGTTAGGGACAGGAAAATTGCTATATTTTATAGCACAGGGACTTTTATTTGACACCTGAGATATAATGAAACAGGTAGTGAAGGGGGATCTCCCAGATAGGGGCAAGTTCAGCAAGCGCTGACAGATCTTCTGTTTTAATATCTGTGAAACAAACAACAATATTACCAACTTCACATTTCCAGGTTTATTAAACAAATTAATCATCACAGGGACATTTGATAAAAACTTAATAAACAATGATTTCCAATAACATACTGGATACATTTTTTACAAGATAAATGTGCAGGGAAGTTTTACTCCGATAAAAGAGAAAATGATAATAACAGATGCAGTGATTGTGTGTGGGTGACTAATTGTTTTAGAAATGAATATATAATGAAGTGAAAACATACTGCAAAGATTCTCATGTTTGAGAACCAATTTTATTAGTAACTGAATGTTCAAATGGCAATCTGCTAAGTCACAAAAATTATCCGGTCACTGTGCAAACATTCTAAGGACAAGTTAAAAAAAATAAATAAATAAAAAGTTGAAATCACTTACAAGCAGCTAATATTTTTACATTTTTCATCATAATAATGTCAATAAAAGGAACGCCCAACCTTTCCTGTTCCAATCAGCTCTCCATGTCTGTGTGTGTCTGTGTGCGTCCAGTCCACCGCATTACACAGACCTCATACAGTATCATAGCAGGGAAAGTCACCACTGCACCAAGCAACACAGCTCATTTCCCCCTCACAGCAGACCTGCTCAGCTATGAAATACTAAGGACTGGACATGTGAACAGATGAAGGCATCTACTTTCTATTTGAACCTGCCACTGATTATGAATACCACCCCAACTTATTTGCAGTAGAGCCCAATTCACTCCAACACAGATACTGTACATTGTGATCAGGGTTCTCCCCAGCCCCTTTTAGCTGGGAGCACCACCTGGCATTTTCCAGTGACTACCTGGCTGTGTTTGGGTGGTTACTGAAGAGTTGGGTCACAATACAGGGGCTGCCACCCACCTACAATTTCCACTCAGCTTGCAAAAATGTCTGCATTGAACACAAGCGATGCACTGCTTTTTTTGTCCACAGCCCATTCTTATAAAGTTTTTGTTGCAACCCAGATGTGACCAAAGCATATGTTAACATTGGAAGGTTCCCCTTCTATTCCTGACCCCCTGTAACCTCACTTTAGTCCTGCTAACAATAGTTACCAGTAAAACGGTCCCAAAAATTAAAAAACGTAATTAATCCAAGACAAGGACAGCAAAAGAGACCTCACAGAGGTTCCAACTATTTTTGACCCGACCTAAAACAAATCTAAACCTTGGTTTTACTGTCGTAAACTGCTAATAGGTTCTTTACATAAACCTTACATTGGAACTCTAGGGTTTCTACAAACCAAACAAAAAAGTTTTAAAAGGTCCCCTTGGACTGATGACACTGACACTCTGCTCATTTCCTATGAGCCCAGCCTTAGGTTTTGACAATACTCAAGGACTGAGCAACACTTACACATCATTATGTATATGCCACAGAGTCCTTGAGAAATTCTTGCCCCAGGCCACTCTTAAGAGGCAGAATAGAAGGCTAGAGGGACGTCACTATACAGGACCAGGAAAATGCTATAATAAGTTATGTAAAAGGGTTTAATTTTCAATTAAAAAAGACTAAAACTGAGTGCTTTTGGGAAAGCAGATAGTTTGAGTTCTATCTGAGGCAGGTAGTTTGAGTCATAAAGAAGACAACTAGAGTTTCAGGCAAGCCCGAACTACCTCTATAGCATTTCACTATTGGTCAGTGAGGGGCATTTAGCAAAAAAATGCTTGGCAGCCTCTGTATGGCGACCCAACTTTTCAGTAACCACCCAAAGATAGCTGAGTAGTTACTGAAAAAGTACTGGGTGGTGTGCCCAGCTAAAAGGGGCAATGGAGAACACTGTACCTTAAAAAAAAAAAACTGGAGATCTATATGAGAGATCAGCACCAGCAGTCAATATATTGCTTTGGTACAGGTTCCTTACAAGGTAACTATAGGTATATTCTAAACTGGTAAGAGCATTTTGTTTTGTTGCACTCTGGAGCAATGATCACCTTAATCTAGGCTTGATCTTTTACTTCCACAACAACTTAAATCTCCTGGACTTACAGTAGCTGAATCATCCACTTTAATTACTAAATAAGGATTGTGTATAAATTAGGTTTAATGACCCATCCTGAGCAATTATTCCTTTCTCAAAATGAATAAAGTAACAAATGGCGTTGCCATTTTTTAAATGCCTATTATAGAGATTAATGTGACAGAAGCGGCACCTATACCCACTAGTGTTTTATTACCAACCAATCATAAAACTTCACTTGCTTGTAATATGGACTGTCAAGCAGGAATTGTTTGTTTTGCACAATCTCCTGTGTATTTAAACTTGGCCACCAAAGGAAAAGCTTCATCATATGGTACATTGCGGCCAGTCAGGCGGTTATTAAATCTCAATTATGGCTGTGCTGTCATCTGCCTGCTGTGTATTTGTTGTTAGTTAGAACTTTGCAAACACAGCACTGCATAACATGGAGGATAATTTACACCTAAACTGTAGTTTCATGTGCAGCATAAAGAATGGCTGTCACAAGGACTAAAGTGGTAAAAGGACACACACATTAAGAATTAGAGAAATAAATATCTATAAAGTGTTTTATAAAGTGGTAATAAAGCAAAGAAATGGTCAAAAAAACTAAACAGGTTTTTCATCTCAAAAGTTGTACATTGCATTTACATGTGCCAGTGAATTAATTCTTTGCATGACACCATATGGAAAAGGATAAGAGAAGGGGTAAGCACTAACTACTCTTACCTGCCTGACCGCTGTCAAATATTGCTGAGCGGTGCATGCACAACTCATTGGAATCCTTGGCTACCCTTGCGCGTGCCTGCGTTGAAATGGAGTCACATCGGCGTGGCCAATAAGGATGCCCAAAACTATTATGGAGGATGAAGAAAAGAACTAAATCCCCCCCCCGCCATGTCACTGCATAATGCTGTGTGTTTAGCCTATCCATAGAATACTCCTATGTTGGTAAATAGTGCTGTATGTGTTTCCCCTATCTGTACCTTGGTCTTAAGTCAATGGAAATGGTTGTTTCCACCATCTGTATTCATACCCTTCTCCAAGGACACTAGATAGCACTCTTGTGTTTCCCCTATCTGTACCTTGCTCCCATGTCACTGGATAGTACGCTGTATTTCACTATTGAGGCTGCCTACCTTTCACCACTTTTCATGTGGCAAAAGTAGTACAGACTTCTTTATGTCCTCGTTTAAAGTTTGGACAATAGACACCTACATAGTTCTCCAATGCAGGAACAGCAGTGCATTCGGCCACCTCCAAGATAGATAGTGCAAAACACATTTGTCATATCTGTGCTCTGCATTCTTACGCGATTGCTATTAGCCATTTGAGGCTGGGAAGACAATGTCCTTCAATTCCAGAACAGGATCTCCAGGTACAAAGAAATATCTCCAGGTTTATATTAACCAATCATGAAAATAAATCACAGAAGTCTGGAATACACAAGCATTCCTTTACATATGTAAAAGCAGTATGTATACATACTTCTCTGCTTGAAGTTTTGTCGTCTTCACAATCAAATCTTGAGTTTGCTCCTTTGATGCCTATAAAACACAAAATGTATTGCTTTAAACAAATATAAAAGGGGGTAAAAATGTAAAAAAACATTAAAAAGAAATTATTGTAAAATGAAGAATGTAAAATAATATATCTCAGCTTTCTTACAAAATATAAAGCAAAACGTAATTACTGATACATTTCTGATGAGAAGAACCATATTACTAGCCTATGTATGTTGATCCTCAGACTGTCAGCCAACATACTTTCAATACTTATGTGTTACTATTCTGCATTTTATCAAGTATATGGTAATAGAGACATTCAGACAAGATAATGAACTGCAACACTGAAAAAAATCTAAGAAATACTAATATGCAAAATGTTCCCAAAACCCCAGAGACAGACATTATTGATAAATGGTTAAGGTAAATATTCCATGGCCGGATTTGTCATATTTTACCTTTATGACTATCAGAGTTCTACTCCCAAAAATCACAGGTAAGACAATTTAGAGGGAGCAGCACTGTCCTTTGACTATCCATATAGCAATATTAGTCGGATTTTCCAAATTTACATACCCCTGGAGCAGTCATAATGTTCAGAAAATGAATTAGGAAATGGAATAAACGGGGACCTTCTGGGGTAGGAATGCTATGGGGGCCAAGTGCTGAGGAATGACAAGCTCTTTTCACAACACTCTTGGTCATCTGGATACTGTTACTGAAGGCTAGGATACAATAATAATAGGTCTGTTACATGAAATGGAGTCTACAAGTGCAGAATTTGTCAAAGTGATGGTAATTTTATTCGTATCTGTATAGACAACAGACGTAAAAACAGAAGTTGTGCTTGTAGTCATATTCCAAACCCTGATAACACCTAACTAACGTGCACTAGGAGAATAGGAATAATTTATCCCAGAGGTTCCCAATATTTTCCAGCCAGATACAAATTTAACAAATATATTTATGCAACAAACACACAAAAAAAACACAGCATACTTACTGTACTAATAATGTTAAATAGTTAGGTTGGCAAGATACTAAGGCAATATGTATGAAAAGTTTTAGAACTACCAGGTGTTGATCATCTCCTCTGAGGCTAGAACTATTTTTTTATAAAAAAATCTAAAGCAAATTCTCTAATTTTTCTATTTTGTACTGAATTGATAACTCAATTCATAAGTCAATAAATAACAAACCTGTACTATGTCAATAAATAATACAATTATTTGGTAACAGGGTAATAGTACTTACCTTTATCCAGACAGATTTATGATCAGAGGTCTCTAAAATTTCTGTGCAAGTTTTAACTTTCCTAAAGTCAATGAACTCTCAGAATTTTACAGAACTGTTAATAATATTAAAGTCCCTTTCCTATTCTTCACACTGTAAATCCCAAGGATTCCCTTCCTGAAATCTCACAGAATGTGAAAATACCTGGATTCAGTGACACCGAGAGATATGAAGTAGAGACAGTTTACTCCTACAGCTATTAATAAAAGATACTTAAGCAGAGCTAAGCAAGCTTGTCAGTGTAATAAGAGTAGAGAGAACACAATACCAAATGAGATTCCAAAGAATTATGGACTAATTGCCTGTGAAATTAAGAGCACTTGAACAGCTTGCCAAAACAAAAAGCTGGGAGCAGCTAGCGTATGTTTCTTCTCCTATCCTGTTAGGCTTTTCTATGACTATGACATTCAGAAGACGTGTGCATAATAAAAATGCAATGTTTATGAATACCACTCTCATATTGCTTCATCTGAACCAAACACAACGCTGCAAGTACTGTGACACTTCATCAGCTGCCAAATTCATGGCAAAATGACTTCTTTTGTGAAAGCTCTCTATTCCTCCTTATAATTCTCAGCTTCTCACATTGTTTTTTGTTACATTGGACAAAAACACAATTTGCTGTTTTGGCATTGGTTTTTAAGTGAAAGACAAATTATTGACTGCCCCTATTCTTAGAGAATAGCAGCAATGAGCTCCCCAATTCTATTTATCAGACAACTTAGAGATGGCAGCAATTATCTACTTACATTTGGTTAAACAACAAATTTTTATTATTATTATTATTATTATTATTATTATTAAACAGGATTTATATAGCGCCAACATATTACACAGCGCTGTACATTAAATAGGGGTTGCAAATGACAGACTGACACATACAGTGACACAGGAGGACCAGAGGACCCTGCCCCGAAGAGCTTACAATCTATGAAATTTCTATTTCAGCATTTAGATACAATAGTGCAGCAGCCTACATATGCACAGAGACAGGACTCTGGGAGGTACACCAACTAGGGTAATTTTTTTTATTTTAGTACGATTGGAAAAATATTTTTATGGTGTCTGTAATAGTAAAAAGCACAGAAGTGTGTTCATTGGTGGAGTGCCGGAGAGTGGCATAGGTGCAACAGAAACGAGCAGTGACATGTGAATTTGGTTTTAAATGTGAAAATGTTCATTGTTTATTGACTTTTACAGTCCTTTTACTTTTTAACTGTCCCCAAGCATATACTTGAGTATAAGCTGAGATTTGTTTTAACATGAAAATGAGTATCAAAAACCAATCACAATTAAAGAATAAAAAAGCAAAAAGATACAGGACTTAAACGGCAATTAATATTGTAAAAGTTATCATAAGTCTTTTATTTCCTTCAATAAAAAGCAACAATTAAAATAAACATGCCTCTTCCCCTATACCAAGTTTCAGGAAGAGTTTAATTGACATTTTAGCATACATGGGCTAGATACATTGTACACATACATATATCTCAACATATATACATATGTTGAGATCATCTGACGCGTTTCACAGACTGTGTCCGCTTCCTCAGGGATGTAATTGGTACAGCTAGTAGATGTATCAGCACATAGGTTGTTACATTCACCAGTATGCTTATTCCCTCTCAACATATGCAATGCGTACAATGTATCTAGCCCATGTATGCTAAAATGTCAATTAAATTGACTTATAGACTGTGCAGTGACGTCACAACAAGAGGCAGTGAAAACCAAATCTGCAATGGTGGATACCAAACTTAACTCCAAGACGTAGTACTGCAATGCGACACATAAAGCATACAAAAAAAAAACACACAAACATTTTAAATTAGTGGGATTGATCAAAAAAGAAAACAATGACACCCCCGTCCCAAATCCAGTTACAGTTTTTATAAAAAGAATTTAGCCCCTCGGAAGTTAGCCAGAAGGTATCTGGAGCATTTCAGACTTAGCTAGAACTTTTTTGGCTATCAAACCAAACACTTTATCATAAATGAATCATCCTCAACATAAATCAATGTAAACAGCATCATCAAGGGTTTTCTCCTCCCAAGGTGAAATGGAAGCCAATGAAGAGACCTACAAAAGGAGGCAGCAGAAGAGGAGTGGTGGGAAGGATGGATGAGTCTGGCTGTAGCATTCATGATAGATTGTAGAGGAGAGAGTTGGGTTAGTGGAACACCAGAGAGGAGGATGTTACAGTAGTCCAGACGAGAGATGATAAGAGCATGTACAAGGAGTTTTGTGGTCTCTGGGGACAGATAGGGGCGGATTTTGGAGATGTTGCGTAGGTGAAAGTGACAGGACCTGGAAATGTTCTGAATATGGGGGGAAAATGAGAGGCCAGAGTCAAAGGTGACTGAGGGGAGGGACGAATAACAGTGTTGTTATTTTTAACTGTTATGTCAGGGGGAAACTTGGAATTTGAGGGGGGATGATGATTTAGCTCTTTGCTTGGAGCTTTATAGCTTTTTAGTGACCTTTCCAAAATTTGAACTGCAGAAAGCATGAAAAAGAAGTACTAATAATATTATGGTATGGTAGAAGATAAAAAAAAGGTGTTACAACTACCTTCAACCGACTCGTCATGTCCTGGCAGCAGTTGCTCATAGCTTGTACATCTTCATTTATACTTTCCAGTTCCTAAAAAACAGACATTTCCACCACTGAAGGTCTGTCATATCTGATTTCAATGCATGTATCAAAAAGAAACATATTAATAACACATAGAATTATATATGTAATAAAGTATTTGTATAAATAAGGCCTAGATTTGTTCCCAAACCCATCTCTTTACCTCTAACATATGTTCTAGCAATAGATTTATTGTTGTTTAGTGAGCCAACAACAGGAAGTTAGGAACTCTGGATTTCTAGCAGGATCACCAAGTATATTGCATTATTTAAATGAATTACTTACCACCAGCCTCCCCCTACTTCACATTTATTTCAACCCCCATAAGCAGTGTTATTCAACCAGGGTTCCTCCGGAGGTTGCTGGGGGTTCCTTGATCAATGAGCATTTGAGACCTCTCAGGTCAGTTTAACAGATTCCAATGATCATTTTTTACTACCTGTAAGGGTGAAATTCTTTCCAATAGCCAGCAATGTAAGAGGCATTCTTCAAATGACCACCACACTAATGTACTGAGAGCTCTAGATATAATAGTTATAGCTGGGGTTCTATTAAAAAAGACGGAAGCAACAGTTTGTGGGGTCACCAGAATACAATAGTTATTTGGGGTCTGAGGGACTGACATCTCACCAGTTGTAGCCCTTTAAGCAAGTTACTAAAGGAACCCCATAATATAATACATGTGTTGGTTGTGTAATAGATGCCTCTCTATGATGATTTGTCACTCTGCCTGTAATGTATGCAGTTATTCCTAAAATTATATTGTACCAAGATTTTGTACTTGTTTCTCACTTGGATTAATGTGATGACATTTAACCATCATACAATTTGATGTATTGTTTGTTTTTCTATACCCTAAATATAGAATGTTTAAATGCAAAAAAAAAAAAAAAAAAAAAACTAACCTCTTTAACCTTTTTAAATATAGTCACAAATTCTTCATTTATAGATAAGCTCCGCCTTTCAATATCTCCTCTGAGGTTTCTCCGAGTCCTTAAACTGTTCTCAGTGAAAAATATGGAGAGGGATTTAAGAGCCTCCAGCATTTCCTATGAAAGAAGGAACATTACAGTTACTGTTAAACATATGAACCAAACTCATCATCTTCCCCCCCTCAAATTCCAAATCTTCACCTTACATATTTCTGTTATTAACACTGTTATTCGTCCCTCCCCTCAGGCACGTTGTCCTGGTGTCACCTTTGATTCTGCCCTCTCATTTATCACCCATATTGAGAACATTTCCAGGTCCTGTCACTTTCACCTACGCAACATCTCAAAAATCGGCCCCTACCTGTCCCCAGAGACAACCAAACTCCTTGTACATGATCTTATCATCTCCCGGCTGGACTACTGCAACATCCTCCTCTCTGGTATTCCACTAACTTGACTCTCTCCTCTACAACCTCTTATGAATGCTGCAGCCAGACTCATCCATCCTTCCCAGCGCTCCTCTTCTGCTGCATCTCTTTGTATTTCTCTTCATTGGCTTCCATTTCACCTTAGAATTAAATTCAAGCTCCTGCGCTTTGCCTTCAAATCCCTCCACAGTTCTTGTCCCACTTTCCTTTCTAACCTGGTAATAAAAATACCCTAAGGAAGGCAAAAGAGAAGGAAGGAAACAGCGCCCAGTGCATGTGGAATGTGAACAGGTGAGTTGTGTGGATTTATTTCTGCTTTAAAACGTACCTAAACTCAGATTTATCACTCTACATAAAAGGGTAGACAAAATTCTGTTTGTTTTTTTCTTTTATAAAAAGGTGCAGCACCACCCCCTAGGTGCTCGAGAACGAATGGGAAAGCCTCCCAGGATACCTACTTCACGCATCCTGGGAGGCTCTTAAGTGCTCCTTCAGCGCATGCCCAACCACCTCTGGCATGTGCAGAAGGACCCTCTTCGTCAAAAGGGAAAAAAATTGCCAATCTCACGCATGCAAAGTGAGATCCACAAGTTTTGTTCCCCCATCTACGTCCTGATCTTGCGCCTGGGTCAGGTGACTTAGTAAGAAGAACCCAGAAGAAGAGAAGATGGTGTCGCCTCCCCGAAGACATATACCGGGACCTGATAGAAGAGACCTCTGGAACGATCGACTGGTCTGCAGGATTGAAGGTATATGGATTTTTTTTAGTTTTGAGTTTACTTCCTCTTTATGACCAATTGCAGAAAATGGTTAACGCGTTAATGGGCAAAGGGAGCCATTGCAAAGCCCAGCACTTACTGCATACAAAGCTATGTTCAGACGGGCAGTGGGGTTGCGGTGTGGTGCCATGCGGTTACGGCTTCCTCCTGCCAGTGAATGGCTGCCTCGGGGGAGACAATCCAAGCAGCAGCCACCCATTACAGCCCATTGAGGAGGAATGACAGTGTCAGTGAGCGGTTCAGTATCAGTCACTGCTGCCGCTGTAAAATGAGTGAATGTTGGTTCTTTAGGAACCAGCGCTGCACTGTGGCAGCCAACCCTTGCGTCTGGATTTGTGTGGCTCCTGCCATAGGTGTGACCCAAACATACTGCTCCCGGGCACTGGGCAGAAGTCACCCAGACACAACAAACACAAAGAATTTATACCACTGCAGTGCATCAGCCTTTACATACACTCCCATGTCTCCTGAGGAACCAGAAGTCCCAGCAAGCCCAGGAGCACTGAGGCTGGGAAGGTACAGACTCCCCCCTCCCCCTCTTTGGTCTGGTCTGTCTGGTGCTCTCACCTTGTCATTATCCAACCGGGTCTCCAGAATCTTGTTAAGTTTCCTGGACAAGGGGTTGGAGCTCTGGGAAGTGGAAAGTGCGGCATTACCCCCATTGGCTTCTACATCCGCCATGGTCTCTCTCACTGACAACACAGAAGCCGTGGAACGCAGACACATCAGCAGCTGGAACACAAAGCATAACTTCCGGGATCCCAGCCAATCATATCCCGCAACGTCACCTCAAAAGCGTCATGACGGAGCACTGATTAAGAGGAGGCACTGCGCATGTGCGCATACTGACATTCTTGTGAGTTGATGTTGCCTGCACTTGATGTAATGGAATTATTCAATTATTTTTATAATATTCACCCTATGAAGTGTTGGATCTGGCGAAAGGACCTAATATTAATTCATAAAAGTGGAAATTAAACCTATTTCTTGCAAAGCAAGCACCTAAATACAGTATTATATATAATGAGTCATGTAGCATTCCAACAGAGAATTCCTATGTTAATAAAATCATCCAAACCCAGGAGAAAAAAAAATACTGCATATTCTAGGAGCATGTTCAGAAACACAGGATTTACTGCTCCTGGGCGCTGTCAGGCACCTGGGAAAGGTAAATGTTTTTTAAATGCCCGGGTTTTATTCAGACACTTGTGTAAGTGGTTGCTAAGCCCTGCAAAGTGGTGCATTTTTTACCTTTTTTCTTGCATGGAAACATCCATTGCTTAAAAGTGCTTCAGGCTTTCTGTAACCACTTTAAAAATTCCAAGGCGGTTACAGTCACTTCCAATATAAGTCTATGGAGGAGGCTGGGATGGCAAAACGCTGTGCCCCTTTTATCATAGCTGTAATCCCCTTTCTTTACCTGACTGTAACCCCTATATGCTATCTGTGACCTCCTCCATCCTGTCTGTTACCTCCTATTTTCTGTCCCCTCCATTCTAGTTGTGAAGCCTTCATCTATCCTGTTTGTTACCTCCTCCATATGTCCTGACTATGACCTCTCCACTCATTCTTGCTGTGACAATTCTCTCCTGGCTGTGCCCTTTCATCATAGCTGTCATCTCCTATCTACCCTGACTGTAACCCCTAAATTCTTGCTATGATCCCAACCTTTCTGATTGTGACTTCCTAATTTGTTCTTTCTGTGACCCCTCCATTCTGGGTGTGATTCCTCTGTCTATCCTGTTTGTTACCTTCTCCTTCCATTTTGGCTGTGTCCCCCCATATCCATACTAGTTGTGACTCTTCATCCAGGAGAGAAGGCAGCAAGGGCAAGAAGCAGTGAATACCTTCCGCTGTGCTGAAAATAAACCCTCCTGACTGACCCTCCATCCCTTTCTAGATGTGAATATCTGCCTTCAAATATCTGGGCAGCACTGTGGCTCAGTGGTTAAGCACTTTAAACTTTGCAGCACTAGGTCCCAGGATTATATTTATTCAAGTCCAAGTTGAGTCCCAAGTCGATTTGCAAGTCGCTGGGCAAAACCCCCAAGTCAAGTCGCAAGTCATTCATTAGGCGGCTTAAGTCGGACTTGAAACTTGAGTCCAAGTTGTGCGATTTGAGTTCCAACTCCAAATTTTAGTTTGCATGTTCTCCCTGTGTTTGCGTGGGTTTCCTCCCACTTTCCAAAAGACATGCAGTTATGTTAATTGTCCCCCCCCCCAAAAAAAAAAAAATTGACAGACCGAGGTAATGACATATGACTATGGTAGGGACATTAGTTTGTAAGCCCCTTTGAGGGACAGCTAGTGACATGACTATGGACTTTGTAAAGCGCTGCGTAATATGTCAGCACTATATAAATACTGGATAGTAATAATCTGCCACTCAATGTATGTGAATGTGATTATTAGCAGCCTTTTCCTAATAATATATCAAAGATTCCAAGTTATGGCAGTGCTGACTCCTTCCCATGTCTGAATTTTAAGTTAGACAGCCCTGGTTGGAATTCAAAATGTAGAGTAGTGAACACTGTACAATACAGACAACACCTTCACCCAGTAGTCCCCTTCATTGGGCCTGATTTATTAAAGCTTTCCAAAGCTGGAGAAGATACACTTTCATTAGTGAAGCTGGGTGATCCAGCAAACCTGGAATGTATTTCTTAAAAGTAATTTGCTATTTGTTAGAAAATGTTTTTAATCCTGAACCAGATCCACTCCAGGTTTGCTGGATCACCCAACTTCACCAATAAAAATGTATCTTCTCCAGCCTTGGAGAGCTTTAATAAATTGGGCCCATTGTGCAGGTGACACCTATTGTTGCGTCTAGTCTGCCAGAGTATATAATACACTACTGAAAAAAATCTAAATATTTCATTGCTCCAAGGCTTTTTATGTAACTGACCCGGAATGATTCTGCCAGCCTTGATTTCTGGCATCACACACAGAATGTTCATTACAGGTACAAACTGACATCAGAAACAGCCAGGCAATTAATATGATTTGAGATAAGATAGGGAAACATTTACACATTCACATGTTCCTGCATCACCTATCTATGAATGGACCCTGAATGGTAAAAACATTTTAGGAGAAGCCTGCAGCTCTTTCCTCCTACTTCCTCCTTGATCATATGTTACAGCTTCCCAATCCAGACACTGGCAGGCCTAACAAATGATTGACATAGCACTGTTATCGGCCTTATTGCCTAAACAAGCAAAATTGAACAAAATTTCCCCAAAAATTTAGACCAAAAAAGGACATTTTCATCAAATGTTTGCAATGGATTTTCTTTGAACTGCCCTGCCTATGTAAACCTTATTTTTAAAGTTTTTAAATAATCTGAGTGGTTGTTATTTTTACTTTACAGTCCCATATATAAACCCTATAGTAATTGTTACTTATCTAAAAGCTCAGATAAAAAATCTACACAGAGTGTAACTGCTGTGGGTTCTTTTTGGGTTGGTACCTGTTTTTGACCTTTGCTGGGTCTGACTTACCACTTGATTGCCATCTCTGACCTATTTGACATTATGATTGATTTGCTCCCTCGAACCACGCCTTCATCATGCCTATCCAATTTGCTAGGCCCCAAGAATTTTGCATGAAGTATTTGCAGGAAAATTGAAAAGGGCTTCCTCCGCCCATCCTACTGGGGTTGGTAGCTTTTTGTGGAAAAAAGTGGCCAAACATAAACTACAGGGGGCTCAAAAGAGTTATAGTAAAGTATGCATACAGTAAGGTAGACAATTCTGCTTACTGAGGATTTGAGTTTTTATCTAACTGTTCCATAGGGGGGTCTACAATTTGATCCAAATTAAACAGCCACTAGGATCAAATTTGCCTCCAATACCCAAAATGCTCTTATTGCTGGAAATAATGGTGTTGTAGGTTTATAGCATCAATGGCTTCTTGTCAACTTCTCAACCAGGGTTCTGTGGATCCCTAAGGTTCCTCCAGAGGTTCCCCAAGCATTAAACAATTTGTGACACCAATGATCTTTTTGGCTTCTGTAAGGGCAGCATTCCTCCCCTTGACTAGCAATGTAAGAGACATTCCTCCCACTGAGCACCAGACTAATGTATTGTGAGCTGTGAAAATAATTTTTATACCAGGGGTTCCCTGAAAGGTATTTCAAGGGCTCCCCCAAGTAAAAAAGTTTAGAAAACACTAAACAATGCCCGGTGTAATGTCTAAAGCTAATCATCCCAGCTGCTTCCAGTAAATCTTTGCTTTCATAGCCATTACATAAAATGGAGACATGTGGGGAAAAATGATATCCAGCACTTCCTGTGGAAATATGTCACGGATGTACATGTGGTCCTATCACACCAGAACTGCGACAATAAGGTAAATATGGCTTTTGTAGATAGCAAGACTTGAAACGGTACAATTACCTTTGATGCTTTGCTGTTCTTGTCTCCTCTATTATGCCAAAATAAAAAAAGCAGACAGAGAATTTGTGATTTAGGCAGCAGGTTTGTTTAGAAATGGAAGTTTCTCATTTGAAGTCAAACATTAGTCATGGTATTGTGCAAAAATAAAATCCGGGAGAATGGAAATAGGTATTACTGTCAGGAATACAATAATCAAAAATGTGATTTATATACTATGTAAAACCTTCCATCTTCTATAGAGTGGAACAAATTGGCAGCGCTGTGTTATTCTGTGTATATAATGACACCGAACAGACTTATTTCACTGCAAAATCAAGCCAGAGCATTGTATAGCTAACATTCAACTTTATAGTCACCGTGCATTCTCTGTAATGGAAAAACAGAAGTGCTGCTCATTCTGTAAAATAGCATGAATTTCCATTAGATCTCTGACAATGCCATTTACAGTATCACTATATAGAAATATGAATATGTTACTTATACGTTCTCTAGTGACTAGGTTAAATAATTAGGCTTCCATTTCTTCTCTTGCGGCACAAAAAGCAATTAATTTTATAGATTTTAACTCCTAGCGATGTTAATCACCATCCTCAAACTAAAATACTGTATATATATATATATATATATATATATATATATATA
>NC_092858.1:22511802-22593285 GCF_032062135.1 Pyxicephalus adspersus
TATATATATATATATATATATATATATATATATATATTAGCTGTTTTCTTTTCTGTGTATGGTGTCTTATTAAGGTCATGGAACAATGTTTGTCTGAGGCTTAATTTTGCCTTTTTTTGCAATTTTGTTCACTTTATTGGTATGTATTTTTTTCTTTAGGTACTCCCAACATATTCCACAAGAGGTTACAATATTGAACATTGTTGATACCAAAGCTTACAGTCTAATGTCCTTACCATAGCCCACAGGGGACATGTAGTGGTACACAACTTGTTTTGGCACTTTGGGAGATAATCTGATGATAAATGCAGGGAAAACATACATGGGTCTTACAAATAGTGTGCCCAATTCATACCTACCAACTTTTGAAGATAAGGGACATTTTTTAGCTAAGTATATCAGCAAATGGCCCACTTTTTGTTGTGTATTTTTATGTTTTCTTGTAGATTCAGTTTATATTTTGTAGTTTGTATAGTCAGACATATATGACAAATGGTAATTTATTTTGTTACTGATTTTTGCCAGCATTTATGGGCTTATGCCTCCTTTTATTCCACATTTTAGTTACCAGCTGCTGGAGAAGCCTGATAAAAGATAACATACAAACTGTACATAAAAAGCCTGACATATTTCATCCCTTCCCTACTCTATCACCAAGTATTATATATATATATATATATATATATATATATATATATATATATATATTTAAAAAGTGAGGTTTCATCCAGAAAGTGTTTTTTCCCAGGTTTTTTTTAATATTGCTGTTTTATCTATAAGTATAACCTGACATACATCTGCCCTCACTATGCCCACCATAAAAATGATTATGAAAAAAAAATGGTAAAATAGATGGTTAATTCAAGAGGTGCTTTTTTCACCTTAACAAATAAAGTAATTTTGACGCTAAATGGAAGGTTTAGTGCAAAATTACATGTATAGTATTTTTACATTTTTTTACATGGGTGTATACATTTTTTACATGGGTGTATATATCGACCCCAAAAGAGAAACAACTGAGTAAAAAAGGGGGACAATGAGACTTGATTCTGCATGAAGGTATGCTATTGGGAAACTTTGACCCAACAACCTCAGTGTTATAAGAATGCCTATCATGACACTATGCTGTCCTAATGTAAGTGACTTTTTATACAGCAACGACTGTAAAACATTGTCACCAACGAAAGCACAAGGGGTTGAATTGTGACAGGCCACCAGTGCCCAAATATAACATCTATAACATATAACATCTACTGACTGTCGCTGCCGTCAATACATTTTGAGTCACTGACCTGGAACAAGCATGAGAGAGTCATAATAGAGTCTGAGCTCTATATTTGTATACTTGTTCTAGGTCAGTATTAAAGCTTTTGTTTCAGTATGATGGCCAGCATATTAATAGAAGAGGTTAACATCGGAAGTCTCTAAAGGTTCTCACTACAGCTATATGGCAAAGCCTCTAGCCTCCACTTCAAAAGTGATCAAGGAGCAGATCAGGTAAATAAACAAGTTTTTATAATTGTTATTGCCAAATTCAGCATGCAAACCAAAAAAGATGCTTTTTGTGCTGAATGTTGGATAGAATCAACAGGGACAATTTTAGACAAAATAGGGCCCTGTGAGGAGGGGGCCCCATATGCACATTGTTCCAGCTCCCTGTACCCATGTCATTCTGTCATTTAGGAAAATGTGGGTGTGTTGGGTAATTGTCTGGCTTTTCCTACCCTAAAACAAGCCATTAGTGTCAGACAGTAGACAGGTAAGTAAATATCCACACCTGCTACCCGGTGCCAGTTGAGCTGACATCAGGGTCATTTCATCCCTTCCCCCCATGAACAGTAAAGTGGAATGCAGAACACTGCACACTACCAAAATGGTAAAAAGAATTTTATTTCCAGGATAAAAAGGTACCAGAAGCACAATAAAAATGCAGCTACATCTTACAGAAGCTCAGGTGATCTCTTATTTTACATTACCACAATGATATCTAAAGGAGCACACGTGCCATGCATTCTGCACGGGTAATAATGTCATTGTTCTAATAAGATATTCCTGGCACATATACATTCAATTACACAGATCTCAAGAATGAGTTCATTTCATGCATGCTTCAGTTTAATAAATATATATTATCAAGGGGCTGAATTCAGTAAGCAGACATGCATTTATGTTCCCTATTTGCCGGCAGCACAAGAATATTGAGTATTCACAGGGTTTGGAGGTAACGTAGTTTTCAGCAGCTGACTTGTCAGATTTAAAAGCTAAAATCAAATATATTTAATGTTTATGCAAAATCCTATGCAAAAATCATAATATGTACACAGCTCATACGTGATCATTAGTTTGCAGAACAAGAAATTTGATGCTGTTGGATTTCAGTATAGGACTATTATATTCCCAATGCTTCTAAAAAAAAAAGGTAAAAACCTACAGCAGAGATTAGTGAGGTGAGTATGTATAGGATGACATGGTATAGAAAGAATCATCTGCAATAACATTTTGGTGACGTTAGAAATATGTACCTGAGTATTAAGGGTTTGGGAAATATTTTAAAACAGAGCTGTAGTTGGGTACAAAATAGGTGGAAATGCTTTATAGTACGTAATGAAATGTGAGGAAGAGTGCGTCACAATACCTGCAACTACATAGGTCAGTGAGGACTTGTTTTTTTTGCTGCATATATACTTTTATGGGACAGACATTTCCCTTGTTGAGTAAATAAGTGTACATTTGTGTTGGGAAATTTTTATTGGATTTTATTCTATATTAATGTGTGTAGCTATTTTTGCTTAAGAATATGCACTACTTAATATTTATGATCCGGGCATACGGGCATCACTTTAGCAACAGGGAGGATGATAAACAATACAATACATGGGTTCATATTGGTTAATATTGGGTTTTACACATGACAGTACTCAGTACAGTACAGTTGTTTACCATGCACTAAGTTTGAATTTGCAAGTAAAACACTTATTTATTTTCATATAACTTATAATAGTGCTGATGCCATGGGATGAGGGAATATAAATGAAAGCTCATTGTAGAATGTGAAAGGGAAAAATGGAAACTAGTATAGTATAGGATGGGATTATCCTCAGTAGGATTTCATTAGACACAGATGGGATGGAAAATAGAAAAGTTGAAAGTTAATTTCCAAGCTTCGTAAACCTTCCTGACTGTTGATAGATGTTTAAAGCTCTTCTTTGCATCAGCCTGCTGTGCACATAGATAATATTTTGTATTTTCTGTAGCTTTTCTTGCATTATACGAAACAGAAAAACATATTGAAATACAGGATCCCAACATGGCAAAAATGTGTGTGTGTGTGTATATATATATATATATATATACATAAATTGTTATGGTTTGGTTATAAGGATAACCCAGAAATGCTTTTCCTTGTTCTTCATTTTCCTTTAATGCCCAACTCCAGCAAATAACAATAAATCCATAACAAAAAATAATATTGGTATCCCAATCTATAGCCATATATAAACCATCTCTGTAGTTCTATGGTGATTTCCCCTGCAGTAATTAATTCCTGCCAGTAGATGTCCTCATGGTTTGGTTGACGCCCTGTGTTTTTTCAGCTACTTTCTGTGATTGCAGGGTGTCATGGGCCCGCCCCCAGGTCTGGTGTCATCACAACACATGTCATTCACATTAATGAAGAAACCAGCACTGACATCATGGGATCAGTGCTGCTTTCTGTATTGTGGGCTTCTCAGTACCAGACATTGGCAAAGTGAAGAGGATTCTGTAGCATCACATGAGAAAAGATAATAGGAAAAGGGGGCATCCAGATAGAGGGGAGAGTAGGATATTGAGGGAACCAAGAAGGGACAAAAAAGGTGCAAAGTGTGCTGACACTGCACTAGAGCCTTGGACCCTCCTCAGCAAACATGGAACCCCAAGGGGCCCCAAGCCAATTTGGCAGGGAAGCCCCAAGTCTGTTCTCCCCAGGGGCCCACTATTGGCTATGAATGCCACTTGAGGAAACTTCAGAAACAGGAAATTTGTAGACCAGGCCTGTCTAATACAAGCCCCTTACAAACCGAGCTGGATTTTAATCATGAAGAGTCATTTTTTGACTCCTTTTAAACCAAACTTTACTCGTTGCACTGCTGTCAAAGAAATATTGAACCTACGTGCAGATGCCGGTCCTTGGGGCCCGGAGTTGGTCAGCCCTGGAGTAGTGCACTGCAAACCTTTCCAACTGCACATAGCACATTTTTTAAGGTCTCATCTGTAATGCAGAAAAAATAATACAAATACCTCAACGTTTATATAAAAAATAAATAACAGACACTTTTAGGTCATTGGACGTAAGCGTAACCATATACTGAATAAGTACCCATTAAAGCAGACTTTCCATTAATATTGACATTTGCTTACTTGTCTTACTTGGCCTCTTCCTAAATCACCTATTACTATAAGGTGAAAATTTACCAGAAAAGCCAGAATTATAATAGTTTTTGTATTAATATTATTTGTGTGTGCTTGTAAATAATCTCCCGGTGCTGCAGTGACATGACATGATGGCTGCACTTGTCATTTAAGAATAATGATTGCTGCATTTGTTATAATAGGGAAACTATGGCTGCAATTATTATTTGGTTGAAATGATGACTGTACTTGGTATTTGAGAGAAACCATAGGGGTCCCCATTATATGGTAAAAAAAATGGAAGCCCTCATTTTATGGGTAAAGTGATAGCCCTTATTATATGGGGCAAATGATGAAGGTCCTCGTTATGTGGTGAAAGTGATAGAAGCCCTCGTTACATGGGGAAAAAAATATAGCGGCCCTTGTTTTATGGGGGAAATGATGATGACATTTGTTATATGGGTGATATGATGACTACTTGTTATATGAGGAAAATGATTACTGCACTTGTTATATAGTAGAATTGATGGCTGTACTTGTATAAGGTAATGGTATAGGAGGGATTTGGTAACTGTACTAGTTATATGGGGAAAATGATGGTTGCCCTGGGTATATAGGAAAAAATGTGTTACCTGTGGGCACATGATGGCTATAATAGTGGTGTATCTGGTTTTTAAAGAAATGCTGTGGTGGGAGGTATTCCAGTTATCTTCACAATATTTGGGTTTGGCAGCAAATTATCTAGAAACTTCCCAGGCATAATTGTGGCTGGCAAATGGAACCACAGTATGTGATGGGTGCACAGGATTCAGTTTATGGCTTTGCTCTACAAAACAGCAAGGATTTTAGAAACAAGCGGAACAAATAAATATAAAAAGTTTCCTCTTTTTTAAACTTTTTTGACCAAATGGTAGTATGTGAAGAAAGTATTATTCCTCCTTCCACTTCCAATATCCATTAACGATTTGTTTATCCTACAAGCCTAATCTACCCCACTCTGATATGTTCATTGAACCGTTTCCTTTGTTGGGGAATAAGCTGGGAGAAAGCAGTGTCAGAGGTATGCCACCTCAATATGTGTTCAATCAGTTCTCGACGGCGCAAATTCATGTGTAAAAAAATGTGTTATAAAATAAAGAGGCTTTAATGTTAAAGTAATTTATTGAATGTGTGTGATTTGTGTAACTAACTTTTAGTTTTTTTACAGGTTATCCCACAATGACTTTAATGGTGTTCGAATTCGACGTTCGATCACCCGAACAATATCCCCCTATTCGATCGAATAACTGTCGAATCCAATAGTAAGATATTCAACCAACACCACTGACCACAAGACGGGAAGATTCACCATTGAGGCCACAATCTGAATCTCTTTACTTTAATCAACCTGTGGAGTGGTTCAACAATATGATACAGTTCAGAAATCTTCTTTTTCATGCACTGAAACTACAAAAAGTCACACATTACTTTTCATGATCATGATAGGATTTACACAACAAAAAAATAATAGGGTTGCAAAGTTTGTAATATCTTGTTCAATGATGAGAAAGTAAAGAAATATAATACGAGGTACAATCTGAGCTCGATCAATGAGACACACATTGGGGGAAAACATTTTATGGGAAAACTGTTGATGATCCTGGCACATAGAAGGGCACAGGTGGAATTTTCTGACATCCTAATGCTAATATTTATTGGTCATTTATTTAATACTAGACATTAAGGACTAAAAGACTATAAGGGTAATATATATTGTGTTACACATGGCATTATGACCATCACATCTCTGCAACATTTTCTGCTATATCATGACTGTTACATAATTTGTAGATTGGGAAAGTGTTTATTTGGATACCTGGGTTGAATTCATAGAAAAGATTCTTCAGGCAGGCAGGAATAAGGATGGATGTTAGAACTACAAAGCCATGAATCCCCCTGGTTTAAATGAGCATACAAATTTCAAGCCATTTCTGTGAGAAGATTGTTTCAGTTGGCCACTATCCAAATATTGAAATTTTTGCAAATTGTTTGTTTTTTAGGGGTTTTAGTACAAATTGTAAATATTGTCTATGTTTGACTGTTTATTAGAATTTGCCTGTGTTGGTTGGTGCAGATGTGCTTCCCGTATTTCTTTTGCAGACCCAGATGGGACTGGGAGGCTCAGTGCTTGTACTGTTAATTGTCTCAGTTTCATCAAGGGAGATGGAGGACAATTTAGTCTTTATATCTTTAGTTTGACCTTTATTCCCATTTGCACCATTTATCACCACTAAAAAATAAATGTCTGACAAATGAATAATTAAATGTTAGCCTGATGTGACAATGTGATGATTTCTGTTATAAATTGTACTAAAGATTTGGCTAAAATATGGCTACTTATAAACTAATAATTGTAGTGATTATAAAAAATTCTATAGACTTTTGAAAATACTTATTAAAAGTCTTTTTGGGGTTCTTTGGAGATTATATCATAAAGACTGAAGAGTAAGAGAAATAGAATATAGATATGATGTTATTACTACTATCTATATGAGATCTAATGTTGGATTAATTTTGTGCTGCCTCATACAACCTATGGGGCTCTATTTATAAAACTGGGAATCAGACATTCCCTCAAACATTGCCTCATGGGGATATTCCAGGCTTCCAGGTCCATGCATTTTAATGTCAGTAATAGATTCCCACCAGTGGACGTCTGAGGGAATGTCAGATTTCATGTTTTGTAAATAGAGCCCATGAAAATTTAATGTGGCAGGGAGTCTGGTACTTACAGGTCTACAATTAAAAAAAAAATTTCATGAAAAACAGTGGATTACTTTTGGTACAGAAATCCAGACATCAGTGTAACGCCCAGGAGGTTAAAAACAACAATAATAGTATTATTTATCCGCTGCAGCAAACGGATTGCAAGTAGGCAGTTTATTTGTAGTTGCTGCTGTGAAACAGACAAGGGTAGCAGGGAAATCAGATTATACAGACTGTGGAGTAAATTACAGAAAAGCAAAACCCCCCCCTTTATAACGTATATGTGAGGTGGCCATGTTTGCCTTAATCAGACATTCACAGTTGCTGTTAAACAAAGGTTCAGTGCTATGCTTTGTTATTAGACTATACCATGCTTCAGTGATGTACTTTTATTATTTTAGTTTGAATTCTATGTAATTTAAACATTGATATTGAACATCGATATACACACTTGTTAACATTCGAAAGCACTTGAAAACCATTGATGAGGAATAATTGTACGTTCTCTTTAATGTGCAGAGGGGATCTCTAATTTTCTTAGAAATACCCTTTAAATGCCTTTTCAATTGCCGGCTGTAGACTTTTATTGAGGAAGCTGTTCTTCTTTTATACTCACCGGCTAAATTTCTTTGATCTTTCCCCAGATGATTGACCAAGTGAAATATCTGTGAGACCGAGAAGGCTTCAGAGGACGAGAATACAGACAAGGCTTTTATTCCCCAACCTGGTTGTGCTGAGGCTTCAACTTTCTTTCACATATTAGTCTTGCATTTATTTGCTCGGTAAAATCTCTACTGTGGCTGCCATTCGCCTAATTACCAAATTACTTGCTACACTAAATGCCATTACCCAAGGGACATTTTAGAGGACAAGATCTATTGCAGGTGAGGCTCTATAGATACCAGAATAAAATATATGAATTCCATGCAAATGATGAGCGCCACACTTTGCATGGAAAGTATTTCTGCCTGCACAACAAAGCTGTAGAACTTATTCACATAGATTGACATGCAAAAATTATTTACAAAGAACCATAACCAATAGCAACTCATTAGAAGAATTTTTATCAGCTAATTATTTAAACCTGGGGAAGCCAGGTGAGCGGTACAGTACCTGTCAAATCCTGGATCACTGTCAAATCTGCAGACGCAGGTAATAAACCAGCAGTGCAGGTGACCAAGCGGCTGGCAAGGTGCCAAGTGGGATTGCTTGATCTAGAGACAAGTCTGAACCAAGGCTTACTAAGCTCAATGACATATCTCTTGCAAGAGGATAACTGACTTTGATGTATAAACAACAGAAACAAATTTGTTAAATTGACCCCTACAATATGTAATAATTTAGCATACAGGAAAACACAGATGTTAACCAACATTACATATTCATACCAACAAGCAGTTACTAATTAGGATACACAGAGCATAATTTAGGAAAATGACAAGCTGCTTACACACTTCCAATTTTTATCGTTGGAAATGAACGACGAACGAACAACGAACGATCGATTGGGCAAAAATCGTTCGTAAAAAAAGTAACCAACGACGCCGACGAACGAGGATAGTCGTTGGAAATGAACGACCGGACTGACGGATCGGATTGGACGACGATCGTTGACCATCTATCGTGTGTACGGTCGTTCAGTGATCGTCCATGATCTGAGCATGCGCGGTGAACGAACGTTCGCTCACTTCCTGTGGTGCACGTCACTTCCTGTATCGTTCAAACGATCGCATCTATCGTGTGTACAATATCTGCGAACGATCGTGTCGTTATCTGTAGGTACAGGATCGGTGCTATACGATCGTTCGCAGATATCGTGCAGGATCGTTCGTCGTTCGTTTACCAACGATAATAATTGGAAGTGTGTACGTAGCTTAAGAATGGCATTAACCACCAAGGTAAGCTTGACTGTGGGCTTGGACATTTGAGAGCATGAATGCACACACACAAAGGGCCTGATTTAATAAAGCTCTCCAAGGCCAGGGAGAATACATTTTCATCAGTGAGGCTGGGGGATCCAGCAAACCTGGAATGGATCCGGTCCAGGATTCAAAACATTTGCAAGCAAATAGCAAATGACTGAAATCCATTCCAGGTTTGCTGGATCCCCCAGCTTCACTGATGAAAGTGTATCCTCTGCAGCCTTGGATTGCTTTAATAAATTGCTAAAATAAAAAATTATAATCTTGTGATGAGCAAAAGAATTACTCAACAAGAAACTTAATGCAAATGCTTAAGAAAAATACAGTGGTGATTGAAAGTTTGTTAACTTTTTAAACTTTTCCAACTTTTTATATGAATGTGAATATGCCCCCCCACACACACACACAAATGTTCACTTATGCCTCATGCTTTGAAGTGGAAGAGATAAACTTTAGAAATACAAAGAAATTGTAATAATGGGTAATAACAAAGCAAACCTAAGAAAAAGCGTAAAGTATAATTATCAACCTCCAATTTTCTAAAATTCCATTTTCCAAGAACATTATTTGCATTATAGTTGAAATATTCTAATTTATGTTTCATTTTTCTATCTTTTCAAAGCAATCTGTGCTCATCTTAGTGCAACTTCAATAATCATCACTGATTATCTAGTACTACAAGTGAACAAGACCTGGAGAAAATTATCAATTATCATTGGACCTAACAAGTCACAGTACATTTTGATTATTATTGAATTAATAACTAGCTATTTAGGCAAATGTTAAATGATAGTTAAAAATCACATTATTTTTTCCATTTCAATGTATTTTAGATCCTTTTATCACATGACCCATGTCATGGCATAGGTCACATGTCTTGTGTCAGGTGTTGTATTTTAGAATTGGTCAGCTATTTATCCTGTGTGACTTCTTCTGTGCTATTTCACTATGAGAGAGGGGAGCTCTGAAGTCTAAAGCTGTCGATATCACTTACCCCAGAATAAGCCCCAGGTACAGCATAGGAAAATCGGCATAGAAGTTCTAAATGCATTTCCTAAAAATATTCATATATTTTTATAAATTCACTCAAATGGAATTAGGCGTAAGTTCATTGTAGCCATACTAGTGTATTTAGGCTTGTTCCGATCAGCGATAGGAACAGTGTTTTCTATGTGGCCCCCAGCGGCACTTTGCCCTCACCCTCCACATTTACAGCATGCAGGAAATGGAGCTCACTCCATTTATTACCTATGGGCGGAGCGTAAGACACCACATATATTGGCCCTGGTTTAATAAGGCTCCCCAAGGCTGGAGAGGGCCATTATCTAAGCTGCAGATAAAGGGGTATGAGTAAGTTGTAAGCACACTGCAACCTTACCCCTTGCCTGAACTCGAATGCCCTCACCGTTCATGTTTTACAGCAGGCTAAACCGCTAACTTCCCTCCATTCATTCCCGATGGGCAGTAGCAGGTAAGATGCCATTTTGTCCCACCCATGGGCACATTCAGGGGTATGAGGAAACTGTAACCACATTGCAACCTCACCCCTTGCCTGAACAAGCTATATTAGCCTGCCCCTTGACTGCCCTCACCCTCCACATTTTACAGTGTGTGGAAGAAGGCTAAAAAGCTCACTTACCTTCATTCATTCTCAATGGGCGGAAGAAAGTAAGACGTTACATTGTTCAAACCTTGGGGACCTTTAGAGGTATGAGGAACCCTGAAAACACTGCAACCTCACTGCCGGCCATAACAAGCCCTCTATTTTTCTGGGCAAGCATTTGAAATATTCACTAGTGATAGTGCTTTGAATTTTGGAAGAAGGCTGATCTCTTTTTTATCCAGAAATATGAACCATTAGTGGATTTAAAAAAAGAATCATGTACAGGTAGTCCCTGAGTTAAGGACATCCGACATATGGACGACTTCTAGATAAGAACGGGACTTCCCTGCATGCTCGTGTGTAGGACGGAGGCTTGATGGGGGAGAGGGACAGTTCACATGATTTTCAGAAGAAATCTTTTGCTCTTCTGCAAGCTCTTTAATGACCAAGACAAACTCTGCAGTTGTTTATTTTGCATATCAAAGCACAGCTTGCTCCAAAAGTTAATGAATGTCTAGACTTCATAAAGATTTTTTTTTCCTTTGTTTATTTGCTTTCCTTGTGATTTACTGACAGTGAGGGTTTTATACAGTAACTGACACCACGCTGCCTAATAATATATTGAGACAAACATCTGTCCAAATTGCATTTATTAAATAACGTACCTGTTCTGACTTACATACAAATTCAACTTACGTACAAACCTACAGTCCCTATCTCGTATGTAACCCGGGGACTACCTGTACTGTGCTTAACTATTCTGTTGCCATCAGCAGTTGAATTGGTGACATTACCTGGTAGTGTATGGCCAACCTTGCCCAAAGCAGCTTCTCAGAATTTTCACCGATGTGAGTTCAAGTATCTGAAACTTGTTTGGCTGTTATGGGCCATCACTTTTTTTTTTGCACTACATTATTATGTAAGCCCACTGATGCTTTTGTTTGATTAGCTAAAAAGCAGCAGCGGAATGCAGAACAGAATTTCATCAACTCAGAGGTGACTAATGTAGGCATAATTTTCACCCTTTTACTTCTGGTTTTGGCAACAGTCTGGCTTATTAATGACTGTGATGATACACTCTAAGCTCTATATGAAATATCAGCCAAGTTAATTTGTATCAGAGGTAATTCAGCCTGTCTGGTGACATGTCTCCTGCGACTCTGTTGTTATTATAGTCAGGGGAATGGGAATGTGAGCATGAGGACAATATAGCTGAGCAGTAATGAGATGGGGTCAATTCTGCTGAAAATAGTCTACTGTAATTGCAAGAATAATGAGAGCAATACAGGAAGGACTTGCTGCAATCAGAATTAATGTGGCTTTGTGGTTTTTCTCTATTTTCTCTTGAGTATGACACATTTTCCAAAGACTCTTTCCAGCCGTAGGCATGAGATCATTTTAAAATGGAAAGTGGCCAGTCACTTATCTTATGATTTAGACCCTGCTATATTGTGCCGGGATTGTTTGCCTTGAACAGTTTTTGTTGTTTCTAAAGGGTAACATATTCCAAAACAGCATTATAGTAAACCATTTCTGAAGAATTTATGCATGAATATAAGCTGGCCATGGAGAGGTAGAGCTCTCATCCATTTCACTTGTTTTAAGGTCATTTTAAGGCCATTTCTTTATTTTTTATGTATTCATTTAAACTGTAAGTAAACCTTAACAATAAAGTAAAAGAAGAACTATACTAATAAAATGCAAACACAGGCAGGTTCTTTATTGCGGAAGGGACTTGCTATATCTCTTCTGCAAAAAAACAAACTTACCTGCCTGTTTATAAGCTTCTGTGGAATGTGTATTAAGCTGCACATGTGCATCTTGGCATAACAGGCTGGTGGCAATAAATAAAACCATGCACATGCACAGGAGTTACACCATTCTGGCCTAGGCAATCAAGATGGCTGCAGGATCTGAAATCCAAATAAGGACCAGTTGGAGATGCCAGTAACAGTGATGGAGCGAAGAGAGGTGAATTTAGTTCCACTTTAAAGCCAAATAAACTGATAATTTTACTGGACAAATTCTAATAGTAAATAGTTTTTTTTGTGAAAACAATCCGTGTATACAAAAAAGAGTGGAAATTATGTCTGTTGCATGGACCTTGTACAAGGCATTTCTTCTCATCACTGAATTTTGCCAGTTTGTGGGTCAATCAGATATGACCAAGTGACACCCAAGGTGGGAATGACAATAAAACAAAAAAGAAAAATAGATGCCAAACTACATTCCCAACATTCTTAAATTACAATGGAAACCAAGTGTCTATGTGAAGAGGCAAGACTAAGGTAGTAGGTGGTGAGCAATTGTAGGACCTCAATCTGTTAACAGAAAACTAAATGGTACAAAAGATCTAAAGTCTGCATAGATACATACACATCTACAGACAGAAACCTCTACACCCAAAGTTTGTGAATTTGTAAAGTTTGGTTCAAATAGCACTCACAATTATTACCAATCATCTTAAATCATCTGCCTTGTGAAATTTGGGGTTTAGCTGATCCTTATAGGGTACCGAAAGAAAAGGTAGCACTCTTGGTAGTGATCTAGTGGCGATTTGTTCCAGTTCCTTTATAGTACGTCAGCCAGGCTTACATGCTTGTGGAGCAAAAGTTTCCTATATTATGTTGGATTAGAGATACCACTAATTTTGTCGCAAATCAAGTGAGCTTGTACCGTCCTGTGAATTCCATCTTTGCTGCATTAAAAGCTTAAGGTATATTGTAATGAGGTGAAAGAAATTTTCCAATTTTGTTGTATTTGTGTTGTACTATGGCCAAGGTACGCATAATAATGGGCACAAAGATTACAAACATATGGAATTGAGTTTCTGTCCTGAATAAGAGCCATTTCAGACTCAGAGTGGGCACAACCGCCATTACATGCCTGCAGCTGCATGTGGCTGTGGATGATTGTGGTGCAGTTTGAAGATTCGCACCCCGGCCACGGCTACATGCACATCTGGTAATTTGTGGTGGAGTTTGATTAGTGACCAAGAGTGGCCAACAGTGTGATATATCATGGGTGTGAAAGGGCCCTCACACTTCTTCTACTTCTGCAATTACCCGGAATAGTTTACCTTCATTCCTGCTGAAAATTTACATCAACCAACAGCTTTTAGCAAACACAAGGAAAGTTGTTTATGACCTGAGGGGCAATCTGTTGCCAGCCTTAGAATTTATTGTGTTGACAGTACTTCACTTGGGCCAGAAGTTGACCTTAGTGCATTATGTAACCTCAGCAGAGAAAAGTCAGGTCCTCTTCTTTCTAGAAGGACTGGCTGTACAGATATACAATCATATTGTTTAAAATGTAATCTAAATTAAAGTTTATGAATGGTAACCAGTTGTATTAATGATCAGTCAATAAAAGTGCCTCGGCCATGTACCTTGATAACTGGGCAAAAGCCAATGTATAAGTATTGGCTGGTGTTTGTTAGAGCTAGTTATGCCTCTGGGGCACTTACAAATGTCTGTGCTTTCACATACTGTACATGCATGCAGAGCAGAATCCTGGATATTGATCATTTAATGTGCAAATCACAAACTAATACTGTGATATTATCTTAACAGTCAATGTAGCAAACCTTTCAAGCACTTTCCAGAGTCTGCCTAATTAAAGCAGAACTATTACCACTAGGGATGAGCAAGATTGCCTCTGGAATTTTTGTGAAAATTTCCTCAAACTTCTGATGGTTCAGTGAAATTTTGGTGAACCGATTTCACGAAACCATTGGAAGATAGAGGAAATTATAACAGGAGGATTCGCAGGGGATTCACAGGATTCCTGGGAATCCTCCTGTTTGCGATCCCAGGGGCACTAGAGGTTAATTACCCTCTAGTGCCTGGGGATCGCAGTGAAACGGCAGAAGAACTCTCAATGGGGAAACTCCATTTTTTTGTATTTACACTGGCCATTCTCGCTTACATTTTTAGTAAGCGAGAACAGCCGAATTTGCCGCGAGATCGAGTTTTAAAAACTTGCTCGCTTTTCTCTAATCACTACATTTTTACATTATATAATGGTTTGGCTAATCCTTTTAAATAATGTAAAAACTTTTTTTTTTTCTTTTTTATTAATTAGTTTCAAGGGGAGGACCCCTTCCCTACAGACTGAAGGAGAAGACATATGTCACATCTCCCAAGAGACTGTGGGCTGCTGCTCAAGCGTGCGCAGAAGGGGCTTCCCTGGAATGCATACGCAGAGTGATTGGAACATTTTTTGTACATTCACAGGAAGGCGCATCACCTGATCCCACTTCTGCGCAGTGCAAGATCGGGTAATGTAAGAAGAAGAACCCGGAGGAAGAAAATGACGGTGATCAGTGTCCAGTCTGCGCTGGAAAGAAGAAGGACAATGGGACGACGCTGGACCTGCTGGACTGGGATGGTATAGGTTAAGTGTCATTTTTTTTTTTACTGAAGTTTCACTTTAACAAATGAAAAACCCTAACTAGCCCCTAGATGACCCCTTACTAACTGTTTCACCTACCTCACCTTAACTGTTTTATGTTTTGCTCTAAATTTTTTCATCATTATCAAGCATAAGTTTTATCATTTGCATGTTGTTATTTTCTTTTTTAATACATATCAACGCAAAAGTATTACAAAAACAGGATAAAGTAAAGAAAAACGTTTATCAGTAACACAATGGGGCCTATCTATTGAGAGGACAGAGGGAGTCTTTGGATCCAGTTGAATATTGCAGCATAAGCTAGATTTGTTACTTTATCTTATAATTGCTATTTATCTTGTTATTTTTGGAAGGAGTTCTGCTTTAAGTCATTACTTAATTTCATTCTAGCATGGTAAATTTTTCCACTTGGTATTTTGCAGTGTGATTAGTCCCTGTGTGTGTTATAATAGTTTTGGATAGCATCTGTCTTGGTAATGCAAATTTAGGAAGTCTGACTGTTAATGAGCAGAAGGTGAATTGTAGCTGGCACAGACCTGCTGGGCCGGGCCAGAGGCCTCTCTGTCTAATTATTCTGCTCCGGGGCTTACATCAGAGCCTGCTCACAGCTGATTAGCTCATTGTGGATATCTGGTCACCTGTCAACCCATGCAGAAACATAAAGCCAGTGTTCAATGCAGAAAGGAAACATTTTACTTTTATGTATATATTTATGTTGTTTAATTGTTTACCTTGTAAGCTCTAAGGAATCGTTTTGTAAAACACTGAATATAAGGTTCACTGAAACATCCCCTGGGGGAGAATCAATTACTGCCAATAAAGCACATGGACCTGGAAGATTCTCCTCCAGGGAATAATTTAGTGAATGGTCAGATTCACTGCTTTCTAAATAGACCCTAACACAAATATGTAACTTTTTCTTTCATTTTGTGTGAGCTTCCATAGCACTTAAAATTAAAGGTGCTTCTATTATTATTATTGTTACTAATATTATTATTATTATTAATAAAAATAATAATAATAATAAACAGGATTTATATAGCAGCAACATATTAGACAGCGCTGTACATTGAATAGGTGGTGCAAATGACAGACGAATACAGACAGTGACACAGGAGAAGAGGACCCTGCCCCAAAGAGCTTACAATCTAGGAGGTGGGGTAATTAACATGTGATTAATGTGAACAAACTAAATTGAGACTAATTTCCTAAAGAGATTAAAGTTGATCCAAACCCAGGGGATACTCTCCTGTCCCCATTCCATTGTGGGCACTGCCATCTACTTTCTTCTTTTTTTCCGCATTTTAATCTTCAGCCTTCCTAATTGGCCAGGATGATGTAAATTAAATCAGTCCCAGCAAACCAAGTGGAACTTTAGTTCTGCTTTAAGGCTGTTCACTTACCAAGGCAAATTACTCCCCAACAAAGGATAATTTAATTAGTTGAGTGAATGTGGTGATAGTTCACTTTGCAAAGAATACCCAATAATGTGCAAGGAAATCTAAAATAACAGGATTTTTCCTTGCATTTGATTGAATGGTTGGAGTCAGCAGAACTTCATCTCATTTACTAAGCTCAGTGAAATATTCCTGTCAAAAAATAAATCACTTTGCTCTGTGAACAGCATATATTTCTTTAATAAATTACACTGCTTGTGTTGTCTAGAACTCACATATTACAGTATATTACTTTATTACATATTATAATTACATTATGTGATCATCCAAAACCCTGCATCTAACAGCAAACTGTAATCAGAGCAATGTTTTCCTATTCTTTTCATTCATGCCCTTTAATGACTGGTACAACAAATATTGCTCTTAAAAAGTCACATCTCAGTTTTAAATAGATACCCAAAGGTTGGCACCTTCCTAGATCTCCTGGACTCTGGTTCTTATTGTACATTCAGCACCCATCCCTACAATCATGTTCATTGGCAGCTGTCCTGCTCAATAATTTTTTTATCGTGTGTTCTGGATTCCATAGAGCATAGAACCTTTGGATTTGTAGTGGTATTTCGGTATGCCGCATGTAGTGTACAGCCGGGCACTATTTCTGGCAGTGCCAAGAACTGACCTAGACGCTGGAGACAATGTAATGTTTGCATACATGGAGGCATTGCAACATCAGTAGCAAACCAATATTTTACCCAGAAGAGCCTGCAACTGCAGGAGATGCTATGGCGGCAGAATCTTGGATTTGTCATTGCTGGAGGGTATGCAGAAAAATGTAGGTGCATGCCAAAATCTGCAATTATGTTAGGAATATTATTATTATTTATATAGCGCCAACATATTACGCAGCGCTGTACATTAAATAGAAGTTGCAAATGACAGACAGATACAGACAGTTACACAGGAGGACCCTGACCCTGAAGCTTACAAAAGATGTAGGGTATGTATATAGCAAAAGCTCATCCGCCAACATTTTTATTTCTGCTTTAGGGACAAAGCCCTGAGGGGACGTCATAAGGCCACCATGTACTGACATGAGAATGTTGATGCAAGACCACATCACCAGGGAAAACAAAGAGGAAAACCCATGAAATCAAGTGAACAGACCAAAATAGATGCAGAAAAGCTGGTAATTCTTTCCTGTATCCAGTCCATTGGCTTGACTTCATGTTTTTTTTTCTCCTTTTTTTAAGTAGTGGAGGAGGGGGAGGGGGGGGTTCTTGGAATTGGGCTTTAGGTTGGTGGGATGCGATCAAAAAGCAGGTCTTATACTTATCCAAACAAATGTAATACAAACCTAAACCAACCACCAACATTATTCAATAAAATGCATTCAGATCAATTATTTTAGATTGGTTTCTATAGTTTACTGCACACCTTCAATTGTTACTGGACTTCAACATGAATCTTTATTAGGTTTATTGTAGCGTCACATTTTGCATTGACAAGCCACATAACTGCAATGCAAACCTGTGATACCAGGTAGGTACAGCGACTGCAGCATGCTCCATATCCCTAGGCGTTCACAACATAGCCGCAATCTTCTGAACTCTCCCCATGTAACAAATCTTTTGCATTGATTATTATAACCATGAAGAACAAGTTATGGGAGTTACGCACCTTCCATAGAAGCACAATCTTGGCTAATAATTGACAGGATATAAATTGGCAAGATGAGACCTTAACTAGGTGACACTCCTGACCGAGAAATGAGAACTCTTTGGCTAATTGTCATTTGCTGTGGGTACATGCTCATTAGGCATACTTTCCTTGTTTTGCATAGCCTTGCTAAATGGCCATTTGTATCTTATAATCACAGCACCCATGATATATTATTGTTAACCCTTAATATGCTGATATAGGATGCTGTTATAGAGGATGTTGGAATAAAGAAATATTATTCATTCAGCCTTTCTGTTCGAAACCAATCAGCAAAATGTTCTAAAAAGGAGACAGCTCCTAGACTTCCATACCAGATAAGCAGCTTACACTTTAGAGCCCATGCACACTATGTAGTATTTTAATCTTTATTTATAAAGTGCCAAAAAACTATGTACTGCTTTACAATAAATATTATTAGCTGATATTTATATAGCTGACATATTGAAAAGGCCAGAGTGCAAACCACTGAGCCACTGTGCTGCCGATACAAGCCATCAGACAAGTACAAACAGGGACAGACTAGGAGAAGAATCCAACCAAAAGAGCTTACAATTAAAGATGCATAGCATTACCATGGGTGTATTTATACAATGCATTACCTTGCTTTGACAAGGAGTACCCGTGGGGGGTTGAGACGTGTTGGGTATTGCTGTATTCAGCAAAAAAAAAAAAGAAGAAGCATACATTACATCAGCGGTGCCCAACAGGTGGATCACGATCTACCGGTAGAACGGAGAGGCAGCGCGAGTGGATCACAGAGCCCTGCCCTTCAAAATAAACTCTACCTCGCACAGGAGTTATTAAGTCCAAGTTTTTATTGTTGGTAGATCATTTTAACTTGGTCATTTTTTAAAAGTAGCTCGCAAGCCAGAAAAGTGTAGCACCCCTGCTTAACACGGTGTTGGTAATTCTTCACTGATATGACGTGTTGAGGTGCTGGCTTAATGCACAAAGTCAAAATCTTACCGACACCTTTTTTTCCAATGCATCACACTACAAAGTACAGGGTTTACCTTTATGAATTGTGATGCAATAAATTACATGTTCATTGAGGTGTGTTGGCAAAGTGAATTAAAATAAATAGCAGGACAGAAAGATTTACGTTTTACAGAGCATTGACGATTAGTAAAACCTACGCTTTACCAGGGTACATTATATAATAATAGATCCTTAAAATATATGTATACCCTAACAATGATTTTCTCCTATTTGATCCCTTTTGGTTTGTTAAAGTGGACCTTCAAAAATAAAAAGTTACCAAGAAGTAGGGCTATTGGACAATATACACGGTCTATATGCACCACTACTGCATACAGACTGGCGTTACATTATTACTGGACGTCCATTGGGCACCATCATAATGGAAGTGTTAGTTGTGGCTTCCTGGAACATAGCGATGACAGGTTCCTGGAGCCGTCATTGCTGCAAGGCACCTGCATATAGATAAGTCTTTACAATAATTGTGCTGAGCATTTTTGCTGATTATGGAAGAAGCTCACCACCCACCAATGAGTTCACTGTAAGTAACAACACTGCTCCTCCAGAGTACAGTACAGTAATTGAGCATTGTTCCTAGGACATAAAGTGTATCACAAATTGATAACAATCATGAAATGGCTAAAAAAATAAAAACTGATAATGCCTCCACATGTCATAACAGGTAGGCTACAATATTGAAATCAGAAATGTGTGCATGATTGTGGCAACAGGAATTCTAAAGTCAAAGTTCTGACATTAAGAATTAGTAAAAAGTAATAAGCACACAATCATATTGTCATATTTTTTTACCATGAAATATTGTTTGCTTATGCAGTATTACCTTGTAGGGGATGTTGCTTTAACAATTTCTATCTCAACACTAGTATGCAGCTGCAATGTACGCTCCCTGCTTACAAGAAAACTCCATATCCCATGATTCTTTGTATGGTGTGTCATGGATGGGGGTGTTTACACCTTGCAGATCTAGAGTGGCTACAAATGGAGACTTTCTGAATGGAGCATGAATTGTAGCCACATGCATTAGGGATATGCAATTGTCTGCAAAGGGTACAAGGTATTTATGGGGTCTAATTGAACATTTATTTTTGAAATAATGTAAGGAATTGTGATTAGGACATAAAACAAACATGATTTCCTTTGTTTTTGACTTTTGTGTCACTTAAGCTTCCTACCTAATCTTTTTCTCCAGAACATGTTTTTCTTTCTTCTCTTTCTCATTGCTGCAGACTTTTTCTTATAAAAGAGGGCTATAAATAAAACCAATCAGCACCACTTCTAGAAATTCAGATTTACAGACTCGGCGGACTGGGAGTGATGTCAGGGATGGGGGCACTGAGGTGGGAGGAATATCAGACTTGTTGAACTATTTGTCTCTGTTCTATTTTTTTTTAAATCTTATTTTTTCTTATTTTATTTCGACAGTAAGGAATAAAGAAAACGTAGAAGAACTTGAATCATCTGGAAATAACTATCAGTGACAGACCAAGCAAAAGTAAAGCCATTGCATCTGCAGAGTAAATAGAGCTGCGCTGCATTTCAAAGGATGTATTACAGGATAAATGGCAATTTACAACAAAGTAACCCGTCAGATGATCTGTATGTATTGACTATGTTCTCGCTCAGCTGATATTTATACTTTATATTTGTATCGATTCAGAGGAAGGAAGTCAAAGCTTGAGTGCAATTATATTTCAATATGCAAAAATACTTTCCTGAGCAGCAGCCCATAGTCGAGCGTTTGCAGATCAATATTACATTTTATCCTTCCACTGAGTGCTACTGTATTTCGTTATTTATAAATCACGCTTAACCTCTTCATTTCTGAATCCAGAACACATAGATTTACTTTGGGAAAAAAAAGTATTTTTAAGTGCAACAATAATTGAAGGTGGATGCAGTGAATGCCACAATTTGTGATACTTTTTTGTATTAAATTGTATTTTTATTGAATTTTCCAAACAAATATTACCAACAAATATGACAAGAAACAATAACAAAACAAAGTATAGGAAACAGAGGTGGTAGAAAAAAATAAATATCCAGTCGTAGCATTACCAGATCTTTTCATGAGACACTTTACAGGTAGTCCCAGAGTTAAGGGCATCTGACATACTGACAACTCCTAGATACAAACAGGGCTTCCCTGCTGCTTGTGTGCAGGATGGAGGTTTGAAGGGGGGGGGGTTGCATGACTTGCAGAAGAAATCTTTTGCTAAACACAGCTGAGGTTGTGAGTGATCTTAAGGGCTGAGCTTTTCTGCAGCCTCTTGTAACTCTTTAGTGACCAAGACAAACTCTGCAGTTGTTTCTTTTTGCATATTAAAGCACATTAATGAATGTCTAGGCTCCATAAAGATTTTTTTTTTTTTGCTTTATATGTGATTAACAGTGAGGATTTTATACAGTAACTGACACCATGCTGCCTAATATTATGTTGAGACAAACATCTGTCCTAATTGCATTTATTAAAATAATGTACATGTTCCAACTTACATACAAATTCAACTTAAGAACAAACCTACAGTCCATATCTTGTATGTTACCCATGGACTACCTGTAAAGGGCTACAGCTTACAACGCATTAATAACTGTCTGTAAACATAGAATGACAAGAGAAGGGACAATAAGGGGGTGGGTGGATATTGGGGTTAAGGGAGTAGAAGTCCAGGTATTGCATTGCCTGTGTGGTACAGGTATGTATCTGTCAGATGGTAGGTCCTGCCTAATGGGGGGAGGGGGGTCTAGCAAATTGTTGCAAATACATTGGTAGGGGATAGCAGGTAAGAGTCCCATGGTGCCCATATTGCTGTAAATTTTTCAATGTGGTTATGTACCTGGGCCATCACATGTTTCATAGGCTGAATATCCTTAATTCAGACATATAGATCGGAAAGGCGCGGGGTGGAAGTCGCTTTCCAGTGTCTTGAAATGAGGCATCCGGCCGCTGCCATTTTTTTGCCAGTTTTAGAGAGGTTATGTATGGGCAATAGGTGTGTAACCACATCTAGAGTTATGGGGATTTCCAGTAGACCCTGGAGCAAGTCATTGATCAAATTTCCAATAGGGTACTGGGATCGGGCATGCCAATGTACAATGTAATTGTCGCTGGTGGTGGGAAAAATAGTATAAAACTTTTTGATACTTTACAGAAGAAAAGTAAAACGTGAAACGCAGTTATCAAGTTATCATGGCAGCTTGAATTTAGCAATCATTAGTTGATTACGATAATAAATCAGCAGCTGGAAATTAAGCATGGGTGGATAACAATCAGCTATAAAATTAATTAATTTGATGCAGTCATAAATTTCCTATTTCTAATGAGATGAATGGCCTTGTGTATCCAGCCCCAGGAGAAAGGCATACTTTCAAATCTACAAACTTCTCCCTCCAATTCACTTATTGCCACATGCTCCAGTGAATCATTTTCTAGAGATGCCAATGAGGCTTTACAAAACAAAGGTAAAAAACATTCATTACATTTAGTGCATATCATATGCATGAGTACATTAAGGGAAAGTATTGAGAATTTATTCTGTCCATGTACTGAGTGCTTGTTATCTGGTAATTTAAAAAACTCTAGTCAAGATTTTATTTTTATTCCTTATAAGAGATTTAGAAAAGTAGCAAATACAGAACAAAGATATAAATATGTCAGTAACATTTGCAGGCTAGTATACAGAACAAGCCATTTCATGAACAGTAATGATAAGCAAAATGCTATCTAGTAAAAAGTTTATGAATCAGATGGAGGAACTTTGTCAGTTGTGTGTGTAATCTTGGGAAAGTTCCTTATTTCTAAATTCAGGGTCAAGGCACAAAATAAGGCCCTGGTTTCAAGCCTTCAGTCTAAAACTATATGATTGGCTGCTCCTGGGTACATAGCAAACTACTTCTGTGTACCCGGGCGAGGCCAACTGCATGACTTTTCTAGAGCTGCCCCAACTCTCTGGATTGGTTTTCCTCGTCCGATTTGACTTACTCCTACTTTCTGCTCATTTAAAAGAGCACTCAAAACACATTTTTTAAAACTTTGTCTATTCATCTTCTTCAGTTTCCGAAACCCTCGCTACTTCCCACCACTCCGTATCTCTATTGTGTAATACTTCCTCCATCTCTTGGATTGTAAGCTCTTCGGGCAGGGTCCTCTCCTTCTCATCTGTCATTGTTTGTATCTGTCATTTGCAACCTTTATTTCATGTACAGTGCTGTGTAATATGTTGGCGCTATAAAAATACTGTTTAATAACAATAATCACAGGTAACACACCTGGCACAGGCACACACCTGCAATGTGGTTCCCCCAAAAGCAACCACACCACAAAAAGATAACTTGACACTTTCTGGTAGCTTGTCTCATATACGACCAGCTTTACTCTACTCTACTCTACACTGTATCCAAATCAAAAAAAGAGAGAAATGAAATGAAATGAAATTGAATTGGCACTTTTAAATTGGATTTACACCAGTGCATAGTGCTACAGTGCACTCGCATGATGGGTGTGGCCTCTAGTCATGGGTGGGTAATTGGGTGTGGTTTTCAGTTGTGTCATTTAGTAGGAGGGGTCTAGAGCCTTACATCATTGGTGGGAGTGGCTGTCCTATGATCAAACATTTATTTAAAAAGTAGAATATATTTCAACTCAAATATTCTAAACTCAACTCAATATATGACAACTCAAATATTTTCTTTTAGGACAATTATTTTTCAAATTTGCTTTTTTTGTGAAACTTCCCCCAATTTATGGCTGGAAATATGAACGTGTAAAATATGGTTTTAATATATATATATATATATATATATATATATATATATGTATAGTATTTTTTTCGGCAATTATCCTGACATATGTGAGGTCATTGTGCCAATTAGTGTTAAAAGGATAACTAACAAAAATTGAATACTTAGCAGCTTCCTAGGGCATGTTCAGATGGTATTTGCAGTTTTAGGCAGTTTTGCTTAAATGGGCCAGATTTTCCCCTTTTATTAGGAGGTGGAAATAATGCTGCAGCTTTTTGTTTAGATGCTATAAGCCACGTCCAGGGGCTGTTTACTAACCCAGCCATCTCCATAGACTTAATTTGGAGTTTCTTGCAAATGCTAAAAAATGCTTGTGCAGGTTTTTTTAAAAAAAGTTCAATAACTAAAAAACCTGCTTCTTTAAAATACATATGTTTATATTTCTGGGAACAAATACAATACCAATTGTCCCACCTCACCCGGGCAGTCTGATTATATATTACAGAGAACATGCAGTTTATAAGTTGCCCATATTATACTGTAAGTACTTACCTGCACAATATAAAAATGATAAATATGAACATTAAATAATGATTTGTAGATACATTTATATAAAATATGTATATACTCAAGTATAAACCAAATATTTATTTAACTGGAATAAAGAATTTGGTTTATATTTTGAGTCCCCACATAATGCCCCTGATTCATCAATGAAATCTAATCAGTCTATACCGCCACGGTAGTATAGACAGAAGGGGAGGGGCTTCCTCTTTTTAAAAAAAATGCATTTAGGGGGAAGAAAATGCTTATTACTAGGGGTTGTCTACCCTTTTAATAAAAGTAATAATTGTGGTGATAGGTCCACTTTAAAAGCCAGGTATATTCAATAATTTAGATTCAATGTATCATTAAAATATCATGTTACTGTTGACTAATCATCTAGTGCAAAATAAAGAAAAACAAAATAAAAACCGAATGATGATGGCAAAAAACCTCCCAGATTGTATTGGAGAGGATAAAATTCTCGTTTTACCCTGATGTTCTTTGGATCAGACAATGTTCTCTTAGACAGGATTAGCCCTTGGTCCTTGGCAATCCATTTGAAGCACACGGAAGTTAAATTCCAGATGAAAGTCCTTCATCTTCCAAGCCATATGTTGCAATGAAAGTTCATTCTAATTCAGCCATCATGAGGAAATCCTCTGCATCTTCCTCATGTTCTCATTTAAGTTTCTGATCTGTTTCATCTCATCTGGCTTTTTCAACTGGTGTGTCTTTGGATGTGTGGTACCTCAAAGAAGAGACACCGAGCAGATTATATGACCTTTCCATTATACCAATACACTCAGTTTACTGCTAACTGATGTCTAGATACCCATTAGTGGCTGCCAAATAAATACAGTGTGCCAGCGGTTACCATGCAAAGACACAAAGAATAGGCCTCTTCTGTTCAGGAAGTGCTGGGTTTTCGCCAGTCAATCTTCACGGTATAGCACTCTCTAGATATGTGTCCAAGTTTTTGACAAGAGAAACATCTGATGTGACCGGACATTCCCAGCTACTTACTTTCACCTCTGGCAAAGCTGGCAGCCCATCTAGAGAAGTCATGGCACGGGTTGTTGTTTGGAAGTCAATGCTGCAAATACCTAAATCCTTAAAATAACATGGAGTGAGAAAATACCAGCCGCACACTGAGGATCCTAGCACAAACTAAGAAGACTATAAAAAGTTATATGAAACATTTCAAAAATGGGGAAAAGGGTAAAAAAGGAGAAAGGGTAGAAAAGACAGGGGGTAAAAAGAGAGTAGAGAAAAGGGAGATTCAGAAATGGGAAAATGGGGTGGATGGAATAATTGTTTGTTAACACGTCAAACATTTGCAAAAGGTCTTTGGTGCCTTAGGCCCAATCCATGTACCCTCCTTCTTACCTTTATTCCTGGTTGGAAAATAATTTGATGTTTAGCCTAAGAAGGACATTTTATTCTGAATCTTCAAAAACATTCCTTGATTTATACATTATTGATTTATGTTTGTCCTAATTATTTCGCATATTTTTATTAATTAGAAGACAGAAATGCTGTGCCGATAAAACATTCCATAACAAATTGCACAATGTTGTCCTACAGTTTGATGTAAAAATTAAATAAAATAACTCTTTAAACATACAAACTAAGCTTCGCTACATCCAGCCATTTTATCCTCTACATTTAAAGGGTGTGTGTCGTAGTTCTCATATATATTTTTATTACACAGTATTTATATAGTGCCGACATATTATGCAGTGCTGTACAAAGTCCATAGTCATGTCACTAACTGTCCCTCAAAAGGGCTCACAATCTAATGTCCCTACCATAGTCATATGTCTTTATTAGAATCTAAGGGAAATTTTTTGGGGGAAGTAAACTAACCTTTTGGAATGTGCGGGGAAACACAGGCAAACACGGGGAGAATCTTCAGACTTTATGCAGATAGTGCCCTGGCCGAGATTCGAACCTGGAACCCAGAACTGCAAAGAGGAGTGCTAACCACTGAGCATATAGATGGGCTGCCCATCTATAGATTTTGTGTTTTTATATATGCATACAATAAAATATTCTTTGATGATGTTTGATGAACCAAACACCGCTTTGTGTTTATACAAGGTTGTCCCTGTACTACACATATGTTTTTTTAGTAAGGTAATTTGTTAATCATACTGGCAGCTAACAAAGTCTGATTATGGTACAACTTGTCCTGGGGATCAAGAGAAAAGGCAATATGGTAAGAAATGTGTTGTGATAATAATATAATCCTTTCTTTTTTCATTACTCAGGAAAGGAAAAGCTTTGGGAATTGCTAACTCATGACTGTTTTTAAACATTTATGTTTTAGCTAACATATTACTAAGTGTTTGAGGGCTTCCGAATGATTACCAATTAGAAATGTAATTTAGTAAGTTAGTCAAGCTCAAAATTGGCAGCAGATTTGCTCATGGGTTTCCAGTTTTCAGACCAGAAGCGAGAATCATTTGTGTGTGTGCTAGGTCTAACCCATTCACATTCACTATTGCTGTCATTGTCACATTTAGGGATATGGCCCTTACCTGGCATCTCTGTAAATCAAAGCCTTTCTTCCACCCATATGCAGAATAGTGCAGGGAAATGGAATGCCGTATCTTGGTTGGGATAACTTACCTCTGATGAGGAGAGCAGTAATTCAGATCCAGCATACTAGTGATGTGACTGCAGTGTCCATGAATAGAATACCTCCTTAAGAAAGTTTTGGGGTCAACTTTAATTTAATTTTTCCAGTTTTAAAACATTTGGTAATATTTTTTTTTTTAATATGTGATTCAGCAAAAGGTGAGCAAAATCAAAGGCAGTCCACTCTACAGATTCAGTTTTTAGGACTTTCTGCTAAAGTTTGGTTTCACCATAGCTAACAGAGACAGCTCCTAAACTGGGGTATCTGCAACAAAATGAAGATTTTTAGGCAATACAGTCACCTGAAAACTCTGTCTCAAAGACAGGTAGTGTGTCCACCATCCCCAATGCATCAGTCTGTGACCGTCAGGATACCAATGTCTGCGTGGTTTCAGGGTGCTGCAAACAGATTCTAGATTTGTCACCTGACCAGGGTAGTACAGCTGTCCTCCAACATTTAGCTTATTTAGCTCCCCCTTTGCTGGACCCCAAAACTTCAAGCATGACCAACAGCTATTATTATTATTATTCATAATAATAATAAAAAGGATTTATATAGTGACAATATGTTACACAGTGCTGTACATTAAATAGGGGTTGCAAATGACAGACAGTGACACAGGAGGAGAGGACCCTGCCCTGAAGAGCTTACAATCTAGGAGGTATTGTTCTTTTAAGTGGAGGATACAGAAGGGATTCTACCACTCATCCTCTCCCTTCTCTATAGAACAGATGCCTGACCATTACTACCAGGTTTCCCTGAAAATAAGAAAGGGTCTTATATTAATTTTATCTCTGAAAATTGCATAAGGGCTTATTTTCAGGGGATGTCCAATTTTTTTCATGTACAAAAAATCGATAGAAAGATACCTCAGTGTTATCTGTGGCCTGTCAAAATCACATATTTTTTTCTGTTTTATACAATAAGTCATGAATGAAAATGGACAATAATGAATAATGAAAAAAAAACACAGCTTCATAAGCAAACAAGTGCAACAAAGCAAGAAAATGTGCTGACAATTACCATATGACCCATAGAGTAACATGCAGACACAGAACAGTAACCAATATAAATCTGAGTAAAAGAAAAAAAAAATAAAAAAAAAAAATATTCAACAAATATGCATTGCTGCTAATAAATGAAATACTAGCAATGACCCTTTGAAAAGAGAATCCACCAACCTCCTATTAAAGTTGTAGTGTCACACCACAGTAGGTTAATACCCACCCTGTAATTTCTTGACCCCTTGCTCCAGTGCTTTTAAAAATGTCCTGCTCTCTCTCTGCTCTCTTCGTCCTATTGGTATCCCTCCGCGTATCACTGACCGCACTCTCCGAAGAAGCATACCTGCTTATTATATTATAAGCCCACTGAATTCAGTTCTACTTTAACCCATTACCTTCCCCTTGGTCTCATGAGCTTTTCTAGACTTTCTTCATTTTTGGCAAAGTTGACTAAGATTTTTTGTTATAAACAGTTTGTTATAAATAGTCTACCAACAGTGGTGGGAAGCAAAAACAAACTTTGCCACTATACTTACAACCTCTCCAGCAGTGCCCTCATTGTAATCTATTCTTGCCACTAGGTGTCCCCAGTCTTCCAGGTAAACTGATGCTGAGAGTTATTCAACCCAATAGACTGAAGACATACTGTGAGTACAAAGAGTAATGGATCTAATCCCTGAAGGGGAATCATCAAAGTGTCTTGTACCCACCCAAAGTGTAATAATGCAGGCAGAGGGGTTTACATTATGCATCACTGAGAACTGAGAACCACCAGAAGCAAATCCCAAGAGAACGAGGTCCCTTCTCATAAAGCAACTGGTCTCTAGATTTCTGAAAAAGAAGAAAGTATCCTACAAATATAACGCGGACATCCAGAGGGAGCACTAAGTGATGGGAAAGGTGCCCCTGGTGTCTAATAACAAATGGTAAAAGAGTGCTCAAAACTCATCTTTTTAAACTTGCCTACCCATCTTCTTCTGTTTTTTTTTTAAACCCTCACTACTTCCCACCATTCGGTTCCCCCCCCCTCCTATTGTGTGTTATGTCCCCCACCCCCTAGATTGTAAGCTCTTCTGGGCAGGGTCCTCTCCTCCTGTATCACTGTCTGTATCTGTCTGTCATTTGAAACCCCTATTAATGTACAGCGCTGTGTAATATGTTAGCACTATATAAATCCTGTTTATTATTATTAATAATAATAATAATAATAATAATGATAATATTAATGGTAGACAAGATGTTGCTATTATCTCTGGGCTACAGGTTTTTGTGTATATACAAGACAGTCATAGATACAATGATTGTAATTAACAAACTGTAACCTTACTCTTAAGAAATAATTTATAACTTTTTAATAATCCTGAGATTTGTTTCTAATTATAACTATTAATAATATTACTATTATTAATAAATAGGATTCATAAAGCACCAACATATTTTGCAGCGCTGTACATTAAATAGGGGTTGCAAATCACAGACGAATACAGACAGTGATACAGGAGGAGAGGACCCTGCCCTGAAGAGCTTACAATCTAGTAGGTGGGGGAATTAACACACAATAGGAGGGGTGATAGGGAATGGTGGGAAGTAGTGAGAGTTTAAAAAAAAATAGAAGAAGACAGGTAGGCAAGTTGTAAAAGAAGAGTTTTGTTTTGTTTTACTATGTGTTATTAGACACCAGGGAGAAGTAACACACACTAGGAGGGGAGATATGTAATGATGGGAAGTAGTGATGGTTTCAAAAGACAGAAGAACACGATGAGTAGGCAAGTTTGAAAAAATGGGTTTTGAGTGCTCTTTTAAATGAGCATAAAGTAGGAGCAAGCTGAATTCCAGAGAGTTGGGGCAGCTCTAGAGAAGTCTTGTATCCGTGCGTGTGATGAGGTTATGAGTGAGGAAGTCATTAGTAGGTCAGTGGAGGAGCGGAGAGAGCGGTTGGGGGAGTATTTTTTTACCAAGTCAGAAATATAAGTGGGACAATAACTGTGGAGGGATTTGAAGGCAAAGCACGGGAGCTTGAATTTGATTTTAAGGTGAAATGGAAGCCAATGAAGAGAACTACAAAGAGATGCAGCGGAAGAGGAGCAGAGGGAATATGGGGGGGGGGGGTAAATCAGAGGGCAGAATCAAAGGTGACACCAAGACAACGTGCCTGAGGGGAGGGCCGAATAACAGTGTTGTTAACAGTTAGATATATGTCAGGGAGGGATTTGGAATTTGAGGGGGGAATGATGAGGAGTTCTGTTTTATCCAGGTTGAGTTTCAGGAATCGGTCAGACATCCATGATGAGGTGGCTGATAGGCAGCATGAGACCTTATCCAGGACTGAGGGAGACAGGTCAGGGGTGGACAGATAAATTTGAGTGTCATCAGCATACAGATGGTACTGTAAGCCAAAGGAGGATATGAGACTACCCAGAGAGGAGGTGTACAGAGAAAAGAGAACCGGTCCAAGGACTGACCCTTGGGGAACACCAACAGGGAGGAGAGAGAAAGAGTTACCATTGAAAGAAACTTGAAAGGAGCGGTCAGACAGATAGGAAGCAAACCAAGAGAGAGCAGTGTCACAGATACCAATGGAACGCATGATTTGTATTAGAAGGGGGTGATCGACAGTGTCAAAAGCAGAGGAAAGATCAAGGAGAAGGAGCAGGGAAAAGTTGCCTTGAGACTTAGCTCTGATGAGGTCATTGGCCACTTTAGTAAGGGCTGTTTCAGTGGAATGGGCAGCTCTAAAACCAGACTGGAGGGGGTCAAGGAGAGAGTTGGTGCTCAGGTAATGGGTGAGTCTTTTGTAGACAAGGCGACAAGAAGTTTGGAGACATATGGGAGAAGGGAGATAGGACGGTAGTTGGAGGGTAGGGAGGGGTCCAGTGGGGGTTTCTTTAGGATAGGGAGAATTATGGCATGTTTGAAAGCTGAGGGGTATTTAACAGTAGAAAGGGAGAGGTTGAATAGTTCGGTTAGGGCAGGGGCCAGGATGGACGAATGGGCTCGGAGTAGATCAGAGGGAATTGTGTCAAGTGGACAGGTAGTAGATGGAGATGATGAGAGAAGAGAGCAGACTTCATCCACAGTAATAGGGCGGAGGGTGGCCAGTGATGATTTACAGGTGGAAGGGGTGGGTATGGTTGGAGTGGCTCGGTGAGCAAAAACATCATGTCTGATTTTGGCAATTTTCTCTCTTAAAGTAGGTGGCTATGTCTTGGGCAGAGAAGGTTGTTGTGGGGGGGGGGAGCAGGTGTGGGGTTTACGAGGGAGGCAATTGTTGAGAAGAGGTTGCGCGGGTTGGAAGCTTGAGAGCTGAGAAATAATTTTGCTTAGTGACAGTGAGCTCAGTGTTAAAGTTTTGTAATTCTAATTGTCTTTGTTCTTTTCTATTGAAATAAATATTACAAATCCAAACTGTAGTTATTGTGTTACCTTTTAAACCAGTGTTTCTTGTCTTTTCTACCCAATATTATATCCAGATGTCACATACATCTCATACATAAGAATAATTCCTTTCATTTTCCATGTCAGATGTGAAAGGTATTCCGAGAAGCGGAGATGCCAAAACTCTGACCTTTTTCTGGAATGTGTTCAGAAACTATTGATTGAATGGTTCAAGGAGAATGGTTCACATGAACAAAACAGAACACTCTGAGTGTGTCATACAGAAGAGTGTTCACATTCATAGTTGTTGCTTCTACTGTTTTTATGCTTTACAATCAAAATATTGAATACTAGTCATTACTTCAATCATTACTTCAATAAAGTGACTTCCATAGAAAAACACACATATATATATTTATACTTCTTGTCCCTGGGTGACAATGGGTAAGCATCACATTGTATGGCTGTCACTCAACTTCAAACATAACTTCTTGTCTTTTTCATGGGGGTGGACAGATTAGCAGTTTACAGAAGGAATATAGCATTGCTTTCAGTCCTGTGCACAGGAAGCAAAAAGGACTTGGCAACAACAACTGAGATTTTCTGCATTTGCTGAGTATTTTTAGCCCTGAAAATGAAAACCAATGCATCCACCACATCTAAAACTGCAATATATTGTATTTATATACTTGACTTTTGATTAATTATTATTACTTAACCATTACCAATGGTTCTCGCCCGATAATCGGCTCAGGGTCGATATCGGACGAGAATCAGGCATGTGTATAGCACCTGTAGTCCATCATCCAAGCGACCGTCCTGGTGGATCCATAAACGACAAACAATCCTAATGCAGGGGAAGAGGGAGAGCACACAGCGGAGTTCTGCTCCATCATTCTCCCCCTCCACACTCATTCATGCATCGAGCAGTCCTTTGAAAGGATCGTGAAAGATCGTTTCCAATGACTATAGCTGCACGTATGTATGTGGCTTTAGTTATACGTTCTTAATACAATCTAAGGTCATTTGAGAGAAGCCAAATAACCTAATTGCATGGTTTTGGAATGTAAGCCACACAAGCACAGGGAGGACATACAGACTCCATGCAGAGAGTGTCCTGGCGGGGTTTTAAACCTGGGACTTAGCACTACAAACGCCAGAGTGCTAACTTCTGAGCCACTCTGCTGCTCCTTACATGGCAGCTTTTACAATAATTAGATAGATATTTAGCCTCAAAATGATATAGCAACCATCTTAAGCAAAACATTTATTTATTTGGACAGAGTAGGGAACAAGCATTGAATTCTTGTCATCTTTAGGATGCTGAGTACGGAGCCATGTTCTGGGGTTGTTGTAACTTCAGTGCACATGCAGACAAATTATTAGAGGCTACCAATGGCTGACCTGGAAAAAGACTAGAAGAAAATGTCAGTGTCATCTATAAGTCAGGGGTCGCCAACCAGTGGTTCGCGGACCAAAAATTTTGGTGCTTGGTGGCTCTGTCCCCTATAGGGACACAACCCATCTGCTCTCCTATCGCAGGCTCAGACCTGCTTGCTAAGCATCCTGGGGGGACAGTAGCACAGGGCTGTGGACACAAAATTTGTTGCATCCCCAGCCCTCCGCTATTGTCCCCCCAGGATTTTAGCAAGCAGGTCTGAGCCTGAGATGTTAGCGGGTTCTGGAATCATGATGTTACTCTGGGGGAAGTTTCTTGCCCTTAGAGTGACACATGGCTCCCCGGATTCCATGAATTTAGTGGTCTGTGAGGTGTTGGCGACCACTGCTATAGATGGAGTAATGAGGGGGGAGTGTAGATGTCACTGGAGGATTACAATCTAAAAGGTGAGGCTTCATTTTCACGAAGCACCTGAATGGACATTTTCCTAGCAATTTAACCTCTGAGCAGCCATTGCCAAGAGCCAGGAAAATGTCTACTCAAATTAGACATTGGGAAGGCCAGAGAAATGTTCTCATGTAGTTGTATTGATATTTTTGTAACTAGTGTCATGGTTTTTGAGCAGTAGAAAAGTGTTGCATGCATGCAGTGGTTGATAGACAGGTCCAATAACCGTTTCTAAAATATGTTAACTTTTTATGGCTTCTTGGAGACACCGCAGATGGGAAATGGCTCAAGATCCTCGCCTTAGCAAAAGCATATACAATAGTGAAAAAGTAAAAAAAAACGCTGAATAAACACTGGAATATCACTGAAAACTCTGACACCTTAGCCAGTGTTGCAGCTGAACGACAAGTTCCAGCCTGTAAAAAATTAAACTGAAAGACTATTTTAGATTTGCAGTGGAAAAACACATGGTTACCCACATCCAGGCACTTAGCAAACTGCATCTAGGTAAACTCGAACATTTACAGGCATTGCTTTTGCTTTTACAGTGGCGGTGCAGTTATTCCAGAGAAGGAAAGGCAGGAGAAAAACCAACTTGTTGCTTCCAGGAACAGCGCTGCAAACCACAACCGCAATGCAACCATGTGCATAAAGTGTTTCCCACCATTCCCATACAGCTAAATGGAAGCAGTTGGGAGCATGGCTGAGCTAATCGTACACCGCTGCAGTTTACCACAAGTCTGAAAGGGACCTTAGGGTGCTGTAATAGATCTGATTTTTTTTAAGCTCTCCAAGACTGGAGATGACTATCAAGGGAGAACCTGAGTGATCCTCCAAACATGTAATAGATCTGGTCCAAGATTGATAACATTTGCCAAATAATAGCAAGTTATTTTTTTTTAAACATTCTGGGTTTGCTGTATCACCCAGGTTACCTATGACAGTCAATCTTCTCCAGTCTTGGAGAGCTTTAATAAATCAGACCCAATGTATTAATTTGCACAATTATCTGCAAGACCTTTGTTCTCCCTGTGTTTGCATGGGTTACCTCCAGGCACTCTGGTTTCTTCTCACATTGCCAATAACATGTAATTAGGTTATTTGGCTTCACCTCAAAAATTGGCTTTAGACTGTGTAATGACATATGACTATGGTAGGGACATTAGATTGTAATCCCTCTGAGGGACAGCTAGTGATATGACTATAGACTTTGTAAATTACTATTAAGTTATTAATAACATATGGCAAAAACTCCAGGGATCTGCAGCCAATTTAGTTAGGTAATACAGTTATAATATACAATAGTCATTGGCAAGTTAACGACCATTCAGATTTCAGATTACTAAATTAGGATTGTAAGCTCCTCGGGTTAGGGTCCTCTCCTCTTTCCGTGTCACTGTCTGTATCTGTCTGTCATTTGCAACCCCTATTTAATGTACAGCGTTGCGTAATATGCTGGCGTTATATAAATACTATTTAACAAGTAATAAGACTACTAGAAAAAAAATCAATGAGATTTTATAGTTGTTGCACTTTGTTGTATGAAGTTGAGGCAAATGGTAAATCTGCTCAGGGCAATACAGACTTCCTTCTCCTATTTTTATAAGTGAGTCCCTTTGTGTGCATGCCCTCTAAATGCCCCAGGGAAAATCCATTTAATACTTGCTAGTGTTGGCCGAGCTCCTTCTTTCACAGTGGTGAATATTTCACTATTTGGATAATTTGCAAGTTAAAAGCGCAGCAGTGGAATGCAGCTTCATACTTTCTTCTAGTGGAAACCACAGCCCTCAAATCTGCTTTATGTCATGTGAGGCTTTACAAGGGGAATAATCACTTTTCTTGAAAGGCTCCATCAAGTGGGATTTCTGCTGGATGACATGGAAAACATCTCTGATTCCAACTCTCCCCCCTGACTGTTTTGTCTGTTTGATCCCATTAACTCCATCACTGCCTAGGGCCCAAATGTACAGGGTCAGTGAAATCAAACCCTGGCAAAGCCTCCACTTCTTCCTCCTCCTTCTCCTCCATGCAGCTGCCACTTCATGATGACAGACTGTGCCTAAAGCTTCAGAAATAGCATAGGATAAGAAAAGTATAACTACAATATAAAATGACTAATTTAGAAAATGGTATTCTAAAATAAAAGAGTATTTTGGGATGACATCTTTCACAAAAAACATTGTGTGTAGCTGACTTTTTCTATTTGTGTTTCTAAATGCTACATATTGGTCGGCTTATCAACTTCTACTATATTTAACCACCTGGGCGTTACACTGATGTCTAGATTTCTGTACCAAAAGTGATCCACTGTTTTTCATGAAATTTTTTTTTTAAATTGTAGACCTGTAACTTACAGAAATATGTCCGAACAGGGGTTCTAGTAGATAATATGAATATAAAAAATGTATTTACTTTTATTTTTTTTTATTTTTTGTATTGGATTGGATACCAGAGTTTGTATTCAATCCAATACAAAATGAGCGTTTGAATTTACCAGTTATGTACTTTGTATTAATTTTATATTATTTTGGATTGGATTGGATACGCAAGTTTGTATCCAATCAAATACAAAATATAAATTTGAATTTCCAAGTTATTTACTTTTTTTTTTTTTTTTTTGTATTGGATTGGATACGCAAGTTTCTATCCAATCAAATACAAAATATAAATTTGAATTTCCAAGTTATTTACTTTTATTTTATTTTTTTTTTATTTTTTGTATTGGATTGGATACAGGAGTTTGTATTGAATCCAATACAAAATGAATGAATGAGGTTCTGCCGACGTCATCACGCACGCAGAAGCCTTCTGGTTTTTTTTCTCCGCTGGACGGCTTCTCGCTTCAGAGATCATCCGGCGCTGGACGAAGACGGACGTGGACGATCAGCGGGACCAGGTAAGATGCCGGCCGGTATCTTGTTTTCCGCCGGCTGGTATCTTACCGGTCCCGCTGGCACCCGACGCTGGAGAGGGAGATCGACGGACGACGATGGACGGAGGACGACGCTGGAATAGGAAAACGACGCTGGAATAGGAAAACGACGCTGGATGTGCACAGCGGGACCATGGAGGTAAGGATGTGACAAAATTACGGGGTTAACCATCCTAGCCATTTTTTTTTTGCCCGACCTTCGTACGGGCATAACGGCTAGGTGGTTAATATTATTATTGTTATTATTAACAAACAAACTGTATTTATGTAATACCAACATATTACGCAGCGCTGTACAGTTAAATAGGGGTTGAAAATGACAGACAAATGACAGACAGAAGGAGGAGAGGACTCTGCCCAAAAGAGCTTACAATCTAGGAGGTAAGACAACTAGCACACAATAGGAGAACATATTGTGCAAGCACTGGGTGTGTATATACATATATATATATTTATATATATACAAATATATATATATATATATACATATATATACGTGTATATATTGTGAGGGGTTACGCTCAGGATCGCCTTTGCTGGGGGGTCAAAGGACACTTGTCTGGTTCATCCAACTCAGATCATACACCAAGGTATCAGCCTTAAGCTGGCTTACAGCCAGGTTTATTGAAGGTTGCAGGTAAAATAACAAAACAGCAAAAGAAAACTTTGCCTGTCCGGCACTTACTATACATCAGACGTCCCTGTCTATCAGCTGGAGGGCTTCTCCCTGTCAGCTCAAAACCAAGCTTTCAGCAACCTTCTACTCACTTTTGAACTCACTCACCCAGTCCGACTTTCTGAGTCTCTCAGCAGAGCTCTTCACACAGCCCTCCTGTCTGTGTCTCCAAACAGAGCTCACTCACACAGTACACCTGTCTGTGTCTCCAAACAGAGCTCACTCACACAGTCCACCTGTCTGTGTCTCCAAACAGAGCTGCACTGACACAGACCCATGTCTGTGTCTCTCCAAGCCAAGCTACTGACTGAGCTCCTGGCTCTATGTTATATCCCCACCCTCAGTGCTTCTTCATTAATTATGTCCCAGGTGGGAGTCTTCCACCTGCTACTTCACATAGGAGAGGAATCTTGGGCAAATATATCTCCCTTCCACCTCCAATCTTGCCTTGATGTCACAATATATACAGTATGTGTAGATATATATATATATATATATATATATATATATATATATATATAAAGTATGTGTATTTTTATATATAAAGAGAGAGAGAGAGAGAGAGATTAGTAATATAATACAGCATTTATATAGCATACATATTGCTTGGCTTATCGGGTTCTACTATATTTATTAATATTATTATTATTATTATTATAAATAACAAACTGTATTTAGATAACGCCAACAGATACAGACAGATACAGACAAACACATAAAAACGACCCACCTAAAAGGCAGTAAAAAAACCCATAGGCCAAAAAATAGTAGTGAAAAGAGTGGTGATTGGATGCTATTTATGCCTACACAGGTACTACGTATGCAGTCATTACTTCGCTTTAAATGTCTAAGTTCCAGAACTCTAGTATTTAACCTTTTAACACTTAAAGTGACCCCATCTCACTTATTATCATTTATATAGCGCTGACTTTTTCAGCATCTACAGAATAATTTGGCATGTCATTACTGTCTCTCAGGGGCGTTCACAAACATACTTACCATAGTCTAAGGCCAATATGGAGGAAAGCCAATTATTCTACCAGTATGTTTCTGAGATGTAGGAAGAAAGCTACAGTAATACAGGGAGAAAACACAAAATTCATAGACAGTATCAATACTGAGGGCTGCAAAGTATTCTCCTATAACTAATCAAGTATCTAGAACTGCTGGTCAATAGCACGGCTATAGGTAAGGTGTTACACTTGTAATTCGCATGCAACTGTTTAAGACTGAACAACAATAGTTTACAATGAGAAGGTCCTATAGAGAGCCCGTATGTTGTAACCATTAAAACAGAACAGTTGCTGTTGTTTTAAAGAAAGCCATATGTTGTCCTAAAGAGAACCGTGCCCAAAGCTATCTAAAAAGAGAAGCTCTACAGTAAAATATTGCTTTCTTAGAACACATGAGACATTGGAAGATCAACACATCTTTCCTGCAATTTGTGCCCTTGACCCTGGAGCTGTAGTAGCAAATGGCACTCGTAAACCTGTCTGCAACATGTCGAAAGAGGACTGCTGCATCTGTAAAGAATCTTTAAAGAAGTAAAGTAACTGATGTTGTTCAGGATTAAAGATTATGGGAAACATTTTGTACTTTAAAGGAATACTATGTACTAGATGTTTTTTATCTTTTGCATCTTCACCTACCGATAAACAAATTAAAGCAAGACAAATATTAGCTTTCAGAACTGCCTGGGTGTATGTGTAGGTTTGTTCTTTAGTTTTTTAAAAGAATAGGGGAGGGTGACATTGCTGTCTCACTGGGGGGATTTGTACTTATGTCCTGGAGAGGTAACAGCAAAGTCTTAAAAAAATAACAAGAACTTCCCTTTTAGTCAGTTCTTTCTTGGCTGTAAATGAACATGGGGCCATTCTGGATATATCATGGTGCCAGGACTGTGTGAATATTATTATTAATATTATTATCATTAATATTATATTTATTCAAAGGGCACAGGCTTTCAATAAACAATTATTTAATCTTAGTGGCCTTTGATTTTAATTCCATGTGTCTTCTTCAGTAACCAATCTTCCACTGGTATCTTCCAGGGGGTTATGCCAAAGGCTAATTTCAACATAAGCAATATCCAAGGCCAGACCCACATGGGGTGAGGTCAGCCTTCAGTTTCAGGCAGCATTATTTGCAAACCACGAAGGGCAAATGGCCAGCTGCCCCTTTAAGACAACTATTTCCTTTTCCAAGGCAAGCACCTGAAAACAGGTACTATAGTGAAGTAGAGGAACACTTGTTCCTGTACTCAGCTGCTGCCTATGTAGTCTGTGGGCTGGGAGTGATCACCACCTTGACAAACACTGCAAAGTTCCAACAGTCTGCAGTGGAGGGGTCTGTACTTAGGGTAACATCTGCACTGAGGGGAGTTCCAACAGTCTGCAGTGGAGAGGTCTGTACTTGGGGTAACATCTGCACTGGGGGGAATTCTGTACTGGGGGAGGCTCTACTGGGGTACATACTGAGGTCTGTCACTGGGGGTCTGTATTGAAGTCTGCCAGGGGGTTTTACACTGTGGTATGCCCGGGGGTCTGTCTGGGGGTCTATATTGGGTATCTGTATTGAGGTCTGTCACTGTGGGCTGTATTGGAGGTGATTGACAATAGGGTTTGCATTTGGAGCGATCTTAATTCTGTTATCCTTAAACAATACAGTGAGTTAGCATTGTCATCATAGAACAGAATGTGTGTTACTAGCATAATTGTAAGACAAAAATAAAGGAAAGCCTATATGTAACATCCACATCTATGAACTGGTAGATTTCAATATATATGGTTTTTGTTTTTGAAGTTAGATAAACTTTAGAGCCATAGAGGTATGTTTATTTATTATATAAATTATAATATAGATGTGTGGATGGAGTAGTGTATATTTGGAGTAATGGATCAATACACTAATGAAGCACTGCTGTGATGGGCTTTGACACAAGTGCATAGGAGATGCATTGGCTTGTTGTGTTTAGGTGCTACTGAAAAAGAATGGCAATGTATTACCACATAATACCGCAGCTAGCAGATGTAAAAGGCCCCCAAGAGCCCTCAGACCCACAGTGAGCTGCAGTATACTGCCATATTATTTTACATGTGGCTATGACCATGGCAGATCATGGCATGGTTCTCAAAAGCAACATGCTGCTTTTGGCCACATAGCTGTGCTGTAAAGATTTATGCTGCAGTCGCCCCATGAGAAAACCTGGTTTGCCCTCAGTGCGATTGGTCTGTCCTGGCAAGCAGCAGTTTTCTGTGTGCCCCGGAGCTGCCAGCTGTGCAGGTTTACATGGCAGGTCTGAAAGGGCCCTTTATGATATTGCCTACACTTGTGAATGTTTTATGCTCATGCAATGATCAGAAATGTCATGTAGAGGATTAAACCTACACCATGGGGATTAAAGAAAAGAAGCATATTTAATCAATTCATTTTTTTTTCAAATCAAATTTTTAATAAAGGTTTTTACTTTTTTAAACAGTACAATAACAGTAACAATAAAACAGTACAATAAAATAATAAAATAGATACAAAAGAAAACATGTTAAACAAAATGTAAGAAAGAAAAGAAAAAAAGTAACAACCAAAAGAGGTTCACACTCAGAAACATTATATATCAAATAATTAATTTGAGTTTCACACTAAAGTAAGAATATGTTTTTAAGCAATATAGGGTGGGTTATAGGACTTCATCCAATTCATTTTATATATTTAACTTTTTACATTTTTCATTAATGGGGGTTGTATGCAGGTCAGCCCTGCACCCTGTGCAGCAACAGATTATTGATATTAGTGAGCCATTGCTTGCTGCAGGGGAAGGAAGGGCTGTACTTGGTTCTGCAGAAACTGAATATCACTGGCAGTGACAGGAAGAACAAGCTTGGTTACCTTCACCTATTCACATCTCTGACCACAGCTTTTCAACTATTCAGATAAACTCATCTAGTTTCAACTTAGTTTTTCTCTGTTTTACAGATTTCATTATTAAAATCATTGCAATTTTGAACACACTCCAGTTTTAGTAAGCTATAGCACAATCTTGGGTGTAACTATAGCCATGCGGACCATGCAACTGCAATGGGGACTAGAAGCATGCTCATTATCATCACTGAGATCACTAGCAGGCTACACAGTGTTTTAGCAGGTAGCAGCTACAGAGTACCGCCCATGTGCCGGCACAGCCTGATGAGACATTCATTGAACAGCCCTACAGACAAAACATTACAGGTGTCAGAAAAAGTGCTAGGGAAATAATCAAGCTGCTAGGAGGTGGTGGTAGAGGTGAACTATGACTGGGGATGAAATACAGGTTGGATTAGGGCAAATGAATAGGTGGGTTAGCAACAGACACAACAAAAGTGGAGCCGTCCTTTATACATCGCTATATATTTGGATTACTTTGCAACTTTTCCAACTCTGCATATTTTAAACAACACAGATTTTAATATTGGATAAATAATGTCATAGTGCCAGTAAATAGTGTCAATAAATATTAGTTTCAGATGAACGAATGGCCACTGCACATATAGTACGGCTCTGATTTATGGAGAGGGGAGGACAAGCGAGTGGATCAACACAACCAATAGTATCTGACATGTGTTTGTGGTTTTGGATCTTGTGTGGTTTATGTTACTGTCTGTGTCCTCAATGGAGTTGCCACCTTTTCATGGAAAAATACCAACCTTTGGTTGTTTTTATATCAATACCATAGGCAACAGTTTTATTTTTACCAGATAGGCGATAAAATACCAGCCATGTGGCAACCCAAACCTCCTCTTTTCTAACAGAGACAAAAATAAGTATAGGTGCCTAAAGTTTGATCTGTTCATACTGCTCATTCCTCTTTAGCATTCATACTACGCTGGGGAAATATATTTCTTCGCAACAGACCTGACACAAACAAACATTTGCACACATTGACACCACAATTTGGTTGTCATGGCACTGAGGTTTTACGATTCAATGACCTGGCTGCTCCATCCGTCACTTGGGTTTGCATCCTTAACTCATAAGGAGTTCATGATCTCATCCCAGATCATTGATGGTAACCAGAGTTCTAATGAATCCAATGAACTGTAAGTATATTTGTGTTTGTGTAACCTGTATAGCTTCCTTGGTAAAAAAAAAAATTACTTTAAAAGCCTAAAACGAGTGAATAAATCTCCAAATTAAGATAATTTCAGGGGTGCTTAACCTTTTCATGTTGGGATCTAGGTGTCAGTGTACTATTGACATTCACAGCTCCAATACACTACCAGCTTTAAAACATGCAAACCATTGTCCAGGGCATGTACTGGCCCACTTGCTGGACCTCCCATTCTCCACCACCTTCACTTTTCTCTTTTGGTGCTTAGCTCTATGAAGGACTTGTCACACATCTCCCTAGTGTCCGCACACATTGACTTCCATCTTGGCACTTTATACTTGGGTGTCACTTGTCTTCATATCTTTGCTAAACCCAGAGAGTTTGACTGAGTAGCCAATATTCTGTCCAGCATCACCTATTTTCTTGGACATATGTGCTCATGTGATGGACATTCAATAAACCTGTTTCTAAAGAGAAGACAAGAAAGTAGGGTTTTTTAGTGGTCAAAAAATTACTTAAACTGTATTAGTGTTAGAGTGCAAACATTGGAAATATATATAATTTCAAATAAAATACAGACACACAATACAGTATTAATGAATAATCAAATTTCCTCATCCCATTAAATATTCTGGGATTTTGAGATTACCTGTTTGGACCAGAGGCCAGCAAACATTTTTAGACCACTAGGCCACTTCAGGGGTAGGCAGGAGCACACTAGGCCACATTCTCTCTTGAGTCCTGCCCTAATGGCTCCGCCCCCACCAGGAATGCCCCCTGAAGGCAAATCCCTCTCCTCCGCAATGCATACGGAGGGTAGGGAATGCTCCCTATTTACCCCAGCGGTGGAACGCCAGCCTCGGTAAATAGAGAAGGGAGTCACCACACAGAGGCACAAGAGCCGCATGCGGCTCCTGTAGTTTGTTCCGGCTCCGCCACGGATTGCTGGCCGACATTAGGCTGAATCGGCCGGGGGGGTTAGGCAAGAACAAACTACCGGCTAGGCTGTATCTGGCCTAATGGCCTGAGTTTGCAAACCCTTGGTCTAGACAGATGTTCAAATATAGAAATTGTTGATAGAAGAAGTTTGCTTGCAGTTGTAAATGTTATGGCTGGTTATGTATAATTATCATATAGGTCAGTATTGTAACCCAGCGTGTTTCGCTCTAGTGAGCTTCTTCAGGGTAAGGGATAACCGTGGCTTGTAGCTGATAAGGAAAAGATTCATAACAGCTATTATGTTTGGTAATATCAGGCTGTAATAATGAAAAATTGATCTAAAAGTGATGAAACACTTACTTGTGAATTTAAAGTAATGGTACTTGTGTGTATAAATTGTAAATACAACATATGGGAGTTTAATGTTCAGTGATCCGTGAATCAAATATAAGGTATAAATTACAACATTTATCAGATATGTCATAAATTATTAAAAAAACGAAATATATTATTTGATTATTGGTGCACTTACTTGCATCTAAGGATGAAGCCAGATATTAGTGGCTAGGTAGATTATTAGAAAAATAAGTGCACCACTAACCAAATAATATATACATTTCTGTATTTTAATAATGTATGACATATCTGATAAATGATACAGTTTAGGTATTTTTTTGACCACTAAAAAACTCTGCTTTCTTGTCTTCTCTTTAATTATCTATATTTACATTTAGGGTTTGGTCAATTTGACCATTATCAATATTAAACGAGACAGGGTACACTCTCTTTCTCAAAATTCCTGTTTCTCCAATATCTATTACAGAAACTCTGTTTATAGGGGGGGGGTAACTTGGTGAACAAGTTAAAACTTTGCCAACTCCCCCACCTTCATGAGGTCGCACTGATTGGGTTTGGCCATTCTAGTTCACCATATGGTGGTGGCTTAACATAGCGTCATTCACTTCTCCATAGTCTATATGTAGCAGATCAAGACAACAAAGTTAGAAAGTGGAAGATGCTTGGAAAGTGAATGTAAACCCAAAGTCGTTTCAGTATCTTTGGCTTCATGCCTTAGCAAATATTTTTTTGTGAATCCAGTGCAAAGTTTCTTTCTTAAAGACTAGCCCTTCCTTTTGCAGGCTGATAATGCTAAATCACTGCCATGCAATAAGCAGCAAAGCTTCCAGCCTGCTATACATGCACCTTCCATTAGCTGTTGGGCTGCCTATATGATAGACCAAACAAGCAATTCAGCGGTGAACAGATGTCTAACACATGTCAGGCTGACACTGCTAAAAACTGCCATTCAGTAAACAGCAGAGCTTTAAGCCTGCTATGAATGATCCTTCCATTGGCTGTTGGGCTATATTTATATTAGACCAAAGAAGCAACCCAACACCCAACAGAACAGCAATGTCACATGGCTCAGGTGGCAGGCTGACAATGTTATTGCTATTTGCAAGGCAGTAGGTTGGCGTTGCCAGCATGCAACAGGAAGTGTTGATATTGGCATGATCTCCGAGTAATAAACATTGCGACACAAAAACAAAAAATTTGCTTAGGAAAATTGTATACAATGAGGCATGATGCCAAACATACCAAAATAATAGATTAAGAATTCACTTATGCTTTAAATTTCCCAACACTAAAATGAACCTGTTATTTTTGCATGATCAAATCACAGGTTGACTTTAAAGCTGTACCTGTTTTTTTTTTTTTCGTTATATTCTACAGTTTTTTCTATGGTATCTTTGTTATATTATATTTTGTCATGTAGTATTTGATATTTAGCTTCATAAAAGCAAGATATAATGAGGGAAAAAGAGATCTTGTTTTTCCAGTTGATGAGATGTTATTAGTCTGTCATTAGTAATATGATTGTTTTGCATTTTTATTATGGGTGTCAAGTTGTAGCTGTGTATGGTGGTTGATGAATTGTACATTTCATATTGACTTCTGCCAAATCATGCTTGCTAATTATGCGATTTTACTGCACCAAGTGGTATAGTGCACACAGGATAATTAATATTTTATTGTGGTTTATATGGAGCAACAATTGTTCACTGTTTTATTGAACGTGCTGCTAAATAAGTAGATAGAGTGATAATTATACTATGTCTATGTTTTTAAAATTTAAGAGAAAATTTTATTAGGAGATATAATATTTTGCCTGTGTTTTAAAAGCATTTTACACATAATGATTTTTTCTTGTGTTCATATTTACACTTTAACAGGACATTAACATTTGAACTTTTTTTTACTCACAATTATAATAGATTACATTTGCCTCAAGACAAAAGGCCACATTTCACATTATTACGTTTTATATATTTATATTTCTTTATTTTCTATTATACCTTCTAGACGTGAGAAAGATCTGACCTACTAATAACACAAAACATGGTTGTTAATTTTAATATGTAATACCAAGTCCTCATAGCCCTGAGCTGTTGGTAACACCAATAATATCACCTTCTGTGATCATTGTGTGACTGTCTTCATTATTCACTATACTGAGCCGTAAAAAGGACTTCATGCATATTATTGTCTGAAAGAAGAACATTTTTTAAAAATAATTGGAAGTCAGATTTTTTTTTTCAATAAGCACTGAAACATGCAGACAAAATCTAATTTGCTGCTATTGACGACATTAAGATTTCTTGCATTAGACACCATTGAATGATTCTTGTATTGTTTCCAGTAACTATTTAAAACAAACATCCAGATACCAACTGTTACAAACTTGAATTTTCCTGGTGTTTATGAATATATATTCAAATATTTGCCCGTCTCCATCTCTCACTATGTATATAAAAAACTGCCTGGTGGGGGGCAGTTTGATAATTTGGGGTTGCTTCAGTTGGTCTGGTCTGGGTTCAGCAACATTATGTGCCCAAAAAATAAGATCAGCTGACTTCCTAATTATAGTGAATGACCAGGTTTTTCTATCAATATGTTTTTTTCTTCCTTTTTTTTCTTTTTTCTTCTTCCTTTCCAGGAAGAAGAAGACTGAAGAAATCCATTCCAGGTTTGCTGGATCACCCAGCTTTACTGAAGAGGTGTAGGTGTATCCTCTCCAGCCTTGTCACAGATGGACACCACTTTAACCCCATTGGGATGTGCTCTAGTTGACCTCACACAGGTCTGACTCTCCCATCATCAAATCTTGGCAAAAAATAAATGCAACTCTGTGACATGTGACAATGCATAAACTTATCAAAGTAATACCGTGACAAATGCATGACGTAATCAGATTGTGTGATTTTTGTGATCAGGCGGTATATATTTTATATTATAACACTGGTTGCCCACTGGTTATTTAGAGCTTTAGAGAAGAATATATGAGCGATAAGAACAACACCTAGTGCTGATCCTGGTTTGGTTTGGCTGTGTCCTGTATTAATAAGTATAATCTAACTCTATATCAGTGTGACTGTGTTAGGGCAGATCCAGAAACTATTTGGAGTCATCCACAATGTTTTCCACTATTGAAACTTAATAGGTCCTACATACAAGAAATTTTAGAACAGATTCTGGAAAGCCTCAAATTTTGCAGATTTAGGGGTCCATTTAAAATTTCACTAAACTTGTACCAATATTTACACATTTTTCATTGGATTCAAGTCTGTTCTATAGAGTGGGGAGTGCTGTGCAGTGTATGAGTGTACAGTGACCCTTCCCAATCGGTCTGTAGTTAAACATTTCATTATCATATTGGCTAGGGGGTAAAGGTGGAAGCGGGTGAAGCAAAATATTATTAGCTAAATGTAGGCTGTAAATGTATTTTACCTATTGTAATAAAAATATAACTAAAATGAGGATTGTAAATGTATATATTGTCACTAGAATACAATAACTTGCTAAAGACAAATGTTAAACTTTACATAGGCAAGCTGTTCCTTAAAATACAGGACATGCAGCATATATCTTTATATGACAACAGAACTATTTGGCAGCAACTTTAGGAACACTCACTAAGTCATTGCAGGAAATTGGTCCATCATGTCTGGGATGTCTTTCTCATGGGTCCTTATGAAAACTGTCTGGGGATTTTGGTCCGGTGCCCCTGTACACAAACCCATTGTTCTGTGACTGCTAAATCTCATGCTCAGGCTTACAAGTGCAGGCTGCAGTGCATTGCCCAGCAGGAGGTGCGGCACTGCCCCTAAATAAAGAAAAGGCAGCGCCAGTCTTCCATTCACACACTAACACCACTTGGGATGTTGCCTAGTAAAAGAAAATGCCAGTTAACCCTTCAGACAGAGAAAGGGAAAGTAGATGCCTATCCTCATTCATCCAAGTTTTATTTAGCCAACAGCATTAGGTTCGCCCCTACATATCCAACCACCATCTCTAGTCTATGGCAACCCTAATCCTGTCTATAGACATCACAAGATATTTTATTAAAGGCAAACATCTACATAAATCTTAGAAGTGAAATAATATAGCTGATCAAATATTAGCCCATCCTGATCCATCAAAGTAAGCAAACTGAAAATCATATTTGTATTTGGTGAATACTGTTTATTTAATAAAAGCATTTCCTAATTTATATGCACCTTCCAGTCATTATTTCAAGAGGAAATATTCAAATGTATTATTCTATTCCAGAAGCAAGTCTAATGTTTAAGAAAAAAAAAACTGCAAGAGATATCCATCTCCCACCATGGACAAGATGTATTAACGCTCTCTGGGGCAGGAGAGAATACACTTTCATCAGTGAACCTGAAATGGATCTGGTTCAGGATTCAAAACATTTGCAAGCAAATAACGTTGATATTCATTCCAGGTTTGCTGAATCACCCAGGTTCACTGATGAAAGTGTATCCTCTCCAGCCTTGAAGAGCTTTAATAAATCAGGCCCCATGTGTCATGGTTCAATGGCCACAACTACTATTATGTCCTGTACCACCCCGTGGATAAAAGCACAGCATGCAGAAAGGAACCATGCATTCAATGCTTCTAAACATATACCAAACCCAGATATTCATCCTGAGTAGCATTTCTCTACCTTTTTAACATGGCCAAACCCTTAAAATAACTTTCAGGCCTTCAGAGAACCCCTGTTATAATTACTATATTCACAGCTCACAGCATACTAGCTTGGTAGTCATTGGGAAGAATGTCATTTACATTGCAGGCCGGTGCAAGGAATGCCACCCTCATACATAGCAGATAGAAGGTCATTGGTATCAATTAAACTGACCTTAGAAGCAAACGCTGCTTATTAGTCAAGGAACCCCTAGCAACCTCTGGAGGAATTATATGGATTCACAGAACATTGGCTGAGAAACACTGATAAGGAGGCTGTAATTCTGCAAAAGAAATTTTAGTAACCCCATTTAAACATCATAAACTGTAACACATGGAAATTCCCTACATTAAAAAAATATATTTTTGGGTTTGGGTTAAATTTTCTTTCACTTGATAGTGCTACTGTCATTTATTTCTGCTATCCAAATTCAAAGTGTCTGTGATTTATGAGAACAAGCAATGGCCAGCAAATCAATGATCCTACTAGCCGCAGGTTGATGAGCCTTACAAGATGATTCTGCAGTCTCAGAGGATTTCCCTGCATCTCAGAGCTCCATGGTATAGGCTGTGTCACACGACAAGCTAAATTCTCATGGGAAACTATGTAATAGAGCAATGATAAACAGAAGATTACATGCCACGCTTTACCACTTTCTGTGCTATCTCTAATCACATTGATGTGGATAGAAGACAGCTTGATATATAGCTTCAGAAAAATGCTTCTTATAGTGAGTTTTACACTGTGTCTTCATTGTACATCTGCTGATACCTGCATTATTTTCACCTGTATTGTTTTTTTGTGCAATGATTTATGAAATCAATAATTTTTGAGCCTTTTTCCACTAGCGTAAAAAAGCAAATAATATGTGCAAGAAGCAAAAATCCATAGGAACTGTTACAACTAGAATTAGAAGATAGTTATGTATTGACCTATTGTCATTTATAAACATTATTCTCCCCAACCTTTTAGATTGTAAGCTCTTTTGAGCAGGGTCCTCTTCTTCTCCTGTATGATTGTTCGTACTTGCTGGTCATTTGCAGCCTTTATTGTACAGCGCTATATAATACATGTTGGTGCTTTATAAAAATGTGTTGAACCACCACCAAATATATCACAAACAATCACAATAAGAATTTTTTATTACAACATCCTAAAATTGCATAAAAACATGCATGACCATAATCATAATTGTGTATAGATTGCAAAACTTTAACATGTGTTTCTCACTGCGTTTCGCACAACTGCTTCATCAGGAGATACATATTAAACAAACCAGCACATCAACTGCTAGCAACAAAGAATTACATATTTATACAACAACATTAAAGATTTATATAACCACTAATTATTCATTTACACTATGTGGTCACCACCATGCAGGGATATTCAATGCCATAAATGAAAGACAGAAAGGGTGAAAGGGTCTCATGCTTGTCAGTAGCAAGTATCATATGGAGAACACATCACTAAAGCCATACGCTTGTATGTACACCATCTCCTATGGAATTGGACATAATTTAATAAACCAGTTAATGAATCCGTTAATAAACAGCTCATGATCCAAAGCATAGCACATCATCTGTAAAACATGGCGGAGGCAGTGTGATGGCTTGGGCATGCATGGCTGCCATGGCACTGGGACACTAGTGTTTATCCATGATGTGACACAGGACAGAAGCAGCCGAATGATTTCTGAGGTGTTCAGAACTTTTTACTTTTATTTACCTTTATTTGTTGCCACTGTAATTTATTTATGCAAACTATGTTTAATCAATCACCTAAATTGCATTCGGGCTTTTTCAATCATGATGTGTAGTAAAGCAGGTGAAGATATACAGATGCCATAAAAAATCAATTGGAAGTGATTGATTGATTATAAATATATAATAAGTGATTTACTTGCAGGACACTGCAAACTGATTGGTTTATTTTGAATTAAAGATGATTTATTAATACAATGTCATTGACAAATACAATACCAGATTTTGGGGTTTGTTTAGGTGAATATTTCATCAAATACAAGCAATAATGCTTATATTAATCCATGACAAAATGAATAATGTCTAACCAGTAGTATGACAATATCTTAAAAGGGGTTTGAAGGGTCGCATACAAGGATGCTATGTATTTATTCTAAATTGTATCATTTTGCATTTGGGTGACCCATGTTGGGTGGGTTTGGGTGACCCATGTTTTCACAGGGTATTTGTATAATAATTTAAAATGATTTGTTGGTTCTATAGTAAAAGATTAGGACATTCAGAGGATTTACAGCAGAGAACAATGCAAATTTTGGCAGAAAATATAAGGTATCAGAGGAACCTCTTTGTATCTAATAAAAAGCCCTTTGTCCTTTACATTATCCTATTATAAAATGCTGACTATGCTATTTAAAATTCATCACTTTATTTGGGTTCCTTATACATTTTTTTTTTGGTTTTTAGCAGTGAGTTGTGGCTGCTCAACAGATCAACTTCCAGCAAGTTTGCCTGAAAGTCCCAGCAAGCCAGACAACACTTGACTTTCCAGCTGCTGCTTGCAGACAGTTGGCTCCTGGGGTTATTTTACAAAGCTGGGGAATCTGTGTGATGTATTCCAAGATGTATAATGTATGGGAATACATGATGGCTGCATTCTGTATGGTACAAGTTGTGCTATAGCATTGTTTCTAAAATAAGGTTTGCTGGGGGTTCCCGGAACACTGAGCAGTGTGTACCCCTCAGGTCAGTATAAGTGACCCCAATGATGGCTATCTGGGTGACATTCTTCCTACTGACCACACACTAATATACGGTGATCTGTGGATATAGTAATTATAGCAGAGGGTTCCCTAAGACAGGAAAGTTTTTTCAAGGATTCCCCCAAATTTTAAGAAAGGCCAATCAAGCAAGCAGCCATGGTCAGAGTGCATGCTGGTATTTGTAGTGCGACACCATCAGTGTCCCCTGTGGTTCCTGCTTCCTCCCAGCATGGATGGGGTTACTGTCAGTGTCAGCTGGCTCCGGGGAGTGCAAAGTGCTGAAGAATCTGTCCCAAGTGAACAAGTCCTCGGCACAGAGGATCCTCAGAAGTAATCAGACAAGTGTGGGAAGAGAATACAGAGACCACCAGCACAAAGCATTGATCATCAGTTGTGACATCTCTGTATACACATCATAGGGAAGCTCCACATCTCATCCATATCTCCCTCCTATTGTGTGATACTCCCCGCACCGCATAGATTGTAAGCTCTTCAGGGCAGGATCCTCTCCTCCTCCTGTGTCACTGTCTGTATCTGTCTGTCATTTGCAACCCCTATTTAATGTACAGCGCTGCGTAATATGTTGGCAGTATATAAATCCTGTATAATAATAATAATATTAATACAATTCTCTAAATACTCACATGGGGCTGTATATGTACATGTGAATCTGACATTCACCAAACCTTCCCTGGTGAAAACTTATCCAGGTCCATGTGGCAGTAATTGATTCTCCACCATAAAATTTTTAGTGAATATCACATTCCCTCCTTTATAATTAGACCCCAATTTGTACCGTGTGAGTATTCAAAGAAGCATCAGATGGAGAGCCAAAGCCATAGCTGGCATTCTGCAGTCAGTAACAATGCGCGTAAACGATCGTTGTCCAATCAGATCCGCCGGGACGGTCGTTCATTTCCAGCGACAATCCTCATTCAACGGCATTGTTGCGCAATCGTTGTGCACTTTTTTTGTTAACGATTATCAGATGATCGGTTGTTAGTCGTTCATTTCCAACGATAATTATTGCACGTGTGTATGGCCATCTTACATATCATGGCTAGTGTGTATACAAGTTGTCACCCCAATGCAGTGATTTAGGGGGAAATGTCTCTTGCTATTGATTATTAAGAATGCACAAAGCAAAATAAAAAAAAAAGTGCATGTGGATACCTAACCTGAGACATCTGTACTATTATTATTTGTATTATTTATAATAAACAGGATTTATATAGTGCTAAAATTACGCAGCGCTCTACATTAAGGGTTGCAAATCATAGACAGATACAGACAGCGACACAGGAGGAGGGGAGGATCCTGCCCCGAAGAGCTTACAATTTAGAGGGGTAACTTCACCAACTCTCCACATCTCATGAGATTTGGACTGCTCAGTTTTCTCTAGCAGAACGGTGGCATCGCCATTGCCTAGGCACCATGGATGGAGCAGGGAAAGGTAAGTGGATTTAGTCCCGCCCACCCCACCCCACCCCTAGCAGCAATCTACAATCAGGATGGGGCCATTACTAAGTTTTATTATTAGTTCAAACTCCTCTTCAAGTAACGCTTCTGATAAAGTTATTGTTTGCAGCAAGTCCAGCGATTTCATTGTCCCGTCTCATTCCAGGTTTTTAAATGTCCCGTAAGGAGCTTTCCCCGGCATTGTCTGCTCCTTGCCTTTGATTATTTTGGTCGTCCGGATGAACCCTCTCTTACAAAGCCGACCTTCTTGACGATCTGTGTTCTAAAGCATTCTTTCTGGTCTGCTTGTATGGGCATTGTGTCCACACTGAATATCCCAAGATTGCCATTCATTTGTGTCACTAAATTAAATTTCCTTATTGAACGGGCGGGTCGGTTTTTCCTTTTCAAATAGAGAGCTGGGGAAATTAATTTGGAAGCCCATGAGGAAGACAGAACCAGACACTGGAAAATTTCCTTTTTATTTGATTTGCAATATTGTGTAAGTGGTGCATTCTGCCATGTAGCAGAACAAAAATGATTTGGTATGAGGTTTCAGAGTTTAATTATAGATTAATGTAGTTTTATTTACATTCCTACCTGTAATTCTGTTTGTTTTCCCTTTTCTCAGGGATTCCTCTTTGATACGAGTACGGAGCACAATCTTCGGGATATTAAGCCGTGTAGGATTAAGCTGTATTTGGAGATTGCACAATACTCAATTTCCTTTGGATAATCTTGTTTGTTTTAACTCTGGTTAACCTTTGATGAAGTTTACCTTGTTGGCAGAGCACCATGGCATCCAGTTTGACATGCACCGGAGTGATCTGGGCACTCCTGTCTTTTCTCTGTGCCGGGGCTTCTTGTGTTGGGTTTTTCATGCCTTATTGGCTTTTGGGATCACAGTTGGATAAGCCGGTGTCGTTTGGTACTTTCCGGAGATGTTCTTACCCTGTGCGAGACGAAAGCCGCCAGACCACGGTGATGGTGGAACAGTGCGGCCGCTATGCTTCTTTCCAAGCCATACCAAGCCCTGAGTGGAGGATCTGCACTGTGGTTACTGGACTTGGATGTGGTCTTCTTCTACTGGTGGCATTGACCGCCATCATGGGATGTTGTGTCTCGGAGCTTATTTCCAGGACTGTTGGGAGAGTGGCTGGTGGAATACAGTTTCTTGGAGGTAAGTTAGATGGTTCTTTAATATTTCCCTTGTTATGTGTATGAAATGCTTCTTGTAATGCTGCTTAAACATTTTGAGAAACTTTCTGATGAAAACTTGTGCTGACAACACTGCAACACTTGAAGTAATACAAACGCCCTGTCCTATTCTAATCCCTGCTGGGCAGTGGCTGAAGTTTGATTCCTAATTGAATTCCAATAGTTAAAGTTTACTGCATTTACTGATTTATAATCAATGATGTACTCATTTGTGTATTTTATATCTGCCTGGAATCAAACCTCCGTTCTTCCACTTCCATAGAATCGATATACGAGTTATAGTTGGGCCACCTTTAGCTTTGAATATGGCACACATTCGCTGTAGTATTGTTTTAATAAGATTATGCTATATACAGAATTTGTTTTCATTCCCAGTTGCTTATTTTTCACCAAAATCTTATATTGATGATGGAAGAGTTGGACCACTGCTTAGGTCTTCTCCAACACATCCCAAAGATTCTCAGTGTGGATAAGATCTGCGGTGGCCAATCCATATGTGAAAATGTACTGAAAATGAACTATTCTTTCAAAGCTGATGAATAATTTTTAGTTTGGAATATGCCAGTGCCATCAGAGAAGACAAAATCCATTGGCCTGGTCATTTTGTATATTCGGGTATTTAGCTCACCTTATTATTTGGGCTCATAATAAAGCTGAAGTTAGACCTGACCAACCAAATCCACCCCAGATCATAGTACTACCCACAGATTTGGGGATTTCTTTGGACCCGTTTTGTATATTTTCAACTCAAATGATAGTAAGTGAACCAAAGCTTTGTGTCTTACACACACACGTATGTTTGCAATAACATTGTTCATTTTATTCTATGTTCCTTCTATCATGACCCTCAAATATATTTCTTTATAAAGCCAGCATATAATGAGCCAAGACAGAACACTGACTCTTGTACTCTCTGTAGGACATTGGCTCACATTTCCAGTCCATATAATCGTCTTTTGTCTAGAATGTGTGCCCTGAGCTTGGTTGTGACACAAAGAACCCAAACTGCTGTTATTGGATGGAATTTGGCTTTGGGTGGTATTGCATGGAATCAGTATATGGGTACTGGATGGAATTCTTTAGACCCAGGAGAATGCATTTTTGTGGATTGGGCAGAGAGAGAACTGTTCTAGATTCCAGGTATCTGGTGCAAATAAAAATGACCCCTGCTACATTTGCAACCCTTTTATTATATTCTTATCACATTGATAGTATCAATTGACTTCTGTACTGGTTTGTCTTTCCTTAACATTGAGTTAGGCTAGGTACATGTGCAACAGTTCTCGCCCGATAATTGGCTCAGGTCAATGAGAATCTTGCGTGTGTACAGCGCTCGACGTTCATGGTCTGGACGACCGTTCTGGCCGATCAACGGACGATGGACAATGAATGATCGTAATGCAAGTGAAGGGGGAGAGAGCGCAGCGTGGTGCCGCTCTGTCGTTCTCCCCCTCTGCTCTCCATAGGACAGAATGGCCCTGTATGTACACCACTTGTTCATGCATCATGAAGTCGTTGGAAAGGATCGTGATAATCCTTTCCAATGACAATTATTGCATGTGTGTACATAGCCTTACAGTTAAGTTCTGAGTTTTGTCTACTAGAAGACCAGGGGCGGACATAAGGAGGTGCAAAGTGTGCCACTGCACAAGGGCCCTGGACCGTCCTCAACAAACAAGGCCCCAGGTCAGTTCAGCAGGAGGGCCCCAAATAAGATATGCTCATATTGGCTATGTCTGCCACTGCAGACATCTGAACCTTGTATAGACCAACATTTTATATAGAATTTTATACAAGTGTGAGAAGACTGTTTAATGTGTTTTTTTGGCCAATTTTCTGGAATGGAAAGATCTGCAACTGTACCCATTAAAATCTCACACCTTATAGTCCTGTACCCTGCGTATTATAACTTATGGCTAATAGGAAGTCCCCTAAAATATCATTTTTATTGGTGAAAATGCTGCTTCTTGCACTAACACTCCATTGCTTTGTGCTGACATACCTGAGTAACAGCCTTACCCCTCGGCACAGACTTTTATTGTGGAGCGACGGCATGTCAGACCGGATCTTTTACCAAATGGGGTAACTTGGGTTTCTATTGGGCTGCACAACCATATTTAAACGCCTTGCTCAATTGTTATAAAAGAAAGTGGAGGACAGGGGGTGAAACCATTGTATAAACAGCGAAGGACATTTCTTAGGGAATCCTGTACAAAGACAACGTACAAAATAAACTGCTAACTGTTCCCATAGTTGGCATGGTTACAAGGAAGCAACATTTGAGGGTTTTTTACATTGTAGCAGAGTGCAGAGTGAACAAAAAGTCACCAATACTGAATCATATTGCATATGACTTATGACTTATGTGTTCTGTATCAATTCTGGAGAAATAGTTTTCTTTAACATTTTATCTGTTATAGTTCCCATCTTATGGGCTGGGACAGCACAGACAGTTTCATTTCAGGCATTTTAATAAATGAGATGAATATGTTCCTATTGTGGTATATGTTTATATATAACGCATGCATAGGTACGTTACAACACATGTTAAAAGAAACGTATTACAACAGTGAATTGTCATTTCCTAATACAAACTGGAGTGAGGTGTTTATAAAAGAATGTTCTTCATTACAAATCACTAAGTGGGATTTTATTATAAATGGCACCACGGAATGTGGTTAACCACTGGTATGTTCCATTGAAATAGCTCATTTTAACAAAATGATCTTTGCATTCTTTTTATGACCGCCAGGCAGAAATCAGAGCTTTACTAAAGAATTTGTATCTAATACAATCAATGTCAGTGTGTTTATTCTTGGTGCCCTCTTTCTTAGAAGGAAAAGTCATTTTTTGCTAAATGTTTTTTTTTTTAATTCATACTATACTATGTTTTTCTATTCTGGCAATCCCTTTCATGTTTCTTCTTGGATTTGTATTATGCTAAGGAAAAAGAGAAATCAAACTTGATTAATGTAATTTTAGGAGGGAGCATAGATGTGGAAGCATTGGCAGTCTCAGGTAACACACTATGACCACATCCTGACACATGTCCCCAGTCTCTAATAACAGCTATAGACATTTTCATCACCAACTCCAGTCTCATAGCTTACTGGAATAACACATTCACTGAAAAGTGTGGCCCCTTGGTAAGGTTAGGGGTCGCACTTGATGCCACCTATAGGAAGTAAGTTGATAACACTGGTGTAGAATACATTGTCACCGTATATTTATATATATATATTTGCATACTTGAGTGGAATATAATATAGAATTTGCCATAAACTAATGGTAAAAAAGTTTTCCAACAATTGTCCTACGTTTGACTTCTTGTGCTTGCCTATCTTTACTATATTAGTCTCTTATTCATATAACTTGTTAAATGTTTGTTTTGCTGGCAGATTCCTTAATAGAGTGGAAGTTCTGGTTGGATCGGTCAACAGGCCAAACGGCTTGGGGCTTGGTTGGGCATGTTAAAAACTGGAGTTCAGTGACAAGAGAATCTTTATTTGCAGAATCTATCATATGGAGTTTAGTGTTAAAAACACTTCAATAACCAGGATATTGTTTCCTCTGAAGTTGTGTTTTTTGCATGTTGACTGAAGCAAAGGATATCTTTTTACACTCTTGTCAAAATATAACCTTGAAATGCATACGGGAAGCAAAGTCTTCATAAACCTGTCATGTATTCCTGATACCTCCATAGCATTCAGTCTCGTAAAACATCTAAAAACCAACATATAAAAATAATAATGATAATGTCATTTATAGTTATTGTCTGTAATTCTCAGCTGAATATCCCATGGTTGTGCCCACACTAGAAGAAATAGCAGCTACATTGTGAACACTTGGCTTAGCTGTGATAAGAGTCTGTGGACTTAAAGCTTTCAGGAGAGAAGAGGTCAAGTATTAGGATATGATAACAAAAGAATCTTAAAAACAACATGCAGAAAAGTGCCCTTGGGCAGAGAAAGACATTAATACAAGGATTTCAGCAGGGTATTACATGATCTTTGTGCTTCCACCAGCCTATTGCACTACTTTTGGTTCCTTTTTTTCTAGGGATTTGAGTGAAGGCTAATTTTATCATATATATATATATATATATATATATATATATATATATGGCTTGTGTGAATTCAACAACACAAACTACAACACCCCAATTTTATGGATCTAGTTATATCTGGTAAATCCCCAATGCTTCTAATATTTGTCATGGAAGGGTTTACATTTTACAGGTGGACAATGTTGTTTGCATAATGCAAGGCCGGGTTTGTCTTATCTGTTGGGTAAGCAATTGTTTTAGACCTTGGTGCCATTAAAATGAAATCATCCTTCCCTCTCCTATCACATTATATTTATATTTGCACCATCTGGTCCATGACTATACCACTTCAGAAGAGAGGATAGCTAGTCCGAAGAAGCTTGTGGCCAGATACAGACATATTTATGGACACCTGGGGTCGGGCATTTCTACTGGTATCAGACAGTTGTAGTATATGGCAGTACACATATTATGCACGTACAATGCAGAGCCGTAGATTCCTCTTCTGCATTTCAATGTACCCCAATGAACTGTGATGGCAGGGAGCCATTGCTTAGGCTTAGTGCAAATAAGTGGTTCTGACAGTTTTGTGCATAGCCAATGCTTCTAGTTGGTAATCATTTGATCCAAGCCCAACAATACAGTAAACACTTATATAATATTCTGTCCTTTAGATGCTGGGGTGGGGATGGGGTGAACCACAGGATAGACCATGGGTGGGCAAACTTTTTGGCCCAGGGGCCACAATAAGTTTGAAAATTTGCAGGGTGGCCGGGCCAGGGTCAGATGGGTGGAGCGCCGAGACGGGTTTCACTAAACGTGACGACATGATGACATAACCCCGTCCACTCACCCATCACAGATCTGAACCTGCAATGGGGGAGTGGGTGGGTTGTTCCGTCCACTTCCCCGAGCCGGGGGTTTTTACAGGGAACATGGTCCACGGCTCTGGTTGGTGCGGCCCCTCAGCAGGGTCCTTCTCCTGACTCCACTCTGGGAGGCACTGGCCAGAACCGTGCACCGCGGATCCACTTTAGCTGAACCACTGAAGTGGGGAGAGAGTTCAACGGGCCGGATAAAAAAGCCTAACGGGCGGTAGTTTGCCCATGCCTGGGACAGGCGGTAGCTCCCTGATTGGTTTTTCCATTGATATTCACTAATATATCCAATCCTCTCCTGTGTCACTGTTTGTATCTGTCTGTCACTTGCAACCCCTATTTAATGTACAGCGCTGTGTAATATATTGGCGCAATATAACTCCTGTTTTACAATTATAATAATCTGTCCACATTAGAACAAAAACAAAAATAATTAGTTGCTTATAGACTGGTTGTTGCATTCTGGATAAATTTCAGTTCTGCTTCTTTCACATCAAACACACAAACCAGCCTGTATGTGCTAGGCGTAGGGTCGCAGGTGCCAAAGACCAAGATGCCTCCACCACATTGAAACACAGTGATAGCCCTCGGCATTCCAGGTATGGTACAGGAAGGATAGGACCTTGCAATGTAAAAATAAAAATAGGTTGGGCTGGATATTTTAGGATTTTTCTGATATTTAAACCATAGGAACATGTTTCAGTTATTACTTTTAATGTTTGCAGTGCTGAGACAGCTCCTTGTTACAACATGGTGATTTCAGAAGTAGTTGGGGGACTTCCAATCAATGTGTATAAGGCAGTATGTGGATGCTGATCATGTATTGTACAGGATTTCCAGTTACCATATTCCTTTTTGCAGCTTGTTTTCCATTTTCTGTTACATTAATGGCTTTATGATCAGTGTAACACAGCAGGCAGATTTTACATTCCAGTTCTCACACTCGGCTCTGTAATTGAGAACAAATGGGCAGGATGCTGGTTGTGGTTCAGACTTTATAATTGACAGAGCAAAATAATTGATAATCTGGAGATTACAGAACATTGATACATGTTACATATGTGAACACACTATGGACCGCCAACAAGACAATGATAAATGGACGCTATTCATATTGTATGCTTCAAAAATTGCCTGAAAAACATTCATTATTCATGAGCGTTATCTAGAAAAGCATTCTTTTGCACTGCGGTTTCATGATAAATCTGTAGTTGTGACATGTTTCTATAGGCTGAAATTTATGAAGCACTTCAACTGCAATTAGTGTAAAGCAGTCATCTGAAAGTAATAAATTAAAGGAAGCAAAAACCTTATGGGGAAAAAATGAACTGAACCATTACCATTTCCCAGAGTGAATTCAATTGATTTGGTATCATACATCCTCCAGTGAAGAATAGTTATTATGCATAGGATTTACTGGGATGGAATATGATCCACACCATCCTTCCTTCACCTTTTTAACATGGGGAACCCTTGGAATAACTTTCAGGTCTTAGGGGAACCCCTGGCATAATTACTACATCATCAAGTCACAGTATATCAGTGTGGTGATCATTGGGAAGAATGTCTCTTACATTAATGTCACCCTTACAGATAGCCAAAAACATCATTGGTGTCCCCTAAACTGACCTAAAAGGTACAAACTGCTCATTGCCCATGGAACCCCTAGCCGCCTCTGGGGAAAACCTTTGTTGAGAAACACTGATCTATGCTGTATAAAAGAGTGGTGGATGTCATTAATGATTTAAACCACCATGTTAAAGGACAACTCCCAATGTAGACTTTTCCATTGATGGATCTCGGGATCCCCAACTGTGATAGGTTCAGCTTGCCTTCAGCCAACCCTACAATCACCATTGAACCAGGGAATTCTCCATAAGGTCATTTGTGTTCGTTCACATGGACAAAGATAGGAAAATACATTGTCACCATGATTTAAATGTCTTCTAGCCATCATTGAAGAGGGGCCATTATTTCTAATGGCCACTAGTTTGGCGCTTTTTTCCATTGAATCTCAAAAAATTGGATTTAATAGTTGTTACCCCTCAGGTCTCACCTGAAAATGAACTCATTAGAAGGCGTTAATTGGAGTACTCCAGACATTCTTTTTTCCCGTTCTGCATAGTCTGTCCCTGGAGCTCTGTATATGCATATTAATATTATTATTAGGATTTCTATAGCGCCAACATATCACGCAGCGCTGTACATTAAATACTATGGGTGCATTTATGTTACACTTCTGGTGATTTGTTTGGGAGTTGCAGACACCTACTGGACATTTTAGTTGAGATCAAATAGTATACAACACAATGCAGATTTTACATTTGTACCAACAGTTTGTTCTCAATGTAAAGTGCAATTATTGATTTTGCAAAGCAAACAAAGAGCTCATAAAGTGATGCTGGTTTTAGACTTAATTCGCTAAATACAAACCCTATAGATGGGGCGCATAGCTGAAATAGATATATGGTATTCGTGACAAAGTAACTTCCTGAATTACAAAATGTCTCTGCCTTATTTAATTATTAAAGAGTAGAAAAGGCTCATTATGTGCTGAGCATGCCAAGCTAAACACAACAAGTACAAAGCACTGGTCCCTTTGAACTTAGGATAAGTGGTGCCAGCATTGTTCCATTAACTTCTTAATAAGGACTGATTGTGCATAGCCTATTGCTTCTGCTGAATGCTTTGCCCCCAGTCATCCATGGAAATTCTTTAACGTAGATAGTTCTAGTTGACATGTCACTGCATTGGAAATACTTGGAACTTGCCATCGGTGAGATGCTCAGAATTTTTATGAGTTTAACTAAGCTGTTTGTATCCAGTAACCTGGCATGAGGTCATAACAATCCCAGTTGTTTTCAGTATAGAAACTTAACACTTGTATGGGGCCCAGCGATATCAAATATTATTTTGGAAGTTTGGGAAGTTTTCTAACAAGTGCTCATTATTGTGCCTAGTTCTACTGGGACATACTGGAAAACCTTCATAGATTGCTGGGGACAATGGACTAACACGGCAATCCACTCACTTTTAGAGATTTCTTCTATCTTCTCTGGAACAGGAAGTGATGGGAAATCTCCCAATGGTACAAAGACAGCACAAATTAAACCAGAAGTTTATGCTTTTCTTATGTTATCCAAAACTGGAAAAACCTTTGGCTCTACAGACTTTTTTAAGGTTAAAGATACTTGCTGAAACAATAATTCCCTTTTCTTTGTTGGTTATAATATATAATAATCTTCTTTAACTGCTCGGATTTGTGTCAAAATCTTTTAATTGCTTACATTAGCAATATGTGGAAGCCACGCTGCTTCATCAAGGCCATAGGGCAAAACAGAGAGAGTCAGCCCAAACTTATCCATTTGGGGAATCATAACCAGTGAGACAAGTTTTCTAACTTCTTGAGTTCTTTGGAAGCTCTGTTTTACTCTCTGTTTTTAATTATTCTTTGAAGTATTTATATAGAGACACCATATTATACAATGTCATAGCTATGCTACTATCATTCAAAGAAACTCACAGTCTTATTGGGAGAACATGCAGACTTCATTTGGATAGTGTCCATGAAACTGGGAGGGGATGCTGACTCGAGGTGATTCAAACATGGCACCATACGATAAAAGTGGTAACGTAATGTAAATGCACGTCTTGTATATATGTATGTGTATATATATATATATATATATATAATATATATATATATATATATATATATATATATCATTATAAGAATGACTCATTTCCAGTTTTTTCTTTGGATAGTCCCACCTTGCATTGTGAATCACTGTTTCAAATGTGACCCCCTTTCATTCTTATGTGCATAAGTATTTTCAAAGTGATCAACTCTTCTTTAAATTGTAATACTAAAATGTACTGAACACTCAGGGCCAGAATTATAACTTTTGTTTCCCTAGGCCAGCTGACTTGGAGAGAAAGGGAGAGTGGAGCGAGACATAGGGAAGAAGAGGGGAGAGAGAAGAGAGAGAAATGGGGAAGGGCGAGAGAATAAGAGGTGACGGGAGAGGGAGGATGGACATGCCTTTGAACACTACCCTCCAATAAAGAACATGTGTAAAGGCATTTCCTCAATTTACAGATATACCCCAAACCTCTCTCCTTCCCTTTAGATAATTTTCCCTCATTAATTATTTTTATGTAGCAAGAAGCTGTTTTTATTACATCATCACCAGTCCTAAAACATATTGGAAGCTTTGTTCCTATTCAGATAAGCCCACCCCTATGAACTGTGTCCCCAAAGAGCCCATCCTTTTCCGTGTAATCAGGCCCCTAGGTGTCAAGGCAATTGCCTTATTTTGCTGAGAAAGAATAATTGGCTTCCCACTAAATTGACCCTAGACTGTGGTAATGACATATGACTATGGTAGGGACATTGGATTGTGAGCCTCTTTGAAGGACATTTAGTGACATGACTATGGACTTTGTAAAAAGCTCTGTAATTTGTCAGCGCTAAACAAATAATGGATAATAATAATAAAATTCATGTGAACTGTTTAAGAGGGGCAAGGAAAAGGTTCCATAGGTCAATAGGAATGACTGACAATCTTGGTTGGGATTCAGTGTAGTAAATGCACCGTGTTTTATCTCTAACAGGTGGTTAGGAGCACACTAGATGTTTGGACCATCAACTGGTATTTGATATTTTCCCGTACTTACAGGAAACCTCTGTTAATGCATAATGGAAGCTGCAACATAATCCTCTCCTACTGGAAATACTAGCTCTATTTACCGTGAGCATTGTGGCCCCGACTGGATACTCATTCCGGTTCATTGTCTTAAACCTAATAAAGCCAGAGACAGCCAGATGATCAGCATTTCAAGAATTGGTCACCAGTATAATCTTTACATACATTTAATGGTTAACTCTAAATAGAAAGAGCTCTAAATAGGTCCTCAGAGCATTCTTACTAACATGAAAAGATCTCAGTGTTCATGTTGTGTAATAAGAAAACCCCCTGCTCAAGGTGTCTGCATATCTAGAGCATCATCTGAGGCTGGAAGGTTTGATTTACGAGATCAAAAGATATGGAAAGTACTTGTCGAGTAATGCGATTAATCTTAAAGGATTTTACACCATAACGACAGCTCAGACCCACTAATCATCCAAACAGTTGCAGGAAATCATAACTAATATATTAATGCCATCTGTTTTGTGTAGGCAGTAATATAGCGTGGTGCTATCTCTGAAAGACACTTCCATTAAGCTCAATCTTCCTACACAAAGTATGCACAGGACTAAAACTTTCTTTACTTTCTTATTCTAGCTTTGATGGGTTCATAGATTTCAGCCAATAAAATCAAAGGTTACTAGAGTAGGGACAGGTTGTCTTGGACAAATATCTTTAAAACTGCAGGCTGCATTTATTTCTTTTATGCTCCATCATTGTAATCAATATAGCTGTACGGCCCTGGTCCATTACCAGTGCTCACCAGGGATCAATCCCCCAATCTATAACTCCTCACACTATAGTAAGCCCCCGCTTAGCCTCGGGAGGACAGCTGTGCTTTCCCAGCACATGGTTGCCCCAGGACTTCAGCAAAAGATGGCATCTGGGGAGAACTGTCAGAAGACCAGGAACCCATAAAGCAGGACAGGGGATACAATGGAATTTAGACAGGGTCAGATGCAAAGTGTTCCACATATAGAACAGGGAGATCCAGCAGAGACAAGTCCAGAAACAAAGCCAAGGGTCACACATAGGTATCGGCCCACCAAACAAGGTATCGAAGGATAAAGACCAGCAGAGCCGGGGTCACAAGCAAAGGTCGGTCCAGACAAGAAACAATCCAAGTCCAAAAAAACAGGCAGAGTCAGCAATAGGTAATGAAACAGGAAATCGCACCAACAGCAGATTAAACTAGCTGAACGCTACACAACGGGCAAATGGTGTCTGGTACCTGGGAAGATTTAAAGGACCAGTAGCCAAGGGCAGAGTAAGATCATAGCTAGGAACTAATTCATTGATTGGCTGCAGCACATACTCCAAAATCCCCTTCAGCTTTATCCAGTCTTAAAGCAGGGGATGCCAAGAGAAACATTCACAGCTAATGGGAAACCGGGGATGCTGCAGACTACAACAAGGTGTGGGAGGAAATCCCGTCAAAGTGGGAAAATTCTCATAATTGACAATTGTCATGAGAAGTTTTGTACCCATTGAAGATTTCCCCCTCACCTTTTACCTTTATGACAACTTCAAAACTTTTTTAAAGTTTAGCTCTTCCCTTTTCAATCTAAAGTTAGAAAAATAAGGTCTCTCCTATAAATGAATGTGAATAGTATGGAATACCTGTAGGCTTTATTTTTTTTCTTGCTCTGGACGTTTTTCTTATTCATACGTTTTTTATATTTGATGCGTGTCAAGCTTAACAGAAGGTGGCAAACCAAGCTTTCTGACGATTTAATAGGTGCTAGAATAGGAAGTGAGTGGAGAGACAGACAACCATGCGTGAAGACGGTTTAGAAACTCCATCAGTATTTTATCGCTGTCTTTGTAAGGCCTGTACAAGTCTTTTGTTTCATACAACTGTCCGAAGTTTATATTACTCTGGAAAGATTCCTTCCCACTTCCTGTTGTATGTACAGGACATGGAGGAAATCTCTCCAATGGGACACAGATATCATTCTTTGCTCTAACCTAAAAGTAAAGGATAATGAGCTTTAACCTTGTGCACAAAATACAATAAAAAAGTGCATGAAGAATAAGTAAAACTTGTTTAAATGTTTGAGAAGCAGAACATGGTGGTGAAAATTCTGCAAATCATCATTAAGCCATTGAGTGCAACAATGTAGCGGAAAACTCATCCATTGAATCATTTCTGAACATAGTATTAGTCTATCCATTGTTCACAGACTTAACTAAACTTAAAAGATATTCCCTAATGTTATCTGCACCCGTAAATGACAGGTAAGTATGCTAATGGCATTTTACTGAGTTAATATTGTCATATGGGAGCCATTAAAAATTGCCAAAGGAACAATTGTATTGTGATCCAGGCTGTCCAGCTCCCTGTTGTGAAGGACATTTTGTCTCTGTAAACAATTTGGTGCTCATCAATCTCAATTTTAAAGAATGACATGTTCCTAGTCTTGGATCATGCATTTTCCTTTGCCCTGAAGCAGAGTGTTCTGAAAGTAAAAAGATTACATTTGAGTTGAGTGTACTCTTAATAAACCACAAAGCAGTATGAAAGCCATCCATCTGCTGTAAGCGGCAGCCAGGCACCCTCCTTGTGATCTCCTTGCATTCTTTCCATATGTGGATTCTTAGACAGGCCTGTATTTTAAGATAATGCCTCTCAGCGAGAAAAAAATGCCTAAATGTAATAAAGAAGAATGTAAGAAGGAGATATAAACATCTACGTAATGTAGCTGCATAACATGACCATGATGTATTTATAGTGGAAACAAAATACTTTGTATGATATTAGCACACTACGTGTCCTCGTCTTGATGTCCAAAAGTTAGAAAGGTGAAATAAAAAAAATAAATGAAAATGTGTGGTTTATTTATTTTATTTGTAATCTTTTTTGCATATAATGAAAACGTTTCTAAAATCTTCCTCCTGTGTTGCAATAGAAGGTTTCTCTGTGTAAACTGTGGATTGTGAGTTTTAGGGCCCGATACATCTTAGCGTGATAATGTTGAGGTAAGGCACTTTTTTACGGCACAGTGTGATTCTTATGCTCAGAGCTAAGGGTTTATATTCGACTATTCCTCACAATGAAGTTTTGGAACAGATTTAAGCTAGGTGGTGGGCTTAGGGTTAGTGCAACAACCTTCAACTATGGTTCCTCCAAATTTTGGTATGGGCTCCTTGAACTTTGGTTAATTGACCTCCCAACTGATGGTATCTGCATAGATCTGGTTCCACTGCTAATTATCAGAGCCAGTAGGATGAGACAATTGACCTTTCTAGGTGTCTGTTAGGGGCCATTCTTCTCGGGGACCCCTGGGGAATTAATTCAAGAAGGGGTTACCTTAAACCTGAATATTCTTCCAAGGGTTCCTCAGGGGTAAAATTATTGGGATATTCTGGGTTAGTTTGTGAGAGGTGAATTGTTGGAGTTTTTGTAGTTGGAACAGGCAATAGATGGGGAGCTTGGATGCATCGGCCCTGATTTATTAAAGCTCTCCAAGGCTGGAGAGGATACACTTTCTTCAGTAGAGCTGGGTGATCCAGCAAACCTGGACCGGATCTGGCCCAGCATTCAAAACATTTGGTAGCAAATAGCAAATGATTTTGAAGACATCCATTCCGGGTTTGCTGGATCGCCCAGCTTCACTGATGAAATCCTTTCCAGTCTTGAAGAGCCTTAATAATTTGGGCCCATTATATCATCACAATACAAATGACCTAAGGAGCACACAATTTAAATCCATTCTTCCTACTGTTAGTATTTTGCAACCTGCACCTCTCTAGTCTCTCAAGAACACCAAGATCCAACATGCTGTGAGATGTAGTTTCCCAGAAAACCAAAGCTTTATAAACCCACTTTTCCTTTCTTCCTTCCCTCTTAGGAATATAAAAACACTACATGATTATAATCTGAGAGTTGTGGTTTGCATTGCATTACTTTGTTGTACTGGGAAGCCACGTGCCAGGTTGGCACAGCAGACATAAGGATGCCACAAAATGTGCTGTTACCACTTTGGGGGGATTATTTTTACTCACCCAGTGTTGGAGGATAAATGTAGCGGAAGCATAATAGCAGGCACATACCTTTATTGCAACCAAGAAAGCCACTAAAACTGAGTGAAATATATTTAGATTGTTCTGGGGTTTAGTGAACCACAAAAAATAACTTAGTGCAGACAAGACACTGGCACCGTAAATAACATTTCTGTTTCTCATTGTTAGGAGCTTTGGTTTAGCCCTGACCAGAGGGCATGTGGCATACTTGGCATTTATTTATTAAAAATGCCTGGCCTATACATCAAAAGTATTTCAGGAATAGTAATAATTATTTAGGAATTTAGGACCCCAACATACTAGTAGTTATTGGGTAGTTAGGGAAGAACGCACCTTAAGAATGCCGCTTATATTGGCGGTCAGTGAGAATGATGATCATTACATTGGAGGTCAGTTGGAAGAATAATATTCCTTATGTTGGTTGTCAGGGAAAAGATTTATTATAGGCAGAAAATTATATTGGGTTTTAGTTTTATTTTTTGGTCTAAACTGCAAAATAAATTTTTTTTTTAATTGTATATTTTAGGTTTTGAGCAAAATAAACAAATATTCCCTTTAGAAAATCTTTAGTGTTCTAGCTCCATGTTTGCACACAGAATGCTGTTTGCGTTAAACCCAATTTATTACTTCCCAACTTTACTAGTAAAGTAATGATAAAGTAGGTAAAGTTAAACAATTATTATACTTTATTAAGTATTTAAAAAACTGATGTACTCTCCTCGTCTTCTTATTTAAAAACAAGTTGTATGTGATTACCGGGACATTGCACACATGGCATTATTATTATTTAACAGGATTTATATAGCGCCAACATATTACGCAGCACTGTACAATAAATAGGGGTTGCAAATGACAGACAGATACAGACAGTGGGAGGATGAGGAGAGGACTCTGCCCCGAAGAGCTTACAATCTAGGAGGTGGGGGAATCGCACAATAGGAGGGGGGATATGTAGTGGTGGGAAGTAGAGAAGGTTTATTAGACAGAAGAAGACGGGTAGGTAAGTTTGAAAAGATGGGTTTTAGGGCTCTTTTAAATGAGCAGAAAGTAGGAGCAAGCCGAATAGGACGCGGAAGAGCAGTCTTCCAGAAGTCTTGGAGCCGTGCCTGTGAGGAGGTTATGAGTGAGGAAGTCATTAGTAGGTCATTGGAGGAGCGAATAGAGCAGCTAGGGGGGTATTTTTTTTACCAGGTCACAAGAACTGTTTAAGGGCAAAGCACAGGAGCTTGAATTTGATTCTAAGGTGAAATGGAAGCCAATGAAGAGAACTACAAAGAGATGCAGCAGAAGAGGAGCGGTGGGAAGGATGGATGAGTTTGGCTGCAGCATTCATAATAGATTGTAGAGGAGAGAGTCGGGTTAGTGGAATACCAGAGAGGAGGATGTTACAGTAGTCCAGACGAGAGATGATAAGAACATGTACACAATCATGAGCTATGCTGATTTCTGGTTTATAATAATTAGGGGGTGAATCAGTGACAGCGCAGGCTCACAGCAAGGAACTTGCCCAGCTTTGCAGCACAGGACATATGCTAAGAAACCTTACTCTGCAAACTGGTAAAGGGAAACCATAATAATTGTTGTTTAAATGTAAATGTTTCTTTAGAACCCTGGAACATGGAATTGGGTATATTTTACCTCTGATGTCTTCAACTGTATTTTGGTAATAGAGCTGAACTGCAGAACAAATTACTACTCAAAATAAGAAAGGTATTTTTTCTATAATATGTCTTTCTAATTAAATTTGTGCAAAAATAAATACTTATATGTTTTTCAGGTGTGGGGTTAATATTTGTATTACCTAATTATCTATCATTATAACACTACTTTTACCTAATCCGTGGGCTTATAGAAGGAAATCGCTCCGATCCATTAGGGGTAGACAGGAGCTGAAGTGGTTAAGCAGTAAATGACCCTTAGCTTCCAGTCTGTGCTTGTTTCTGCTTACATCTGCCTCTTTGACAAATGTCATAATTGCCAGCTGCCATGTCCAGTCCTAAACATGAGAATTTCTGTAACTAAGATTTGTAGCAGCTACAAGTCTCTGTCAATATTTCTACAGTGATTTGTAGCTGGCAATTAAATTGCTGCTTTATCTGGCTACAAGCCTGCACTGCTACAAATCTCAGGTGTTACACGGATGGCACTATTGTGTTTTATACATATTGTCTGCACTATCCTAGTCACTTCCTAGGTATACTATGGACTATCCTTTGATGTGTTTTTATTTTCTTTTTTATACTTTTGTTCCATTTATATATTATTATTTCTCTCTCTCATATCTTCCTGTGATTGTTTTCCTGCTGGCTGTTGTTTCCATCTCTTTGTGAATTACAGAACATTATGAAGAAGCATTGGGGAGGTGTTCTTTAGCCCTAACACATTTCCTATTATTGTCAGATGTGACAAGGTGGCTTCTTCATATATACATTCTAGCAAATGAACGTTGTCACTATTGAAAAGGAAATGTGGTATGAGCAAGATTATCAAAGAAAATAGGAAATAAAACCTGAAAAAAGAAGCAGAATGCAGTCTGCACCTAGACTAGTAAACTACAATATTTAATATATACTCCGTATATGTATATAATATATATAAACACATACAATATGTATTATTATTAATAAACAGGATTTATATAGCTTCAACATATTATGTAGCGCTGTACATTAAATAGGGGTTGCAAATGACAGACAGGCACTGACAGTGACACAGGAGGAGGAGAGGACCCTGCCCGGAAGAGCTTACAATCTAAGAGGGAGGGGAAGTATCACACAATAGGAGGGGAGATAGGGAGTGGTGGGAAGTAGTGAGGGTTTTAAGAAGACGGGTAGGCAAGTTCGAAAAAATGGGAGTGCTCTTTTAAATGAGCAAAAAGTAGGAGCAAGCCGAATAGGACGTGGTAGACCATTCCAGGGAGTTGGGGCAGCTCTAAAAAAGTCTTGCAGTTGTGCATGTGATGAGGTTATGAGTGAGGAAGTCAGTAGTAGGTGGAGCGAAGATATATGTATGGCTGCAGTGTTCTCCCCAGCCCCTTTTAGCTGGGCGCACCACCCGGCACTTTTCAGCAACTACCCGGCTGTTTTTAGGTGGTTATCAATGAGTTGGGTCACAATACCAGGGCTGCCACCCACCTACAATTTCTTGCCACCCGGCTTAAAAAGATTTCTGTGTTGTGCTTGTTCCGGCTGATTTACCCAGCATTGTCACACATGGGCACCTCTGCCTCAGTGGCTTACAGATTGCTAAAAGTTGTCTCAAAGAACAAAGGAATGTTGAGTATGTGCAGCATTAAAATGGATTGTGCATAAAAATACAAGGTTCCCTTTTTTGGTTAGACCCTTAGCGCTCTGTAAAAAAAGGCTGCATTCCATGTGAAAAAAAAGAATATCAATTTACTGTACAAAGTTATCCGACTTTTGCATGCATCATTTAGCATGTCACCCTTACCAAGATAACCTATTGGTGGAAGCCCGGAGGTAAAATACATTTTTTGCGTTTTTAGTAGGTTTCTTTTTATGTTTTCTCTCTGGGTATTTTTGCTTCTTGTATGTGTAGTGCTTAATTTTCATGGGGGAAGGGAGAAAGAGTCAGCTGTCTAACAAGCGAGAATATGGTATATTTTAATGTAAGGTTTGCTAAGGTTCGCTTTACAAAGACTGGTTTCCAACCTTTGAGTTGTGATAACAGGAACATTATGGACATGGAATGGCACTCCAATGCAATTTACCATCAGCATTGCCAAATATGATGCACGTAATTTTGTCAATTGTGGTGGCTTGGCAATCCATTAATTAGATTGGGATACCTTGATGCAATGCTTATTTCCGTAGTGTAAACTCCACCGGCAGATAGATGGCTCTGACTTTACAATTGTCATCACATAGTGAAACCTAATTATTTAATACCAGGTCTAGACTATAATTACAGAACTTTATATATAAAACTGCAAGCTCCCTATGAGTTTCAAAAACTGTTGAAACAGTACAATCCATAAAATAGAAGTGCATCCGATTCTGTATCCTTTGCACTGTTTATACACGGCACAAGCTAATTTGACTTAAAATAAATATTTTATTCCCGAAAAGAGATACCACATATGTTACATCACAGATTAGCTGAAAGCGGTACAAGTTTTTATATAGAACTCTCAAAAGCAATCATCAATCATAGCAAACAGATGGCTCAGAGCAGCGAATACGGTGAGAGTAGCTGACTAGGTTATGTTGTAATTACCACTTTAAAGCAAAATCTGTTTGAGCAAAGAATGCTGTGAAGAGAAAGAGCTACTGGAACGGTGACTGTAGAGATTATGAAGATCTAAAAAAGGGGGATTTTAACAAGCTGTAATATTATTATTAACTTTAATGTTCGGAAAAAGAAAAGTGAATGGTGGGAGCTGCCAAAGAAAAAAGGACAAGTCACCAGTATTCCCAATGGTCATCTTTCAGATGATTGTTTTCCCCATTATAGGTAGTTCCCAGGTTACATACGAGATAGGAACTGCAGGTTTGTTCTTAAGTTGAAATAAGTCGGAACAGGTACATTATTTTAATAACTGCAATTAGGAAAGATGTTTGTCCCAATATATTATTAGGTAGCGTAGTGTCAGTTACTGTATGTGTCAGTCACAAACATAGCAAAAAAACAAAGCAAAAAAAAAAAACTTTATGTACTACCTGTACTGACTTACTAAGCTTTGCTACACAATGAGCCTGTTTTATCATAGCTCTCCAAGACTGCAGAAGAGATACCATCAAGTAGGAACCTGGGTGATCCAGCAAAGCTGGTATGGATCTGGTCCAGGATTGAAAACATTTGCCAAATAATAACAAATTATTTTAGGAAATCGATTCCAGGTTTGCTGGATCACCCAGGTTCTGTCATGATAGTCTATGTTCCTCAGTCTTGGATGGCTTTGATACATGAAGCCCATGGTGTCTTTGTGAAGGTGGCCATGTTGGTAGAGGCAGGACTTTGCTTTCTCATGTCAGAGCTACCACCATAAAGGAACCATGACCAGCACGTTGGTGACATAACCAAATCTCACTCCTCATTTCCCTAGACTAGAAGTCAAAGCATTGTCTTCGAGCTCACGTTGCAGATACAAAGCAAGCCTCATGGCTGTAGACACAGGAGTTCCAGGGTACCTTCACAATAGAAAGCCTACTGCTGATTAAATAGGAGGAATTCATGATCATTGGTACATTTTTAGGGGTACAACTGACATTTCTAAATATTCCATATAACAGCAAATTTTCAACCACAGTTATGTTCTTAGTGCCTAAAACCAATCCCCCTCTATTGCCTTCATCACGCTTTGTAACTAATAGGCAGTGGAGGAAATAGGAATGGGATCACCATGAAGAAATCTGGTGCCTTTTGTCAAACCAATGTGTAAAGTAAAGTTGGTGATTTATAAAAAAAAAAAAGTAACACTACGTGCACCCGGAGCTTGTCTTTGGCTAAGGTTGGATCTTATCACACAGAAAGAATGTTGGTCAAGTGAACTTGAGATTTATTAATGACTCATGGAGTCATAAGGGCTCAGCATGATCTTCAGTACATCGAAAACATGTAATTGCACCATATTCCTTATTCTTTTTTGACAACTCATATCTACTCACCAGGGGCAATTCTAGGCTTGTGAAGACCTAGATTAATCTAATGCAAAACCAAGGTTACCCTAATAAAGAGATAAAATTACAATGCATATAGCATACTATGGCAATCGGTGCCCTGGCCTACATTACTAATAATAACATTATTACCTGTGGATGTGGCCCACAAATAGAAACGTAAGCCTACTGTATGTATACCCATGTCATAGTTCCAATACCCATGTTCTGATCACTGTACACCTAACAAAAATGTTAAACATAACCTCATTACAGATGATTAAAGAAAATGAACATCCTTTATATTATACACCAAAGCCGCACATTGTTTAGACTTACATTGTGGGAGAAAATAGTTGGGGACTATTTGGTAAAGCCTTGTGGTCAGTAATGTGCAGCACAGCTTACAAGGAGCAGTTAGGACTGTTTTGTAACAAACCTTATAAAATGGAGGGATCAGGAGTAGATTATTTAGAGAACAGAGTGCAGAGTACAGTAATTGGAAGTATATAACATATACTCTAGCTTGCAGAGTGCAGTGATCAAGGGTATGTAACATATATGGTAGCTTGCAGAGTGCAGTGATCAGGAGCATGTAACATATATGATAACTTGCAGGGTGCAGTATTCATTAGTATGTAACATATATCATAGTTTGCAGAGCGCAATGATCAGGAGTACGTTACATGTATGACAGCTTGCAGAGTGCAGTGGACAGGGGTATATACCATATATGATAACTTGCTGTGGACAGGGTTATGTAGTATATATGATAGCTTGCAGAGTGTAGTATTCGGTAGTATGTAACATATGATAGCTTGCAGAGTGTAGTATTCGGTAGTATGTAACATATCTTGCAGAGTGCAGTGGACAGGGGAATGTAACATATATTTCATATCACTTGAAGAGTGCAGTGGTCAGTGTAGTGGCCTCTTAGATCGGTGGTTAGAGGCAATTAATTTACATTTTTATTTTATATCTCAGTAACCTGTTTATCATTAATACCTTTCTGTATGTCATTACAAAAAGTTGCACAAACCCATCTTACAGAGATACCTTAATGCAATTGAAAATGGTGTTTATAGTTTAAACCTTTCCTAAATCTCCTGAAGGAAGATCTATTCCTCCGGCATTACATTTGCCCTCCATCTCATAGGATCCAAGGCAGACACTCCAACTATACTAATGCAATTTGTACAAGCATATTTAGGCACAGCTGCTCCCTCCAGTCTCCAGAACAATTTCCTTGCATGAGTGAAAGCAAGACTCTCTAATTTCTTTTAACAGTCTAAAGTGTTTTATTATATCATCATTTCTCTACAAGAATAACCATGTGTTATGTATTTTTCTAGGGTGATTATATTATTGCATTTTCTATGCCTGAATGTTGGAATTCTGAAATATATATATATATATATTCTTCACAGTTTTAAATAAATAATCCCATAGATTGCAAGCTCTTTGGGGGAGGGTCCTCTTCTCCTCCTGTGTCACTATCTGTCATTTGCAACTTCTATTTAATGTACAGCGCTCCGTAATATGTTGGCACTATATCAATACTATTTAATAATAATATTAACAATCAGATGTACTTATTCACTTTTTCTGAAGTTCCAAGATTCCTAGCAGTCTCTTCCAATTGCCTGAACAGCAGCTTCAAAATGTTTCTAAATGTGGTTTTATTGAAAATCTAAATTTTATAATAAACGAGAAAACAATTATAGGAATAGTTTCTCAGTTTGCCCCACGCTGGTAAGTACTAGATCATTGTTTAGCTAGGAGCAGATGCTTAGGGCGAATTTATATAATGTTTGGGTAAAACAATTATAAATAGACCTCAAATAGTTTATAGGAGTTTACACATCAAATCTGTTTATTTTTGTGACAGCCTACTATTACATAACCAATAAATGTGGTGATGGTTGGGGGGCGGGGGTTGGGTCAATGGCCGTGGAATCCAATAGAGGGCCCTGTGCAGGACTGACTTGGGGCCCCTGTTGGCTGAGAAGGCTTTGTGGGGCCCTCATGCGGCTGCCCATTTTGCACCTCCCTATGTCTCCTGTATTCACCCTCCAATACAAGGATGTGAATGTGTTCTGTATAATGAAATACAAGCTATTAGCACAAGGCTACACAAGAGTGTATTTTCTTACTACATTTCATGAATTCACCGTAATAAAACCTCTTATTCTAAAATAGAACATTCCTGGGGCCCCTAGTAACGTAATAAAGAAACCGACGCCTGGCTAAACCTACACGCATTACTAACCACTGCCTGGAAAGTGTGGTGACTAGATCAGCAGGAACAAGCTCTAATTTTTGATTCGAAATTCCAGATGTCTTTTGCAATAATTCAGTTCTAACCAATGTGTTGTAAATTGTCCTATTGACATTTTCTGCAGAAGTGCAATCACCATGACAACAGAAATAGGATGGCATGTAATCAGAAATGGTGACACTGTGACCCTGAATTGGTTTGACCTTCGCATTAACATATTGAGGACACATTAAGCTATGGTGTCAGCCATTCCTATTGAACTCAGATGCCTTCTAGTCAAGCCTGTCATTCATGATTTCACATTATCTGCCATTAACTGTACATGAATGGGATGAACTCATTTTAATTTTATTGCTGACTAGTGTGTTTGCCATAGTGTTTTTTTGCCATGTGGCTGACCCATTTTAGTAATGCATGTTTAAAATTATTTCCTTGTAGAGGAAGGCAGAGGTGATTTTTTATGCAGGTTTATATTATGTTCTGTAAAACATTCAATTCCATCTCTCTGAAAAATGACGCTTTTTCCAGAAAATGGCGCCCAGGAGTTGGCGCTTCTGGGCACACTGCTTTTTTAGGGCTGGGAACGACAAATCAAACTGATGGTAATGTGGCACAAATCTTCAAATCGCAACTACGTAGCCAAACATGATTTTTTTTCTTTCTTTCTTTTTCTTTTTTTTTCTCTAACTGTGCAGCAATCTGTGGCAGCTGATGGCAAATACCGGCTCCCATCATTTACTTGAATAGGATCAGATGGGGGCAAAATGCCGCGGCTCACCTCTGGTCTGAAATGGCCCTTACTCCTTACTTCCCTCTTTTTTTCCTAAACCTTGTTTACACCATGGTTGAGGACCAGTCATGCATGTTGGCTGATCCCTAAAGCTAGCCATGCACTTTCCAATAATTTTGACTGATAAAATGAAAATACAAACCTGTATTTATAATAGATCTGTGGGCAGAATGTCAATCAAATATTGAAAAGCTTGTTTGCTTTTTTTTTCTTTTATTTTGATATGGTTAACATTTGCATAGAAATTGAAAAAATACTTTTTGTGTACCTATTAATTTTTTTGATAGATATATGGTAAATTTCATAGATATTTGGTAAAAATCATACCAATCATATATTGAACAAGAAGATGGTACATAAATCACAAGCATCAAGTTAAATTGATTGCAAACGAGAAAATTGCATAGCTTATGCCTAGCCTTTTATTCCTATTTTGTGACTCATTTTAATGCAGGAGAACTGTCGAGTGTGAAAAGGCCGCAGGATAAGCCCAATGAGGGTTACAAAAACTCCTAAGATCCTTTTCCTTTTAATTCTTGTGGTAAATCCTTGTGAATGGGCCTGTTAATTTCCTAATTTCTTTTCTCTCTTAATCAGCCGTGGTTTTATATTGCGCAGCCCTAACAACTTTTATGACAACCAGAAACTTTCAAACTTTAGTTGCAAATAAAATAAAACCAGAAGGGATAAATTAAATGTTTTATCTGTTGGTTAATTCTCTAATTTATGGAAGAATCTGTTGCAATAAACTAAGATGAAGCACTTTAAACGCTCGTACTTCAGGGTAGTAATGCGAGCTGTATATAGTAATAAAGAGTAAGATTGAACGGTGTATTTCACCCACTTAGAGGCTGCTTTCTTACTAGATAGCGGGAGAGTTTCTCCCACTCATGTAGTTACACATAATCTTTCCTGAGACATGAACCGAGAGCCTTGTCTGTGTTACAACACAAGCTGTTGCTTCTGAATTTATTTGCAGGATGTAGGTTTCTATTACTCCTACACATGGCATTTTGAAGATAGAAATCCTTCTTACAAATTAATTATGTTCATATGGGGAAAGCAAAGAGCATACAACCCCATGTGAACTGTACTGATTGTATCATATCTGTTGGGAAAAAGCCCTACTTCCCTATTTACACTTTATTTGATCATTATATTTCTTATCTTGTATTTTTATGGGGTCAACATTAAGCAGCACCTTACATAGTACTTAGTCTTGTCAATAACTGTCCTTCAATAGATCTGACAGTCCCTACAATGGTCATAGCCAGTTGCCAATTAAGAAGCCTAATGCCAAAAAAAAATTATGGGCTTTGTTTGACTCTTTAAGGAAGACTGAATTGGGAATAAAATATTATCATGTGCGGTAAGTTATTAGGGCTTTTACTCTTTTTTATGTGTCCATCATAATGGTGAAAGGTTGAGGTGGCCCAAGACATAACACGACTCCCATTGACTCTCTAATCCTAAATCTAGAATAACCTGAATCACCTAATTCTTTAAAATTTTATTTCCTTTCATTTCTCCTGCCTTAGTGTTTTTGAGTCCCTAGCAAATGACATATGTAGCAGTTGATATAGTGTACTTGCTAAAACATTTGACACTGAATCTATTCTCCCTTGAGAAGAGATGTTTAAGGAGGGATATGATCACCCTGTATAAAAATATAAATGGTCCATATAGAGAACTCTCTTCCCAATAATTCTTTGAGATCATTACAAAGAACAAAAGGGCACTCTCACGTCTAGAGGAAAATAAGTTTATGCTCTGGATAAGGAAGGGATTCTTCACTGTAAGGTCTGTGAAAATGTGGAATCGGCTCCCTCAGGAAGTAATTTCAGCAACTACTATAGATTGCTTTAAGAAAAAGCTGGATGGTTTTCTAGAAGCACAGAATATAACTGGGTATTAAGGCTTTAAAGTAAAAATACCAGTCACTGTTGATCCAGGGAACATCGGATTGCCTCACTGAATCAGGAAGGAATTTTTTTTTCTCCTGTTGAAGCAAATTGTACAAGGAGTTTTTTTGCCTTCTTCTGAACCCCATATGTGTATTTCCCCAGTGGTTGAACTTGATGGACCTCTGTCTTTTTTCAACCTAACCTACTATGTAACTATGTAACCAGAGCTCCATAAAAACCAACCGGACCAGCCTAGATGCCTAGGCCAAAGGGTAAAGCCTGTTGGCTAGCATGTTCATAAATATTTCTTAGGGCAGGGAACCTGCACACCTCATACATGGCCTTTTCAAGACAGTAAAACAGCCATATTATACCTTATCCAGTTACTATATCCCCTAGTGGACCTCAGCTCATAGTGATAGTGACCAGATGAGAAGACTGTCATTAAAAGATTTTGGGCACTTTCATCTTCCAGGAACGGTGGTAGCCCTATTTCTTTCCTAATGAGTAGTCCAGATAGCCATCCAGCCATGGCTTGATGCATTCCTCATCTTTTACCAACATGGTTAAGACCTGTTTATCAATAGATAGCACAGGACAGCTGAGCAAGCTAAAAATAGATGATCCATGGCAGCATCATTCAAGTGACGATGGTCATTGACAAATAGAGAATTGTGTAAACCTGACTACGTGCAGACAATTAACCTCCCTAATTGCCAATCAATGCCCATTGGTCTCGGTGTCACTGGAAGAGTAATCGTTATTTCTGTTCATCTAGACTCTTACTTGTATTATTTCTTCATATTATGTGGGCTTCATCTTATCATCGCTGTCACATTAATCAAAACAAATGTGTTGTCAGCTTGCACAACCTCTGAGTTAAAGCATGTGTACTGTACAAATCATAAAATGCCATGAGAATTGCACAGAAAAATTGAAGAACTGAGCCGGTAATAGCTAGACTCTACAGTTTCCCAGTTTTTTTGGCATATAGATTCTGAATAATATTAGTTATAGTAATTCAATATATAAAATATTTGGAAATGAGGTCAAACAAGGCCATACAACATCCTTACTCCTGTCCATTTACTGTTCTTACCTGCAGGCCATGCAATACACCTTGGTCATGACCATGGATAGTGAATAGTGATGGGTCATCCATGATCTCATATCAGATCAGTGAACCTCACTTGTTGGATATAAAGCATCCTGTGTAGCCTGACTGCTTTACATTCTGCTGCCTTTTTTGCTCAGTCTAAATACACGGACATGTAAGGGACTAGAGAAGACTAGTACAAAGACAGAATTACTCTTTAAAGGCCATGAATAATATTAAAAAAATAACGTTTGTCTTACTCCCCGGTCCCACAGTCTTCCTGTCCACCAGTTCCAATTGTGTTCCATGGCTGGCGGTCTTTTCATCACTCAGAACCAGTGTCCAGGTCATTAGGATTGAACATGGCTGCTAAAAGGAGTGACCACCCTCATGTTAGCACTAAAGAGCACAGGGCTGGCTGTTACAGGACCAATGAGTAAATTGAGTATTAATGCAAGCTAGCATTTCTCAAGGAATTAATTCTGTATTAGTACTACAGGCTGCAGTTAACCTTTAAAGCAAAGGTAAGCTGAGACAAAGAATATTCTTGCATGGCTATACCATTAAAAATAGTCATAGTTTGAAAATGGCTTCAATACCTTTTCTTCTTTATTTAGTGTTCCAGTCATTTCTGTTATCCTCCATCGGCGTTGGTTGGTTAGTGAGTGAGCAGAAATGGTGATCAATTTCAGTTGTGTCCTGCACTATGTTTCCCGTTATTATTGCTGAGTGCTGAGATGAGACTGCATCATCACAAAGCCTATATTTCAGAGATAACTAAAGGATAAGCAGGTATGTCTGGAAGTAAATTAGTTTCACATTACCTCATTTTAGAATTAGCCTAAACATAGTTTTATATATATATATATATATATATATATATATATATATAGTAACATAGTATGTACGTCATACCAAGTCCACAATATAGTGTTCAGCACAAGCAATTACCTTTGCAACATGGACTTTCATTGAGCCATCAGATGGTTCTTTAAGTTTTACTTCTTTTTGTTTGTCTGGATCAACAAATGTTGTCAGTTTTAGTATATTTTATCTAAAGTTTTGGTCATTTCAATTATCTTATGTTTTACTTTTGTCTGCATTTAGAGCAGTTAGTATTTGGTAGTGTTCCATGTTTAATTGTGTGGCATAGCTACATTTTCCAGACAACCAATAATATAAACACGGTGAGCACTTATGTTTTATGAGATCCCACTAAGAAACTTCCAGGACATTCACTGACTATTTTCATAATACAAGCATTTGTCTCTTCAGCATGAAACACAATGCAGGCCACCCTCCCTTACCATATGTGTACATATATACATATAGCAGATTTTAGTCACTGTTTCCCATGGTCTCTACATCCATCTCCTTTTTTTTGCTCACATTTGCAATAGTATTCTGTAAAAAGTAGAAAAGGAACCAAACTGAAAATGCTTAAACACTGAATTTGTATTCCGATGCGTTTCTGGTTTAGTAATAAACATAATTAAGTCCTTAGTTAAAATCTAATCAGCGCTTTGGAAAATAACTCTAAATGGTAACGTGGATGCACTTGCCGCAAGGATAGATGTCAAGACAATAATTAAGCACAACGCTACCCTTTGATAAGCTCCCCCATCACATTTGAATGTGGCCTGAAGGTACACCATTCTTCTCTACATACAAGGATAGAAATGCTTAGTCGACAGCTGTGTCTTGGCACTAGCACGCTTTTTGTTTTGTGAATTTCTGTACTCATTCTAGGATTCTGATACAGTATGGCAGGATTACAAAGCCATTATGTTTTTCAGGTACGTTCAGGTAGGTTTTTTTAGACATGGGTACATGGGTGAAACCGACTTTAAAGAACACCTCCTGGCAAAGACTTTGTCCTGCTCACCCCATTATGCCTCCCTTCCAACTCTAACCAATACCCTGTGTTTCCTTACCATATGAAGGATGATATACTTGCCTAAATCTTGCCTCTTGCTTACTATATGGTTGCTCCAATTTGTTCATGCCACCATTGGACAGCCAACAGAAAGTGTCCATGTCAAGAATGCAGTGATGGTCGGTACCTGGGAATGGCTCCCAGCTTCAAGCCCTATCACTGTTTCCCTAGATGATCAAAAACATCCTATTTTTACCTTTAGTTAGAGGGGAGTGGGAGTTGTGTTACCCAAATCCATCCACTCTCAGTCGGGGTTCCATGAGGGGTTGCTTGGGGTTCCTGAAACTGTGGCATATTGACTTCCTATTTATCAATGCTTGCTTAGTTCCAACACCATTTGGTAGAGCCAGCAGTTTGACTATAATTATGTTTTTAAGTGCCTCTAAAGCTGTTATTCTGGCCATCAGTATCAGTGTTTTTTCCACTGCCTACCAATTTAGAAGACTTTTTTGCAAAACAATTGGTCTTAGTAGAGGTTCCCTGGGACCTGGAAATGATTTCAAGGTTTCCCTGGGGTACAAAAAATGAGAAAGGCTGCCTTAATTGCTGAGATCTCTAGACGATGGCCTACAGGTGCCATGGCGGTAAATGTAGCTTTGTACATAGTAGAATATATAAATACCCATGTACACATCTTCATAATATTCTATAATATGTGTGGGTTTCTTCTTCCCATATACGTCTGTGGCTAATAGAAAAGGGAGTCAACTGATATTCTATAATATTGGAGCATGTCATTGTAATGAAAAATGGTACCAATATTTATCAAGCTAATAATGACAAAGTGTTTCACCTGCTAGAAGAACTGGA
>NC_092858.1:22597696-22682117 GCF_032062135.1 Pyxicephalus adspersus
GCGGTTCTGCTGAGCTGAACTGGTGGAAAGCAAATCTGGTAGAGGGTGCGGAAGACGAGCGGGTTTATTGAGCAAAGCGGTGAAAAGAGCAGTGATGTGCAGTAACCCATGGCTTCCAACCAGAATTGGGTTTTTATCACCTTGGAGCAGTCACTGACAAATGATTCCTGATTGGTTACTGAACACTTATTAGTATTTGGAGAAAATGAATGCAAACATTATTTTAATAGTATTATTCTATTAATTAACTCCAGTTATTCTCAAAGATTACACTACAAAGGTATTGTTGGGGTGGAAAGGTGAGGTCATTGTTGCACGGATCTCCCATTACCGGCCTTCACAAACAATATCAAACTTTCCTAGGCTTTTTGGTTCTTCTCTATGATTATTCACCTTCAATGTTCCTCTGAGCTTGCAAGCAAATTTTACTTCTCAATGGAATTATTTCTCTAGCATAGTCCTCTCCCGCCTTGCATATCCTAGCCCTTTCCTCTTCTGGAGGTGTCTAATTATTAACAGAGCTGGCCCAGCTCCTATACCTCTCTACATAAACTTGTATGTAGCTCCTGGGGTAGAAGTCACAAAGAATACATTACTGGAGTGACAGTGACTCAGTGACCCCGATTTATTAAAGTTCCCCAAGGCTGGAGAGAATACACTTTCATCAGTGAAGCTGGGTGATCCAGCAAACCTGGAATGGATTTCCTAAAAGTCAAGCTATTTGTTAGCAAATGTTTTCAATCCTGGACCAGATCCATTCCAGATTTGCTGGATCACCCAGCTTCACTGATGAAAGTGTATCTTCTCCAGCCATGGAGAACTTTAATAAATCAGGGCCAATGACTCTGATGCCAAGCAGCAGTCTCGTGGCTTTTGGATGTCTGCACAAGGGTGGCTTTTACAGGTAATAAATGCACCTAAAATACATTAAATGCATATAAACCCCTATGGAAAGATTGTTGTTAATATGATTGGTCTGGCAAAAAGTTCCCTTTAAGAGGATTACATTTTACTGCTTGTAGAATATTGGTGGAGGTCAGAGGAGTGCAAATCCAGTCCTGGAGAGCCAGGATTGAAACACATTTTTAGTATTTTATACAGTAGTAAATTTACTAAGGTTTGCTTTACAGAGAGTCAAAGTTTCTTTGAAGAGTTTGGCCTGCATGTGGCCCTCAAAGATGATTTGTACACCCCTGAATAATACATACGTATTTTATAATGCAATAAATATTTGGGAAATTGCTTGCACTATATTAAAGTAGGATACACATTTGCTGTAAATATGAAAATGCCTAAAATGTCATCATAGCTAGTAAATAACTGTTTTAGAAACATACCTAGGTGCAAGGTTTGTGCTTTGCATCATAATGGAACAAACACATTTTGCTAGTAATAATAAGTGTATGGACTATATCAAGCAATAGTTTGATGTAAAAAGTAATTGTTGGATCTATGACAATGCCACCAATGGAGTATGTTAAAATAACAGTGTACATAGTTAGTCAGGTAAAAAAGGTGTCCCTCAAGATGTCCATCAAGTTCAACCATTAAGGAAATAAACATCCCAGGTAAAAAAAAAACCTATGGATATATTTGATCCAGAGGAAAGCAAAAAACCCCGGTAAATCTTGCTCCAAGAGGGGGAAAAATTCCTTCCTGATTCCTTGAGGCAATCAGGTGTTCCCTGGATCAACAGTCTCTGTTATTTTTACTTTAAAGCCTTAATACCAGTTATATTCTGTGCTTCTAGAAAACATCCCCAGCTTTTTCTTAAAGCATTTTAAAGTAGTTGCTGAAACTACTTCCTGAGGGAGCTGATTCCACATTTTCACAGACCTTACAGTGAAGAATCCTTTCCTTATCTGGAGCTTAAACTTCTTTTCCTCCAAATACAAAGAGTGCCCTCTTGTTCTTTGTAATGATCTCAAAGTGAACATATAGTAGAACAATATCTGTCCAGGAGATCAGGTGGGAATCCACATCTAATAGAAACACTTTGAAAAGTCCCTATCAGCCTGGGACTGGTACCATCCAAATGTCAGGGGAGCAATGTGTTTTGGTGATTTTGGGTCACCCGGGCATATGCACAGAGAAGGATGGAGAGCAGCCTGGCACCTTCTGATTTATCCTTGTCCTTTGGTGTCTAAAGACATAAACTCTTTGATTCTGTTACACTTATACACAAGCTATATTTCATTTTCTAAGAATGGACAATCTCAGCTAGCAGCTCATTCCGCTCAGATGAGATCAGAGTAAGATTTTTAATCGGATCTCTAATATTTTTTCCAGATGTCTTTCTTGCACATTGGAGATAAATCTAGTTTATTTTCAGAGGTTTGCTATCATCATTTTGTTCAGCTGAAAGTGAACAGCCCTAGCAGAAATTGGACGACATCCAGATCTTAATATCTAACACTTTAAAGGAAACCAAAACATTTCTGAGAAAAGGTAAACTGTGATTATTAAAAAATATTATGGTACAGAGTAAAGAAAAGAACAAAAATATAAATATATTTGTATGCGCTCAAAGTTAAAAAGCAAAGCACTTCTTTTATGTTCCCAGGACACTCGTGCCGGAAATGGTTTCCCTGCCTTTCATCCTAGGCTAAACAAAGCTCTAACCCTAAACTAAACCCACACCCCCACACTCAAATAAAAAAGACAGGGATTGGCGGAGTAACTATACACAAATAATGCCATCTATGGACAAGGGTAAAACATTTCCTAATCCAATCATAAAAGTAATAATAGCAAGATAGCAATATCTTCTTACATTTTTACAGCTCTCTTCTCTGTTCAACCATGTACTGTTACTAACCCCCAGCACCTTCCTCCTGAAACCCAGCTAGGTCATCCTATCACCTTTCTTGGTTCATTTAAACCCAACAAGGTGCTTTGTAAACGAAATGCAAGCAAACTAAAGGTCTGCCATGTGTGATCTGACAGAGAAAGAATACAAGTGAGTAACAGCACATCTATAAGTGCTGAGGCTGCATTATAATATTAATTCAAAAAAGGAAAATCAGCATATTGTTGACAAGTTCTCTGCAAAATAGTTTGGTTATTTTAGATATATAAAACCTCAGACCTTGGCTTGTGTGTCTTTCCTATAAATCCAGATCTGAAGGGGTACAAACCTTATTTAATTTAGGCGGAACAGAACTTGTTGGTGGGTCGGGACCTTCTTCCATAATCGGCATTCTTGCCAAATATTGCACATATTTACCCCCATGTCCAAGACTGGTCATCGATGCATCCTCTGATGTTGCCATGTTAGCCTCTGGCACCTTGGGATGGACTTCCGAGAAGACAGCAATCCTTTTTAGCCCCTGATTGGATTGGTCATTGGATTACCACTGATAATGTAACTCCTGCATGGGCAAAGGAATTACAATATCTCCGGTGGCTGGATCTCTGCGTGGCACCACCGCACACAGAGCCAAGCTCTACATTACACAGTACAGTATAGAGCTTAAACAAAAAGCCTGCTTTAATCTAATAACATACTGTCCTTATGTTGCATAATTATAAATAAATGACACTTTTACTTCTCATTAGCAATTCTATTTAAATGGCACCATTATGTGAGCACTGCAGACTGTCGTCCGCCTACTGATGTAGCTCTCATGCTGCTGCACCCACTCCCGTTGTTTATAGTTTGCAATCATCCCTCAAGTATTCTTAGCAGCAAACCATTTCCTCCGTATGTCTTCCTGTATGAAGTGCTCTTGGGACACCAGCAGCTTTCTATTCCACTCCTCATCTATTCTCGGTGAAACCTCATGGTGGATCTTCCACTTGTTTGTCTTCTTTAATGGTAAAGAAAAGAGATGCTGTAATCATTTCATCAATACCGTCAGTGTCACCTTTACACATGAGCTGACTTCTAATAACAAGTAATCTATATTTTCCAGAAACATTTTAGAAATAATTGTTATTGGATGTATTGGGATTATTGGGACCAGTGCACAAACTCTGAAATCGCAGTCCCAGAAAAGTACCAGTGGTGCAGAACAGAAGATGATAAGCGGGGGTGTAGGCAGCATGTATCCCCCAAAACACAGCTAAACCTGGCGGAAAAGCTGCATACACAATTGGAATATATATGGATTGTCCCGCTTCGATTCAGTTCTGTTTAGCCAGTTTTGTAAACCATGGGCACGCTGCAAAACCAAATCCTGGCTACAAAGGTCCAGCTTGTGATTGAAAAATAAAGCAACTGGTGAAATTATTCCTTTGCTCTCCTTTCATTCCTTGACTGGCACAAAATGCAGCTCCCTCTGTGCTTTAGTTAAACTATAAGGCAAACTTTCCCTGACTCTTTCCCCCTTTAATCAGAAAGCCATGCATCACAGCAGTAGGAAAGCTAAGATAGGGATGAGAACCAGCTTGACTTTTTCAGGAAAAGTCTTTATTAGCATAACATTTCAGCTGCATGCATTATTCAATGTACTGATTGGTTTGATTTGTTTTTACTGCTGGCAAACTCTACATGTACATTTTATATAATATCATAGTAGAAACTGTTTGTGACATATTCAGTGTTATGCATAAAACTACTTCATTTCTTTATAGATTCATTATGTTTTATGGCAGCAACCAGTTCCATATTTTACCAGCCTGTGAACTTTGAAATTTGTATGCAAACCCCTGCACTTATGACATACAGTCTTAAACAAAAAGGAGATTTACAGTTTTCCCTTTTTTGTTGCACTTGGCATAATTATGGCATAATTACATCCTTACTGTGGAATTTGGCTCTACACAGTCACCATAGTACATAAGCTTTGCAATAATTACCGAGTACTTACCGTACTTTATATTAAGTGAATCGGTGTAGATTGTGAGATGCTTCTTTCAGACTTTCCTTTTACATTACAGTAATTTGTTAGCTGAATGATCAACTGTAACTGTATTCTTCATATATTCCATAGGATCCTTAAGTGGCCCTTGATCAAAACACATATATTGCTAGTGTAAATGGTAAATCAATGGTACATAAAGGTTTATAATGCATAGTACATATCGTTTAAAACCTTATGGGTGGATGCTGCATACCTAATTCCATATATAATCTGGGAAACAATAGATACAGAAGACTGTATTTATAAGGAATTATTGATTTATTCAAGCTCTCCAAGTCTAAAGAAGATAGACTATCATGGGAGAACCTTGGTTATCCAGCAAACCTGGAAAGGGTGTGGTTCAAGATTGAAAACATTTGACAATTAATAGCAAATGATTTTTAAGAAATCTATTCCAGGTTTAAATGTTCTTCCATGATAGTCTGTCTTCTCCAATCTCAGAGAACATTAATAAATCTGGCCCAAAAAAGAGATTCTCAAACTCAAAAGCAGCCAGCTCCTGGTTCAGTTGCACCCCAGGGCTGCATTGACCATAATAGTGCTAGTAAGCTAGTGCCCAGAGAAGCTTGGTAATAAAGGATTAGCGCCTAACCTCCAAATGTTCAAATTTTGGTAAAATTTTCCTTATTTTTTATTCTTCTTCTATCCATCTCTGAACATTTGTGGCTGAATTGATTTGTACAAATATAGAGGAAAGGGGGGAACTGGGAATTTTGAGTCCAAGATACTTGTGACATTAAACCATTGTTATTTTTTTTTCTTGATTGTTGGTCTATGGTATTGAAAAGCTCTGCATGGAAAACAGAATAATAGCATATTTTAGTCTGCGTTTTACAACTATATAATACATTCTTGCTCGGAATGTAAAAACTCCCTTAAAGCGTATCTAAACTCAGAAATTTCACTTTACATAAAAGGGTAGACAATCCATTTTCAAAAAAAAGGGTGCAGCACTGCCACCTAATTCTCAATTGCCTAGGCAATCAAGAATGATTGGGAGCGCAAAGCCTCCTGGGATACCTAAGTCACGCATCCCAGGAGGGTGCTCCTTCTGTGCATACCCAAGGAGCCTTTTCGTGAAAAGTGAGAAATATTGCCAGTCTCACGCATGCACACCTAAGTCACCTGATCTTGCCCCTGGGTCGGGTGACATAGGAAGAAGAAGAGGAGAAGATGGCAGCACCTGGTGCCAGCTCGGAGACAGATACCGGGATGACGCGGGACCCGATGGAAGACACCTCCGGACCAATCGACTGCTCTGCGGGATTGAAGGTAAGTGTATTTTTTTCCTCTTTAGGCATGTGCAGAGTTACATCATCATGGCTTGGTCAATCAAGTTGGCCAAAGATCCTGAACCTGGAAGAGCATCAGGTGAAGATGTTGGTACCACCAAAGCAGCTAGGTAAAGTGAGTTTACTTCTCTTGGAACTGCTATACTATTTTCATTTAAAGCTTTGTTTGCTTGGGTAATGAATGGAACATAAAATAATTGAATCCATGCACTTCTAACATCACACCAGGGATGTTCATCAGTGAGAACTCTAACGGAATGTCACAGCACACCTACAACACTACATCAATCAGGCCATGGTTTGAACTAAAACCTTCTTCTGTATTTTATTGTCTGTATTTGCATACCATAATGATCATTAATAGTAAAAAAAGCTATTTATTGCCTTTGGTCGTGCACAATGGAATCACGTGAGTCCAATTATAAACAGTCTGTCCATGTCTTTGAATATTGGTCACACCATGAGATTGCAAGCCTGCTGTTTCATTTCGTGCCTTTCCCGGTGGAATTAAACTGCAATCTAGGAAAGATGCTGACGAGAGGACCAGCCAGGTATAAAAGCCGTTCTAATAAAAACAGCCTTATGAATGCATCTTTGTAACAGGTTTTAATTAACTTAATGGCAGCTGTATAGCATGGCGCAGTGTGCATCTGTTTCGTGAGGAGTTATTGCTTTTGTCTTGTCCCCAGTAAAAACACGATAACATTTCAGTTATGAGAACATTTCAGGCAGGGGGAACATTAAATGAAGCCTGCTTTGTTTGGCTGCCAGTTATCTGGGCTCATGTCAGCGGTGCAGTCTCGTTTGACACTCCTGTTTCAATGTAAGCATGCAATTAGTCTTTATTTCTAATATATTGTGACATATTTTCTATGAAGGCACCTGCACTGGCTGACATGTGTCTACAGCTCAATCTTTATATCGAGGACATGCTGAGTACTTCTGCCACTTACACTCATTACATATGATATTCACATGGTGGAAGCTGCTGTAGTTTATCAATCTTCTCTTTTTACAAAGTACATTCATTCTTTTTTGAATGTGGGAGCATAATAGGCAATATGGCTGTAGCTGTAGGAATATTTTACAGAACAAAGCTGTCTTAAAGTATTTATAAACTCTAATATTTTGGGAATTTTTAATATGTTAAATGTAGAATTTAAAATGTTTTGTTATATTTGTTAAGTAATTGCAAATAAATACCTGTAGGACACATATTCTTACTTTCTCAGTCATCTCTGGTAACTACAGAACTTTTCTTCTATTCTATATGCTATAAGAAATAAATAATTGTCCAGAGGTGTCATTTAACCTGTGCTGTTTGGCATTCTCCATCTTCGCTTGATACATCACCAATGGGATTAAAACTTTCCTGGCCAGGTTTGTATGGGATTGGTGGCAGTTCGGTAGCTCTCATCACTAACCATCCTGATATATGAGGCTTTCTGCATGCCAGGAACATCAAGGAACCAGGTATAGGTGTTTTCTCGAGCAGCGATGTTCCTTCTGCTATAAAATACCCTTACCACCCTGATCACAACTTTTAAATACTCCCCCCAGTGCCTATTTTACCCACATGCCCAGGAGGCTTTTTTTTGCTGGAGATTGGATGCAGTTGTGGAATGGTTCAGGATTGGCTGACAGCAGTTTTAGAATAATAATGGCCCTGAACAAGCACTAAAGGAGTCACCCAAAATCTGCTTATATGGGATTCACTTATTTGTTTTTTTATACAGTAGGTACAGCTATTTTAATTAGAATATCTCAAAAATGAATTCCAATAAAATTTAACAGAAGATAATTCAGAAAACCATCATTCACCTGTAGCCCATACATCTCCCTTGTGGTCCCTGCTTGCTAGTGCTTTACTAATATGCTTGGATCCATTGGCTTTTATCTGAGTTTCATGTTCAGAACACAGGTTCCAAGTTGGTTGGAGCTTCTACCTTGTTCCTTGTGTGTTTCTTCTTCATGGTATTTGTGGTATGTTTGACTTCCCCTTTTGTGATAAACGTTATCAGAAAGTCTAAAGGTTGGATAAAGCAAGTACAAGGAAACATGGCTTCTCTATTTGCAAAGTATTACATTACTGGCAATTTAGAAAGGCGGGAGATATCTTTGTTCTGCTGCGGTGAATTTTACTAATAGTGGGTTCTCAAACATGGCGTTAGGCCAGTTCATTTCTCACTGTAGATGTTACTGGAAAACAGGCGTCCCATGTTCTGTTGGTAGCTAATAAATGGCCCCTATGTCCTTGTTTTACAAAGCAGTCATGGGGCTTGATGCCCTACTTGACAAAGTAGTCATGTACCATGTTGTGTTAAGCAGCCACAGAACACTACAACCTACTTTAGGAACCAAAACCAGAGCTGAATTACACAGAGCCCTAGGCAAGAAGTGGGGTACTGGGAAGGATGGAATATCCAGAGAGAGTAAGGGGCTCTAAATCAAGCTGGGGGAGTACTGTGGGAGTTAGGTGCTCAAATAGATTATTGTAGGGGACTGGAGGTTAGGAAGGGGGTTAAGGGAATTTTAGGCAATCTTGAGGGCACTGTGGGAGAGGCATTCAAAAAGTGGGCTAGAGGTCTTTGCAGGTAGCTGGTTTCTCCGCAAAGGACAGGCACTACTGTCATGGTGAGTACTTTGGAAGTCTTGGGGGCATTGTGAGAGCTTGGGGGCCCTGTGGTAGGCTAGGGGTCTCTGCGGCAGGCTGGAAGATCAGTGTGGAATACTGGGGGCACAGTAGGGACTGGTGTGCATTGTAAAATTTTGGGGCGCACTGTGGGGGCTGGTGTGAATTGTGAAAGGCTGGAAAGCACTGCTGAGGGCTAGTGTGAATTGTCAGAAGCTAAAGGGCACCCTTTTAGCTGGTGTGAATTGTTAGGGGGGGGAAGAGGGGCACTGTGAGCACTTTTGTAGGGTACTGCAGGTTTGGGGTCCCTCTGGGAGTTTGGGGGACTTTAGGACTATTCAGGGGACTGGGAGATTACTTCTCTCCAGGAGGGTTGGTTATTGGTTTTACCTCTTACTAAAGTGAGAAGCTCTCAGTGTGGACTAAAAAGTGAAAATTCTTCCTTTCTTCATTCATATTACAGTAGTATGAACAGTAGAAGAAGCACAGAACTGCACTCATCAGCCCTGAGAGAAACTCTCTGTAGCTGCTAGGAATCAGGACTGCTGGCTGGAGCAATGTCTGGATGCAGCCCGTATCGATATACAGTCCTCGGGAGGACCCTAGGCAGGAGCCTACTCTGCAAAGCAGCCATGGGATCCTACAGCCATACTCTGCAATACAACTGTGCTAACTAATGCACATAACTTATTCACACTTTTATAAAAACTTTAGTTGCTTTTGGTCAGTTTTATTTTTTATTGTCAAGGTGTACAGGGTGCTGGAAGATCAACCCAGCCTACGATGAATGGCTGTGATTGGAACATTTAGATTAGAGGGAACTTTTATGTCTCTGTGAAGAACTGTTTGTTTGTAATTTGTTGGTAGTTTTTTTATATAACATATATTTTTTATTTGTAAAATTTATAAAAAATATAAATATTGCACAATTTTGCACATTGGGATACACCCCAACCTATATGCAAATTAAAAGTTGAATTATTATTATTATTAATTTTATTAACGTTAGTGTAAAAAGAGAGGCATAGGGCAAGATGACGGGTTAACATGGCCTTATTTCTGGATTTCATTGCATACCTAAGAAGATGAATGTGGGACATATTTAGAATTCTTGAATCAAGTTGTTGCCATATAACGGTGGAGGAAAAATGTGTTTTGTAAGTTGAGCTTGGCAGTCCCCCTCCTCTCTTCATCGTAGGAAACATTCATGTGGCATTCTTGCTAAGAAGAATCCAATTGCTTCAAGTCCGTCCCAATGGATAGCCATTTATTGCTAAGTTGTTTCCTGCAATAACTGCTTTGCATAGTGTTTATATCATTCATTTTCCATGATCTTTTATTTCTAACCTTCCCAGCATGTGGCCTCCATCAAAACACGATGAGTTGCATCTCCAGTTTTATTGAGGGTGGGGATAGAAGTCTTATTTTTGTTGTAAGGAAAGCCAAGGATTTTTCCAGTCCTCTGCCAAATCATGAATCATGTTCAGTGATGTCATCAAACTACAAATGTGATGTCATCATCTTTACACATTTGGAGCCACAGCCTATTTTATTGTCTCCTTACACCCAAATATGTCAGATTTTATTTTTTTCCCCGCATTGCTATGTTTTTTTGTTTAATATTATTTTGGGAAGTAAAAGGACACCACCATGATGTGCTGATTGACAAGTTACAGGCTTGCAGAAAGTGGCAACTCCCCTGTGCATTCAGGAGCAGTGCAGCATTGTTGTCACCTTATCAGAGAAAGCTGCATCATGTGGACTATACTGGCACGAGCAACAGTTATTTGTTCAAATGTGTGTGAGAAGCGGGGTTAGGAGAAACCTGGATGCACGGATGACTGTAACAAATTATTTGAATAGGAAGTCTTATTTTTACTATAGGTATAAAGCTGTAATAGACTCAGTGAAGGGTACGTTTTGTAATATACTGGAATTTAGAAGAGGAACCATGTCAGCCCTGATTATATTTACACCTTGATGACAGCACAGTGTAATCCTATGAATAATGGAGAGAAATAGGCCAGTGATATGTGATTATTTAAAAGGTGCTATTCTTCCTCTTAGATTCCTTTATTTAAATAGAGAAAAATGAACGTGACTATATCAGCTAAGGTTGAGCAAATGTCAAAGTACCGGAGAATCCAAGCACAGGTGCAGGAGCACAAAGACTATTTAAACCGCTTACAGATTCATTTCAAAAGCATTTTAATTTAGCACAATTTCAAAAGAAACAATAAAAATACTGAAAGTGGAACGAAACTGCCGAAGCAACTGCAAAACATCCCGAGCAATTAATTTTATGTGTGGAATTGTAGGCTTAAAGGAAAGGTTCACAGCAAACGAGCAAACCCCATGTGTATTGCTTCAGTATTAGCAGCCCTGGCAATGAACATAGCATTTAACTAAATAATGAACAGATTTACAGTAGAACAATGGACAATTGCGCTGATTGGAAAGGTCCAGAAGGGTTAAAAAGCCATTTGCCAGGCTCAGATGGGTCTAAAGCTGACTTTGTGAACCCGCTGATAAGTAAAATGCCTGCAGGAAGAATAGATCAGAAGGTTTTATAATATGCATGAAAAGTGGGTCAACACATAGCATATGAGATTCCCGAGGTTGCAAATTACATCTGACACATCTAGTGTGCCAGCACAGAAGCTTAATCTTGTATTCTATGCTTTTTGTGTATACTAGATTTATATATAAAGCTCAGTGCAGTCATATGTAGATTGTAGACTATTGATTTTGCTGCCTGTCTATTGTGTTTAGGAGAGGTCTTGCACCATGTATATTAGGACCCCTACTACCGAATCGGTGATCTTTGGAGGCAACATCTCCATGCTGTGTTGTTGCAGAGACCAGGTGGCTTCAGCATAGGAGGGCTCAGAAATTTTGAAAATGACAAAGTACATTTTGTCTCTGTCCAAATTTAATAAAAAAGAAAAAACTGTTTTGATTTTAAATGATGGGTTTACAGGTTAGACCTAGTGTTGAGTTGAAGTAGAGGATAAATATCAGTGTTATTATTATTATTATTATCCAGTATTTATATAGCGCTGATATATTATGCAGTGCTGTACAAGCATAGTCATATCACATATCAACCATAGTCATATCACTTCCAAGGGGCTCACATCTAATGTCCCTACCATAGGCATATGTCATTAATACAGTCTAAGGTCAAGCCAATTAACTTTAACCTCATGTTTTTGGAATGTGGGAGGAGATCGGAGTACCCGGAGGAAACCCATGCAAACATGGGGAGAACTTGTGAATTCCAGATAGTGTCCTGGCCGAGATTCGAACCTGGGACCTAGTGCTGCAAAGGCAGTGCTAACCACTGAGCCACCGTGCTGCTTTAGGCTAAATATAAACAAATGCATGTAAGGCATTATAATACCTGCCAAATTTGTAAATCTGTCCATCCAATGCTTAGATGTTCACAGTTCTGTCTGGCAGTGGTGGGGACCTAATTTTTCACTGCTGTAAATCAGTAATACTTGAAGGTTTTTTTCCCTTTACCAAGCTTGTGATTGTACAGTGAAAGGAGAATTAGCAGACTAATACATTTTCTCTCTTCCTTCTCTTTTCTTTGTTTTCACACACACTTTAACATAGCTGAATGTCCATGTGCTGTTTTTCTTGCAGTCTCAGGGGCTCTTTTCACACCTATAGCAGCTCTTGGACCCATAGCAATCTGCTGTGTATCTTTAAAAAGTACACCATACAGTGGTAACCAGATTTGGCTGTTGTACAAATCTTCAAACAACAACCACGTGGCCAAAAGAAACATGTTGCTTTTGGGAATCTTACCATGATCTTACACAGCCACCGTATGCAGAAATTGGTTCCCAACCTCTCCCATTCACTTAAATATAGGTTGGCATCATGATAGAGATCCCATGGCAGAATGCTACAGCCTACCATGAAATGGCCATGACTTGCAGTACAGTAGATTTCAAGATTGAAGTCAAATTCAGGCAATTGCACTGCTTGAATTTGATTATGTATTAATGAATGCAAAGCTTCAGTAATTTGTGTCTAATATATGTATGACACTACTGGATGTGTTGCATACTGAAGATTTTAAAGAAGCTGCAGCACTGGAATGGAGTGGCAGTTGGAGATGATTGGAGAGGTTAGTATTACAGCTTTTCTTATGCAGGGAACCGGCATTTCAATTGAATTCTACTGACAGATCAATTTAATGAGCCAGAGCTCCCTGTATTTTCCTACAAGGGCATTCAGCCCATAAATAAGCTTAGCAGTGTTTCATCATAATAACCTGAGGGCAAGATTGTAGTTTATTCACAGGGTTCAATCCACACACTGTATTTCCTAACTACTACATGTGTTCAATAGTAACAATCCAAGAACACTAAATAAAAATCTGCCAACCAATTAGTATATCATCCATGAATCTAAAAGGGGAGAACCCTCAGCGACCTCTGTATGGCTTACATTGTGGATGAATTTATTCTCATAAGTTCATAGCCAAAACAGTGGAGTTGTTTGGGTCTGGTTTTAAGCATCTGAGAGGTGATGTCAATGAACCATTTCTTTAAAATACAGTAAATGTAATGTTTAGGCATATTATTACCAAGTTCTTCCTTGTGTATACATCCAAAAGCCCTGAGACTACTGTTGGAATGTGATTCCAGCAGACTCAGAGCTGTTACTCAAGTGACACCACACCTGCAGTTACAGAGGTCAAAGGAGTTTGTTTACTACTAGGTTAGGTATATGTAGTTTGACTTCAGGAATAGGGATAAGCGAGAATGCCCCTGGCATTCTTGTGAAAATTTCCTCGAACCGATTTCGCGAAACCATCGGAAGATCGAGGAAATCATTACGTTCCCCAGCACTAGAGGTTAATTAACCGCTAGTGCCCCAGGATCGCAGTGGAACTGCAGATGGAGAAACTCCATTGAGAGTTCATTTGCAATTCAGTTCCCATAGTACAGCCCGGTGACCGTGGGAACTGAACTGCAAATGAACTCTCAATGGAGAAACTCCATTAGGAGTTCGCCTGCAGTCACAGCTGATTGAAGGCACTCACGTGTCTTCATTTAGCTGTGACCGCAAAGTTCCCACGGTCACCACGCTGTACTTATATAAGTACAGCCCGGTGACCATGGGAACTAAACTGCAGATGAACTCTCAATAGAGAAACTCCATTGAGAGTTCATATCTAGTTCCACTGCGATCCCCGGGCACTAGAGGTTAAATACCCTCAAGTGCCCCGGAATCGCTGTGGATACTGAGGGCTGAATTCGTTCATGCAGCCCTGGGAATCCTGTGTGCGATCCCTGACACTAGAGGTTAAATGGGGGACAAGCCTCCCCATGAAAAACCTCTAGTGCTCTCTGATTGGCCGAGGAAAGCTTTTCTCAGCCAATCAGAGAGCACTAGAGGTTTTGAATGGGGAGACTTGTCCCCATTTAACCTCTAGTGCCGGGGATCGCACACTGAGCTGATCAATGAATTCAGCCGTGGCTGCGTTTATTGATCAGCACAGCCCGCAATCTTTTTTTTTTTTTTTTTAATTCGATACTGGTGACAAATAAATTAAGATACTGGTTAGGTATATTGCAGAGAGACTTTGCCTGTGCTTTCCTGCAATATTGACCTACCTAATTGTACATTCTTAAATGTGGAACTTTCAGAAATTTCAGAAGTTGTGGTAGTCATGGAGTGAAAGGTTATTTTTGCCTCCTGCATTCTTTCTACAGCTAAGTCCACCTAATAATGTTATTTAGACATTTGATAGCACTGGCAAAAAGGGAACATGGTACATTATCAGTCCAAGGACACACTTTTTTTGGGTGCGGGGGGCATCCAAAGTTTTGCTGGAAGAGCAGCATCTAAAGTTTTATGGTGGGGCCCACTGATTTTTGTGACACCCCTGTATATAGGTGACACTATTTTTTGATTTACTGATGCCAGGTTAAAGCACATGATGTACATTTGTCATTACTGTGCTGCAGGTCTTATGTAAGCATAAAATATTTTCTTGCTCCCATGACGTATTTTCTGGAAATGCAATGAAACTGTTGCCACAGTACAGCATATAAGTTGAAAATGCCATTCATAACAGTTTTCCCTGAGAAGCTCAGATCATAATTCACTGAAAAGAGTTTAACGCCATACCACTTAACTATTATAGCAGCAAAGGGCATAATTACATAATAACCACTAAGTATTAATTAAATATTTGTAAAAAATGTAGTAATTCCTAGTGTGATAATAAGGGATTACGTCTCTATGGTTTATGTGACAATTAGTTGCTTTTTTCTCTTTTTTAATGCACACTTCTTTTTGGATGCTGTATTGATCCCCAGCTTCTGTAGAAGTTCAGATTCCAGTGGACCATGATAGCCAGCAAAAAGCCGACACATGTCTTTGGTTGGTAATACACGCCGGGTTTGGCAAATGTGCCTGGAACAAGTCAGAAACTTACAGATTTATCATTACATTATAGGGGCTTCGTCATGGGAGACTCATGGAGGCTGCCATTGCTGAACTCTCTTTTTGTAATGCTCATTCCCTGGCTTTCATTTTAAAGCTTTAATCCCTATTAAATGGAATCTATAATGAACTGCAATGGCAGGCCTATACTTAATTTGTGACAGTGTCACCTTAAATGTTGTTTGCTCTCTCTACCTATCAGAATTGCCCCCTTATAAACTTACCAAAAGTGTTTCATTATATTTGTTCAAAAAGTGCATAAAAATACCTTCCAATGCTTCCAGAAATCTTGTTCCCTTGTAACTTTCATTGTAATAAATCATGGCCCAAGTCACCTCTTTAAACAAAGATACTTGGTAAAAAGTCAGGAATAAGGAGAGATGTGCTATAGTCCAATATAGAGGTTGCCCAGGGTGACAAACATCTCCATAAATACAATATAGTCCTAGGACAGGAAATGTGTTACTGGTTGAATCACCAGGAGAAAACACCACCATCACATCGAGGTCCCATCAACTCCATGGACTCTATTTATAAAGCAGGGAATCTGACATTCCCTCAAACTTTCCCTGGTGGAGAATCAATTACTGCTATTGAAACACATGGACCTGAAAGAGTCTCAACTAGTGGATGTCTAATTCCCTGCTTAATAAATAGAGTTATGTTTTTGCTTTATTGTATTGTGTATTTAGGTCAGTGGTCCTCAACCTTTTGGGGATCACCACTAAACTGCATGGACTCTGGACGGCGCATGCGCTGGGATATGTGTGTTACTCAAAGGGGAAGAAACTTCCCCCAGAGTGACGTCATGATGCCAGAACCAGCCCACTCTACCATCATACAGGAGACATGGTGCACGGCTCTGGCGGTGCACCCCCCTTCCCCTGGGTCCTTCTCCTGACCTCGCTGAGGGGTACATCCGCCAGAGCTGCAGCTCACCTGTCAGACAGCCACGGCCCACTAGTTGGGGCCCCTGATTTTGGTGACCCTGTCAACATACAATCAGTTTGTGTGTTAAAGTATACTTGTAATAACTTGCTTTGTAACTAACTTTCTAGCTAATATGCTACCGTTTTGCTTCTCCCCAGCGGCTGCAAGTATCCTACATTTCAATGTATATAGAATACCCGCTCCCCCTCCACATATTATGGGTTGTCCCACTGGCTTTTGCACCACTACAGCATGTACATGTCAGTGGGAGAAACCACTTTGGCAGTAGGGCATCCTGGTAGCAAATAGGGACAAATTGACAAATGAACCACTAGAAAAGTAAGTACATTGCCTCCTCTTTACAGGTATGTCTGAATATACAATATACATGACCATGAAACTTTAGCAAATAATAATAAAGAAAAAAAAAATTCTGATGCCTTTGGCATCACAACCTAGGCAATGGTGCATTGTCTACTATTTTAGTTGTGCCATGGGGTGCCATTCCTGCCACTTGTTACGGCAACAAATTGGGTCTGATTTTAAAAGAGAACTCTGCAAGACTGGAGAAGATGGACTATTATCGGAGAACCAGGGAGATCCAGGAATGAAAACATTTGTTAAATAGAAAGTACATTTTAGGAAATCTATTCCGGGTTTTCTGGATCATCTAGGTTCTCCCATGATAGTCTATCTTCTCCAGTCTTGAAGAGCTTTAATAAATAAGGCCTATTGTTTCTAAAGAGAGCCTATTAAAAATATGGACTACCAAGCATGTAAACCTAATAAAGTCTGATCAAACCATGAATAATGGTAAACTCTACAATAACAATCCCAAATATGTGCTCACTAAAAATACACTTTACTTTCTCCTTTAATCCTGAAAACTCTAATTTTGAAAAGCTGGAAATTAGGCTTTGTGGATCTAGAAGTACACAGCTTCTATCTTCCCGACAGGATGATTCTTCTACTCATGTAAAGATGAAATGACAGAACAGTCATTACTTTAAACTTGCTCCTTTGCTGTTGTCAGATACAGTAACTTGAGCTGATTTATTTTTTTTCTATCTTGCTTTGTTACAGTGCAGCTTCATTGAAATTCACGTTTCCTTTATGTGAGATGCCACATTGGAAAAACGCTTATGTTATAATTAGATGTCTGACATAGCCTTGCTTCATCTGTGAGATCTCTCAACTTTTCCTAACACATTTTCTTCCTTTGCCACTGGCTTTTCTCTCTGTTTCTGTTAGTTGTTAGATGTGCCATGGATTCACGCAGTAACGTCTTTATAAAGATCCATTCGTCAATGCAACATATGGTATGGATGGCAGCTGTTAGCGTTTGAGTTTTACATCCGGCCTCAAGCTTGCTTTTTAAATATTTCTAGGATTAGATGTAAAGAGAATGTGTCTTTAAATAAAATTCTTGCATGACGTGTCTTAGAGGTTTGATAGAGTCTAAAGCTGCATACACACGTGCAATAATAATAGTTGGAAAGGACCTTTTATAATCTTTTCCAACGACTAAGGACTGCACGATGCATGGATGAGTGTTGTATATACGCACCGTTCTGCTCCATGAAGAGTGGAGGGGGAGAACGACGAAGCGGCACCCTGCTGCACGCTTTCCCCCTTCCCTTGCATTAGGATCATTAGTCGTCCAGCGTCCGTGGATCCGCCAGGACGGTCGATCGGATGATAGATGACTGGGGCTGTACACACGCCAGATTCTCGCCCGATATCTGCTCTGAGCTGAATATCGGGCGAGAACCGTTGGGCGTGTGTATGTAGCCTAATAGAAGTACTTTATAGATTCTGCCAGCTTGAATGACAAGTGTGCTTTCAGGGCACCTCACCTGTAGTGATGCCATACCCATTCACCACCTTTCCGGAACCTGGAACAGTCGCAGCTTTCAAGGATTTTCTGGTATTTAACAGTATCAAGAGTTTGTTGTGGTTGTTTAAATTAGTGGTTGAAAGGGGTGACTAGGTAAACTAATTACATCAAGTTAGGCTATGTACATGCGTCAGATATGACCAGTTGGGCTCGTCTTGGGTGAGAATCTGACGCGTACAGTGGTCGCCCAACGTTGTTCATGAATCCGTCCTGTCTATTCCAGTGAATGATATGTATAGGCACAGTGGGGTGCCACTTGCTCCTTCTCCTCCCTCCCCTCTCCATAGAACAGAACAATTTTGTGTGTACAGCGCTTATTGGTTCATTCATCACTCTATTGTCCCTAAAAACAATTAGGAAAGGTTGTTGACAAAAGTGGAATGTGTGTATGCTGCCTAAGAGGGTTACCAGTGGTCACCCAACGTCATTCATGAATATGTCCTGGTTGATCCATGAATGATCAAAGGTGAATGATTGCTGTATAAGTCAATATAGAAAAGCACATTGGGCTGCCACTTGCTTCTTCTCCACCCTCCCCTTTCCAAAGAACAGACCAGCGTAGTGTGAACAGCATTTATTGGTTCATCTGTCACTCTAATGTCCCAAAAAAGGTTGTGAAAGATTATGGATGACCAACAAAAATTGAACGTGTGTATGCTGCCTAAGAGGGTTACCAGATGTCCTCATCTCTGCACCTTCTCTGTTCCGAGTCCTGGAATCTAGTTAAAACCATACAAAGTAATAATTTATGCATGTTCTTTTACTTTTATTCTGAGTAAGGTAAGTGGTAAAAACCTCTTTCAGTTCTGTATTTCTGCCTGTGCTCTGCATGCTCCATACACCCTCTAGATTGGTCCTAAAGACTAATTATATCTGGTACAGAAAGTGATGGAAAATCCAATGTTTTAGATCCAAACAGAAATCCTCCAATGGTAATCCATGTATCTCTAAAGCATAAAGTGCGGGAAATGGTCCCTAACCCAAGAAGATACAGTTAGCAAAAATGAGAGCCTGTCAGAGGTTTACCCATGCCCTACTACTATTTTATATCCCAAGTAAAAGAAGTTTTGGCGTTACACTTTATAGTATAATGGCAGCTTCACTAAGATGAATACATATGTACTTTTTCCAGTAATCAATGATAAACCTATAAAGTTGATGGGTTACCTTTTCTTAAAAACAATAAATATATACATACTGCTGTATATACTTACAGCAGTATGGCAAAGCTTTGTAATTACATTTATCTTGGAGTTGTACACCGGTGGAGCAGGCTCCGGAGATGGGGATATATACAATAGGTGTGATCTGATCAGCCTGGCCTCATGGCATGGCAAACAAAAATAATGTAGAATCTGGGGAAGAACGGACGAGCAGCACTCTGCTGTGCTCTACTTTTTTGACTTGTATTGAGGTCGTTCACAGATCTGTCAGGATGGATCCATGAACGACGTTGGGCAACCTCTGTACACAAGTCATGTTCTTACCTGAGACAAGCACGACCATTTGTATCGGGTGAAAATGATCCAACGTGTGTACTTGGAAGATATGAACTTGTGTCAAGTTTATATTATTGTATGTGCCTATGCTCCTGGGAATCACCTTCTCTTATTCTCCATTATTACCAAGATAGGAATCCAAAATTGAGCAGCTTTCATCACACGAAGTATGTCTTCCATTGGAGCACCCTTTGGACAGCTGGTAAAGATAGGATTTCCCATCACAATATAGAGATTTTCTCATTCTCGAAGGCAAAGCTATCGAGAAACAGCAGAAAATAAAGTGTCAGGTTTTAACCCTTCTCCACCTTAAGACAAAAATTATAAGCGTTTTGCAGCTTATAAAAACAAAGGTTATTAGTTTTTTTTCCAATAATGTATTCATCTTACAAACACTGTATTTCTAGACTAACCTATTTATTCTCCAGGAGCAGATCAATAGCTAAATTCCATTTGCGCTTGTTATTACCTTGATTTGTAAGGCCGCTGTGGCAAGACGTATTTTGCAGGGAATAAAACCCAAGGTTCCCAACATTCATTACTTGTTTTATGACTGATAACTTGTGAATTCCGGATAACTCCCAATGCTGATTTCTTTGATGTGCTAATTAGACAGGGAAATAGGAGAAATGTATTTTGCCTTACTTTAATCTCTTTTATTAACAACAATATCTGTCTTCTCCAATATTTGCTTTGTAGGTTCGTGTAGATATGTCTTTGATATCATTCTTGAAAGAGCAATAAAACCAGTCAGCGCAATAATTGCTTCTGCAAAGAATGTCCACAAAGAAGTTTTGTGCTTTTCCTTTATTTGGGTTAATAAAATCTAACTGTGCAAATAGTTTTCCGATGCATTGAAATGGCATACCTCATGCTTGTGTACAGTAAAGATTCATTTATGATAGACTTGGTTAATGATTAGCATAGAATTACATATTTTACCAAGTAAGTCACATCCTTTATTATCTTATCAGCTTTGTTTTAAGGATCAGAAAATTGTATATTATTGTCCTTTTCGCTGGTTCACTTCCTGGCTGTCATGTGCTTTCATTGAACATTTTCCCCTTTTTAAGTGGTATTGTTGATGTGGATATTGACATTTTCCGACATTGTAACCCTGCCATTGCATGATTGACTGGTACTGTAATGGTTAAATTCCTGCAATGCTGAATTTTGAGCAGTAGGTCAAATGTAAAGCTTCTTTAAGAGGTAAAAAAATGAAGAATCTATTTATGAAACCCTCGGGAATTATAAACTGGTTGCCATACTATAGAGAGAGATTTCAACATCTGTCAACTAACACCTAGTGCACACTTTGTCAGTAATTAAGTGTAGAGATGAATATGAATATAGAGAGAATGTTGTTAGAAGTTCTGTGGACCTGAAAATACATTTGTGTCCAGGCCACTGCTTGTTTTATCATGATAACATATTACATGTCACAATATGCCGCATCATCAAAATATATATCATGAAACTTTGGTGTTTGCATTGTACTGCTACTTTTATATTTATCAAAATGAAGTCCCATTCTGTCACTCTTCACTCATTCTTGCTACAAGTATGAGATAAAGAAAAATGTTTTTGCCATTAGCAGCTTGCTGTTATATGTGGGTATGCAGGCTTAGAAGAGTTGATAAAAGTTTGGTTCGCTGGGCTATATACTGTGTAAGGCAGCATGGTGGCTCAGAGGTTAGCACTCTTGCCTTTGCAGCCCTGGGTCTCGGGTTTGAATCTCGGCCAGGGTACTATCTGCATAAAGATTGCAGGATCTCCCCGTGTTTGCGTGGGTTTCCTCCCACATTCCAAAAAAAAAACATGTAGTTAGGTTACTTTGCTTCCCCCCAAAATTGTTCTTAGACTGTAATAATGACATATGACTATGGTAGGGACATTAGAGTTTGAGCCCCTTTGAGGGACAGATAGTGACATGACTATGGAATTTGTACAGCGCTGTGTAATATGTCGGCGCTATATAATTACTGGATAATATTAAACTTATCTGAGAGAAATACATTGCGTGGAAGACCTGTCCAGTTTAAAGGAAAATCGGTTCCATTTAGATTTGTAAAATAATAATTCTGGAATTGGATTAGTTGGTTGAGCGCAAAATTGGCAGTGGATCTACTTGTGTGTACTTACCCATAGGTCTCTGGCAAACCACCCATTTACATGCACATATAATCATTCACCTAATTCCGGGTCAAACTATGTTTGCTCATAAACAGAGTGGAGAGAATAAGTACCTCGTCAGTTTCATGTTCCTGTTAGTTTGCTTGTTTGAGAGCTTTTATTTTCCCATCTGATAGATGCCAAACACATTTCCCTATCTCCAAAACACTTTTTTTACTTAATTCTACAATTGCAATCCCTGTGAAGTTTTCATTTCTGTCAAAGGCCCTATAGGAAAGATTCCCTCGTATTGACTGGAGATGGTTTCTAGACTCTGGTAGAGATCCGGTTACTGTAAAGGAATATTAAGATAAGTCACAGTCACAAAATGTAGACATTTATTCTTTTATTAACAAAAGATCACAAAGGCGTTGGATAAATTACCAAACACAGCAGAAAGCCCATTGAAAAGTTCCTTTCTGTTCAAATCAGGAGCTGAAGTATCTAGGTATTCACAACGATCCTTCATGTATACATGGTGAAAGTGTTTTGTATATCAGGTTCCTTTGCATATTATTAAGTTTCTAAATTCTTTCACACCCAGTACTTTTCTATTATTCCATTATAAGCAGTTACATTGTTGTAGATGTTGTATCTGATTTTGATATAGTATCTGATTTAGAAGACATTGATCATCACATTTTTTATGGCTGAAATTCAAATATGAATCTGTTTAGTCATGTCAGGGCAAATCAATTAAACATGTACTGCATATTCATGATACAAATTTTTTCCCTGTATTGGCATTCCTTCAGAAATTCAGGAGTGGCATTCTTTCACAGTTTACATTAAAGCTTTGTTTAGCTCGGTCAGAGAAGTTCAATGAGTGAAAGTTTTGTATCCATTGTGAAGAACAAAGACTGAATAATATTTGTTAGGTGGCAGTGCTTGCTTTTTTCTGTAATGATGGATGAGGGGAGTTGTGTATTTATCCTTTATCTTGTAAATTTTCCATGAATTGCGGGCCTTTGAAGTGGTTTACCTACAACTTCTATGTTCTAATAAAAAGAGAATTTCTAGGTGTGTTACCTGTTGCCCCTCTGAATATAATGCGGTATATATTTGTTCATAAAGTTCTATCCGCCCCGATCTTCTGACTGTAATGTAAGACTGATCTGTACTTGGGCTGATCCTGGAATCATTTATGAAGGAAAACTGCAGACATCCTCCGTGATGTGCGGATTCATTTCGGACAGCATCACATGACATCCCCGGGTAGACCATTGTGCAAAGATTTTCTGTTCTGCTCCCTGGGGATCTGATGTTTGATCTCAGCCAGAAGATTAAAAGCATCTCGCTTGTGCAGTCGCCATTTACACGTCTGGGCTTTCAACTTTTTTTAACTTTTTTTTATAAAGCTTGTTTTATGTAATACAAAGTGTGAGACATAAAAGGATTTACTCAGTGACATGAAGACAAACTTTACACAGGGAGCCTCAGATTCTGGAATGTTTTCTACTATATTTACCATTTTCTTTGCTTGAAAAAAAATTTCCTATAAAGTATGGTATTATGTTACATGTGGTACATGCAGAAATAGCATATGAATTGAATGAATGAATGAATGAATGATGACCCTAGAATTCTTCCATTTGCTTAAGAGGTTAGGTAGTTCTTAAGTTTGTCCCAAACATTTGTCACTTTCTAATGTATGGGGTCAAGTTTGTTCTGAGGTGAATGGGGGAAAACCATACAAAAAAAAGGAGCTTCCAGTGGGAATTTTTTTTTCTAGTCCTGTTCCAGCGGGAACTTTTAGATGTATTTTTTGGGTCATGGTGACAGTGGTTAACAAATCAGGAGGTTAAAATGAATCTTCCTTATAGGAACAAAGCACTGACAGGTTTTAATCTTTGTAACTCTACCCAAAACTAAATAGAAGGTTCAATAAAAAAACAAGGTGCAATGGTGAATCAAGGGGTGATGTTAAGTGTCCACGGACATTGGGATGATTTATCAAAGCATTCCAAGACTAGAGAAGATAAACTATCATGGGATGATCCAAACCTAGAATAGATCAGGTTTTAATGGATTTCAATGAGTTTAAGAAATTTATTCCAGGTTTGTTGGATCACCTAGGTTCACTTATGATAGTCTTAATAAATCAGGCCTGTTGTGTTCCTCCAGCTGATGTTTGTTTGGAATGCACCTCAAGTTCAGGCCATTTAATCCCATTCAAATGCATTTGAACAGCAAACTCAGAATTCCAGAAGAACGTTGGTGCACCTTTATGCTAAGCCAAGTTCAAACGTGTGGTTGACAAATTCACGATTCACTTCTTCTGGGTGCCCTGTGGAGCAAGTGAAATGGAGAAGGAGATAATAACATTTATGAGTGTTTGGAGTATGGTTATGGTTGTCTTTCCTAATGTCTGGAAGGATCATGGCTCATTATCTACCCTTAAATTGCATTCTACTGTTGGAAAATGCTAGAAGACGAACTTCAGATGATGGAGCTTCCGGAAAAACAGCAATAGATGGGCGGATGTATGAAAGTTGCTACAGGAAAAAGTTTTGTTCTGGTAGCAACTTCCATTTCTAATTTTAGAATCTCAGATTGGAAACACGGATTCTGGCAGTTGTCATCAACAATATAAAAATTTCCAAATAACCCTTTTATACACCGCTCCAAACCCACCAGTCACATCCACTCATGTTTTCTGTCACTCTCTAACATACACTGAACAGTTAATGATAAAACTTATATGGTTGCAATGGATATCAAGTTCAATTTTTCTTGACCAAGTGGTTTTGGGCAGTTTGCTGCTGATTTCTGTGTCTGTAATTTTTAACAATGGTTGTAAAGCACCGAGCCCTTACATAACAAAGATTAAACAAAAAAGGGTATGGTTGATGTGTTTGTTTTCGAACATATGCAGCTTTTCTAGCCTATTCATTCATTGCAAAGGATTATGGATTTAATGCGTTTGGCAGCACTGTCTTGGAGACAAGGAAGTTATTTTGTGTACTTTGCCTTTCCCAAATCATGGGGGCAGAAATCTTGGGAGCGCCTGTGTGCTATTGATTGGTGGTATGGGGAATGTGCTCGGAATTCTTCCCCGTCCTAATCCCTGACTTGGAGAGCTGCCAGGAAAGCAGCGAAAGCTTCTGTGAAACAAGAAAGCTATTTACAAAATCAAAACATAAAGTGCCCCGATTGTTATCTGTGGACACGGGTTTTATGAACCTTGCCAGATAAGTAATGGCTTCTATCTCACTTCTGTATCTGAAAAATGGCGTAAACCCACTGCAGCATCCAAAGTGTGAAAATCCTGTTGATTCTTAATTATGTTTATTGCTAAGTGAGAAGAAATTGATCCCAAAAGAAGCCTGTTGGCTGTAAATTGGAAATTCAGACTCCTTTTTTTAATAAGTTCAGGTAGTAAAGTATTGTATAGTCTTATCTATGGCTGACACATAGCAAGTATTATGAATCCAAGCAGTTGTTTGCTCCCTTGGGCCCCATGCATAGCTGATACAGCAGTAAGTTCTCTATCTTTCTGTAGGATAGTGGCCATACTCACCACTTCTACATCGAAAGTTTGGCTTCAAGTCAAGGCAACACATCACTGATGTAAACTAGCAGTTACATTGTGTTTGCCGAGTTGTTTTTTGAAAAAAGCTTCCTAAATAGATTTAGAAATAGCAACCTAACCAATATATCTTGCTGCCGGGAATTAAAATTTGTCCCATAAATAGGGAACATTCACACCAGATTGTGCTATAGTGTGTGGTCTACTACACATTGGTATTTTATTTTACATTTTCGTTTTACCTGCTCAATGTCATTGTTATGTGCCACAGTAGGCTGGTAGAAACTAAAAGGACGGGTCATAAATTGCCTTATTCTTGAATTGGAATCGTCTTGGGAAACATGGTAAATACAGAGCCCTCGTACCACTCAACCTGAGAAGGGGAGACTTGGTATTATAAAATTCTTAATAAAAAAGAGATAATGGTCACACTGAATGATGGATAGGTTAATAGGCATTAATAAAAACGTCCTCGTGTCAGTGACATAAAAAATGCCCCAGTGTCAATGGGAGGAAAAATGCACCCACATCAGTGGTCAGCAATAAGGGAACAAAGAACAAATACCCCTTATCCAGCGGTTGATGGAAGCTCCTCCAAATGCAGCCATTGATTTTTCTTATATTGTGAGACATATCCTGGACCCGTGGGGACCTGGGGGAGATTCTGTTATAAAAATATATCAGAACAAAAATTAAAACTAAAACACATTTGTAAACCTAATTTATAAAACTTCATTTGTCAAGGTGAGGGTATAGAAAAATGTAAAAAAAATGGAATTGAAATTAAGACAACTACAGTTGGGTCAAGTTTTGAAGGACGATCGCCAGCCATGTTTAATGCTCATTGGTAACTGGTAGCATTCGGTAGCAGTTTTGACATTTGCAAGCTGTTTCAGTATGAAGTTGGCTGATTATTTTTGTATTTGGTTTGCAGAAGCTGTCTTTCTCTCTGACTTTATCTATTTGTGCTGCTGTCCTCCAAACTGCTGGCAAACATGTTTGTGAAAAGCTTGCAAAAGTGGTCTCATTAAAGTCTACGGAAGTGGTTGAGCAGAAGACTTGCTTGAAGCTTCTGGAAAAACCACACATCAAACACATTACAAGCAAACACCTATGCAAAAAAAGATTTCAACCATTCTAATTGATTTCAGTGATAACCAGAGCTTAGGGACAGTTTAGGACTGGATGACAACCACATTATCCATGATCAACCACCCTTCTGAACTTAGCTTTTGGTTCCATTAACAAACCCAGTTTCCTTCCTTTCAGTTTTTATAAAAGTGACTTTTTACCTTGTTTTTTTAAAACCTATTTCCCTCTGTAATGCTTGTCTGACCACCTGCAGTTGTAGACCACCTACCGTGATGCCCTCCCCCACCTTTAGAAAGTAATCATTTACTATATTTGTTTGTAGTCGGACTCTTTTCATGTCTCAACAGGCTTTTATACTGTAAGGCAGCCCTCTATGTGATGATTGCTATCTGAAGTGCAGCATGTGAGGGTCACAATGACAGTGTGCCGTACTTTGTACTCGCTAATTTTCTCCATTGCTTCAAAACAGCGTTTGTATCAGAGTTGTATCGTTTGACCTTCATAAAACAAGTCAACTACTGAGTGAAATCCGGCAGTGTGCTTTTGTTTGAAATAGTACTGCTGTATACTAGATTTCAATGTATTTATTGAATGCTGAAAAATAAAAACATTGGACTGTTCAGTATAAAATGTAATCTGAAAAGTGTTTAAAGAGGAAGTAAACCCAATTCTACCCAAAACAAACAAAAAAACACACTTACCTTCAATCCCGCAGAGCAGTCTATCTGTCGGGAGGTTTTTTCCATTGTGTCCCGCGTTGTCTCGGTATCAGCCTTCAGGCCAGCACAGAGGGAGCGCCAGGCACCGCCATCTTTTCCTCTCTTCTTCCTGGTTCTTCTTCCTATGTCACTCGACCCAGGCACGAGAACAGGTGACTTAGATTGTGAAAAAAACTTGCCGATATCACTGTGCAAGTGAGATCGTCAATTTTTTCCCTTTTGGTGAAAGGGTTCCTTCTGCGCATGTCCGAGATGCTCATGCATGCGCAGAAGTAGAGTCAAGAGCCTCACGAGATGCATGACGCCGGTATCCCTGGAGACTCTACCCCTGTCTACTCTTTTATGTAAAGAGAAAATTCTGAGTTTAGGTACATTTTAAATACACCTGAAATCTCCTGTGTGGCAGTTCCAACAGATCTCAGATCTAGGTTGTTTGTGATGCAGAAAGCCTTATGCAGTGGTACCTTGGTATAAATCCTTAATCCGTTCCAGATCCTTGGATTTATACCAAACAGGATACATTGTTCCCATAAGAAATAAAATGAATAATCCATTCCCATGAAAAAAAATCCTATTGTTATTTGCATAATATACATTGATGGGCCTGTATGAAATAATGTAACACTGTTTAATACTAAAATACATAAATACAAAAACAATTAGATGAAATAAATGAAAATGTAACCTCACTTTACCTTGCTGAGAAGAGTGGAGAGCCTACTAGTATGGTGCTGAGAAGGGAGGAGGAGGAGATGTTATGTAATTCATAGAGAGTTATAGCGCGGGTTGTTCACTGAATGGTAGCAACTGGCATACTGACACTCGTGGGCAGTCGTGGCTTTGTCTCGAGAGAGGTAAATAAGCGTAGCGTGCTGTATTATGACTCATTTTGACCCATACAAGTTCTAGCACAAAGGTATCAAGCAAAGGTTGTATACCAGGAAAAACTTTTCGTGTCCTAACAGGACTTATACCAAGTTGGATTTATTCCAAAGCGGACTTATACCAAGGTACCACTGTATATTACCAAAAATATTTTTACCTCTCTTTGGTCAGCCAGTTCTTATTCATGGAGTCTCACATGCTACCCCCTCCCAGACAAAGCAGCTCTTCGTAGGAGGGTTTTAGCAACATTGTCAGTTTCACCAATCCAGAAAGCTGTGTACAGGACTGGGTGTGGCCATCTGCTGATTGCACACCCCCTGCAACATTTTCACATGCCACTGCAGTACAAACAGGCATGACTTGCCTGAGGGACAGTGCTCTCTTGAATTCAGCAGAAATTCAGAAACATAGTTTTTTTTATTACAGGTGCATTAAACTTCCACCTGTGGGATCAACAGGTATATCCAAGCCTTTGTAGGTGGACATTTAAGGCCATTACTTTCAAAGCCTTCTCACAGTGGCAAATTTCATTGTCTTGCAACTAGACTAGACTTTTGTAGAGGCCATTGTGAGTGGCACTGTCTTTAAGCCTTTGTAATGACCACAAAAGTTGGGCAGAACGGAAAGTTTAGATGACTTTACAAATTATGGCCTTGGGTTATTTAAAGCAAAATTAAACTCAAGTACCCTCATTCTTTCGCCAAAATATTGATCTTTTTTTTCTGGGTTTTGGATCTTTGACTGTCTTGATTGACCAGGTCGAAATGATGTGATTTCTGTACAAATGCAGGGGAGTTCATTCCCGGGACCCAGGTGTGTCAGAATCCTGAATGTGCAGCTCAGTGTGTATTACAAGGTCAGACAAGTTTATTACAGAAAAGACATAGCCTGTCCCTTCTGCAATAAAGAACCTGCCTGCAATTTTTTTTAGGTTTAATTATGTTTTAGGAAAACAAGCTCTGGCTTTTGAGCCAGACCAAAGTTCACAGCTTTGTACAAATCCTCCTATTGCTGAAGGAACAGTTATTCTTCCAGGTAATGCTTTCTCATGTAGACAGCACAGTCCTTTTGTCTCAGGTGGAATAAAACATACAGCAGGTAATCCCTTTTGCAAGTAAATGCATTTAACTTGAAGACTGACAAATCCTCCACCAGCTGAAAACATTTTCAAAAGCGCTTGTCAAGTAACACAGAAAGCCAATCACACTCGTCTCAAAGACATTAGATACCTGTCATTGAAAACCTGAAGATTTGAATGACAGACATGTTCTCTATGGAGACCACAACATTTTAATTGGTGGTTTGTAAATGTTTCACTAATTGTCAGCTCTTGCTTGACAGGGATAGATATTTTACACATACAAATAATGGTGTGTGTGCAATGGACCAAACCAAAAGGGACATTGAATTAGTGATGGACACTGTTGAGCAATTATTTTCCAAAGTACTGAAGTTGTCCAGTACATTCCCTCAGCAGCTCAGCTCACCCTACTATGAACACAGAACAGGGCTTCTAGAGGGAAGGAGAATGGTTGGACTGGCTGCCTGGAGAAATACTTGGACAACCTTATTTCTTCTAGAAACATTGAGAATTAATTGCTCAACAACACCTACAGCTACAGAGGTCAGTGGGGGCTTTTAACGCTAAATCCTGCTTGCTAAGTATATGTTAATGCATGGATGTCCTAATCCTATCTCCCTCCTATTGTGTGATACTTCCCTCACCTCCTAGATTGTAAGCTCTTCTGGGCAGGGTCCTCTCCTCCTCCTGTGTCACTGTCTGTATCTGTCTGTCATTTGCAACCCCTATTTAATGTACAGTGCTGCATAATGTGTTGGCGCTATATAATTCCTGTTTAATAATAGTAACCCTTGCCGCATATTTAGTCTATGTGAAGTAGTTTGCCATTTCCATGTGCTAGTAAGACACATAACACCCATGCCTATGTACAGGAGCTCATTCATTCATGGTGCCCAGATATGCTGGTAATGACCCTCAATGAACTAGTGTTGGTTCTGCTGTTATCTCTTTGTGGAACTAACCTTAGATGAAGTAGTAGAAGTAAAGATGGTGTTTAGCAGGGATCATCTAGAACTATTATTGTGCCCAAGCAAAATACTGAAAACTCTTCCTTTTTTCTTCTGAACACCTTATAAAAGTGCACTTACAGGTGTGTGAGTATGCCTAGGCACTCATTGTATATCTTCATTGCAAATCTAAATCACTGCTGCCCTTGACTGCTAGATTCAGGATTTGGTGTGAGATTTCTAGATGTGCCTATTGTTTTGTCCTTGCTGGAGAGTTTGACATGAGGAAGAAAAGCCAAGATGGTAATCTCCATACAAACATTGTGCAGAACAAGTCATGGTAGCTCATAAATGAGCAAAACATCATCCATAGGGAGACAACGGGCAATAATGGTGACTGGTCGTTGACCCCCACCTGCCCTTTAGAATTGTGTTCTTTAAAAAGTTACTTCACACTTGGTTCAATAAAAATCTCCAAGAAAATTTTATATACTATACTAACCAAATTTTAGGAGGTACTTTCGACCACATCCAAGTTTGCTACCCATGCTACCATGTTTAAAACGAGTGGTTATCGTTGAGATTGTGTCGCAGTCCGGTACTGATTCTGTACTCTTGCTTTCTTCTCCCGTGCAGTTATATTCATGTTCTGTAATATTTGTCACCTACTCTCTCATAACAAGGAAAGAAGGTAAAGGTCTTGCTAGGTCATACTAAAGGATTTCATAAGTACTTCATTTTAAAACCATTTTCTGCTGCTTAATGTAACTTTGTTAATAATAAATGAATAATGCCGGTTGTGTGTGCTTTTACATTTTCCAGCATATATTAATTAATAGGTACTTGTGCCTTAGCAGTGGTCACATTTATTCATTACCACGTCGTCACCCCATCTCATGTAGAAAATGTACACGTCTCTTGAAGAACTTTGAAGTTGCGTGATACGCTTTCTAAGAATGCTCCAGGGATTTCCAGTCAGTGGATTCTGTCACTGTCACTTAGACTCACTTAGTAAGCTCCATGGCCTGATATTCCTCTTTGTAAATGAAATGCAATACTCGATTAAACCGTGCTGCACCATTATGTCAAATAAGAGCCGGCGTTAGAATGATTTGTGCAGTCGATGAAGTTGTGAAGCTTTAGAGGGGAAGCTATAACCAACGGTAATCCCAAAGATCTAACTTCACTCCTACAGTCTGCTTATCTCCAATAAGGGCTCCATATGGTATGGGGAGTATAAATGTATTCCAGATTTTAATATCAATGGACTAATTTCCTTTGTATAATTCATAATGAATCATTTAATATCATGGCAAGAAGATCATGGCACTCCCTGTTCCACCACAATACCCCAACTCTCAGGATATTGCATTTCCAGAAAACAATGGTAGGGTTTGGGCCATTTTCATCATAAAGAACTTCCAGAACAGCATACATAGTCTGGTAAAGTAGCCATAGCATACAGGTGATTATTCTGTTTTGAGATGTCTTATATACAGTGTTTATTGAACCAATTTTTAAATGGATTTTAACGGCACCAAATTCCAATAATCTAATACAGATCAATTATTCATAAAAACATAATTTATTGTACATTAAAACATATAATATTTAGCTTTGATTGTTTGTGTCTTTGTAGTTGTATTTTTTATGTCCCATGCCTCCTGAGGAAGCAATATAAATTACGAAATGTGCTGAGAAATGAATATAGGACAATTAGTACGTTAGAATTGTTAACAACAAAAATTGTATACTCTAGTCTTTTGTCTACACAACTGTCTTGTGTTTTAATGTACAATAAATGATGTCTTTATGAATAATCAATGTGTATTAGAAAGAATTATTGGAATTTGGTGCTGTTAAAATATGTTTAAAAATTGGTTTAATAAATACTGTATATTGTTTGTTATGGATGTGGCACTGTAACTCAATGGATCATCTCCAGTATTACCTTAATTGTGTCTTATATACAACAATATTGATAGATTTACCTGTGTAATAAACAATAAATAAAAAATAATAATTAAAAAATTGGTGATATGTCAAACTTTCAGGAAAAACTGTGAAGATTGGCCATTTCATTGAAGTGCACTGGAGTTAAAGGGGCAGGTGAAGGTGAATTTTAAAAGGTCCACAGGATTTTTAATGGCTCCAGAAGATTTACTGGAGGATATACCAATTATGTTTATATTTAATATATTTTTACTATTTTTTTACAATATTTTTAAAGAATTAATGAATTGAAAATACAGTATCCAGTTATTAAACAAAACCATTCATCACCAGTTCAGGATTACAGATCGATGGCTTAGTTATCAGTCATTTGTCACTATGTCAGTACTGACGTGTTATGGTTAGCATTTTTTTGCATTTATACCTTTACGCTACATTGTGCATTCACATTACCAGGTGTTGCTCTGAGGCAACCCATCCATTTTAGCATGTGTTTAGCTCCATGTTTTACATTCTTCCCTTTTTTAATTAAAATAGAACACAACAATTTATTAGTTAGCAAGATAGAAAAAAATAAACCTAATATAGCTAAAATTCATTTCCATTTTTATTTTCCTTTAGTTGCCTTTTCTCTTTCTATTCTTGTTCCTTTTATGTGAAATGTCATAGAACTACTTTTGTCAGCAATAAAGATTACAATATGAATTAGAGAAGCTTTCTTTGCCAGCGGATTCTAGTTCTCTTCATTTCATTAACCGCAAATGTCTTCTTCACAGCACAGTGCATTGGGGTCACAGGTCTGTCCACACTCGGATGGATATACAAGGATTTATCTGAATGGGTCCTTTGGTATAAGACAGATAGCCAATAAATTAAATGACTTTCTACTGATGACTTATTATTACTTATTCTCAGATTGTACATAGAATGTATGTATGCATGTATGAATGCATGGATATATTATCATTATTCTTTGCGTTAGGATTTACAATTTGTCTAAACCCTCCTATCAACCCCACACCCTTTCCCCAATTTGTGCAGTGGTTATCCCGTTAAATCTTTGCATAACCCTGACTTTTTTGTGCTCCTCCTGTGTCAGTGGAGGTTTTTTGGGGGCTTCATTTTGTTCCCACAATCTAAATGTCAGGCTAACTGGCCATACAGTATAAAAATACTATAAAAAATACCAAGCTTAATAAAAACCTAACATGATTTACCTTTTCCTACTCAAATTGTTAGGGCTTGGTAACTGCAGAAAAGCAAAGGCCAAATTCTTTTGGTCCTGTTTGTTTGTCCTGCTGTTTAGATCTATGTTCCAGAAAGAGACATACTAAATGCATGGTAGTATATAAAATATATCCATTTTTATGGGCACATAGCCTTACCCCCATCTACACCCAGATGTCTTAACTGTTCCTGAATTAATTAATGTTTCTCTGGGCTAACTTTCACTGCAATGTCAATTCGAGGTAACCTGTTGCCCTTTCTTTCCCTATTCTTTATTTAAACCTTCATTTGACATTCATGACGGGTTCTACGTGACAAGCCAGTAGAATGCTGATTATTTAAATGAGATGTTAGCTGAGTTTTTTTTCTATACGTACAGTAGAATGGATAACACAACCATTGTTAGTGCTGGAAAATGTAGTAGTTATTCTGGAAAGACAGCTACATATGGCCCAAGGTTTAGGTTTGTCTGGAAGATTTCCAATGTTTTATAATTGTATTGTTTATGAATATTACATATGTACAAGGTTTTTTTTCTTTTTATGTTTTAACAGAACCCATAAAGTACTCATTCACAACAGCCCTTGCCCCTTTCCATGAAAGCTCACAGTATAATATAAATGCTAGCATTATAAAGCAGAGGTCCCCAACCCCCGGGCTGTCTGACAGGTGGGCCGCAGCTCTGGCCAGTGAACCCACCAGCATGGTAAGGAGAAGAAGCCTGCTTGGGGGGCGTACCGGCCAGAGCTGAGGACCATGTCTACCGTATGGATCACAGGCTCAGGGCAGTGGGCAGGTTGGGCGGGTTGTGTCTTTGGACACAACCCATGGACTCAGGACCGCACATGTGCGGGGAGCTGTGTGTCACTCAAAGGGAAGAAACTTCCACCCAGAGTTACGTCATGATGTTAGAACCCGCTCACTCTCCCATCACAGGCTCAGACCGTGGCATTTGGTGGTCTGCGACCTGCAAAAGGTTGGGGACCACTGCTATAGAGTCCCACATAGACATACACTCTATGGGTAAAGTATTATCCAAAGTTAGTCAATCAATGATATTTGCTTGATGGGTGGCATTTGGTGGTCTGCGACCTGCAAAAGGTTGGGGACCACTGCTATAGAGTCCCACATAGACATACACTCTCCAGTTTCAGATATCATATTTCCTACCAGTTGTTTGGATGGGAAAAGAAAACGTATGCAAACACAGAGAGAGCTTTCAAAATCCATGCAATCCAATCTATGGTCCCTGATGGGAATCCAACTCAGGAATTCACTGCTGCCCAACTATTTAAATATGGTAATGCATATTCATCCATGAGCACCACACATTGAGGAAAGTGTGTTTTCACAAGTTCTGTTCAGTATTTATTGTCTTCTAAGAGCACCTTTAGGCTGTTAGGCAGTGAGGCCTATTGACGTCTACATACTTGATGTATATTGGGGCTCATTTACAGCTATCTATGCTGTATTAGGCTTGGTAAACAAATATATTCTTGCTGATTTTTTATGCCGAGGCTGCTTCTCCATAGCAGTGAATATCCTTTACTTAGTTCAATTAACTAAATACTACACACATAGGTCTTTTATTTGAAAAATACTCATTCTAAGCTGGTTTAAAGCTAAATTTAAACTGATTGCCATAAACTTTAGCACCTCCCTGCCCAGATCAGGGGAGGACTGGAAACATTTGGCCTTGTGAAAGAACACGGTTAACTATTCTTTTCATGGTAAGGACCATGTGGGCCAAAGAAGGTGTGTGACACAAAACGTGCCATGGTGTTCCTAAAGGACATCATTTATAGTTATACACCATCACATGGTATAGGATCATTTTTTTTTTGCAACTGTGGGCTTTTGGTTACATCTTAGAATCACAAAATAAGTTTGTAGATTTGGTTTTCTTTTGTTGTCCAAATGGTTAAACATCAGGGCCAAAAGAATAATATATCTTACTAGTACATGCCCTAATTCCTCCCTGCCTAGTCGTCTTAAGCTCCAGTCTATGGCTTACAGTAGGAAGCCAGGGTTTCTGAATTAGTAAATCTTGCTATCCTTGCATGCTAATGACTGAAGGATTTCCGAAACCGTATTGTCAGAGTAGCTGTACAAGATGTGTGCTGACTGAAGTATGTCACACATTAGATTTTTGACAGTATCATTTACCTCAATGGAAAGTGGAGGTTGGAGGAAGAGCAAAAGGCACCCCACCGTGTCCTCCTCTATGGGTAAAGTATTATCCAAAGTTAGTCAATCAATGATATTTGCTTGATGGGTGAATGATGTCTAGGGACATTATATAGATGCTAGATTTTAGGTACGAAAATCAAAATTGTTGGTCTTGAGTGACAATCATCTAGGAAGCAAACAAGGCCTAAGACGGTCAAATAAAAAAGAAAAAAATGGGTTGCATATAAGCAGTGGCCCCTAGGCCCCTGGATATCCATGCCTTGGCAGAGTGGAAACAGACGCTAGCTTCATCTAAACACTTGGAAGGTTTCTTGGTGGAGCCAAGGTGGCTGTGACAAGAATTGTGCTTTTGTGGCTCAATGTTATCGAGTGAATTCCATTCTCTCAGCTGTCAATGCATTCTTCACAGCCTACAGACTGTCACTTCCATTCATCACTATGTCCTGTGAATTACATATAGTCCATAACAGTGAGTGTGGCAATTCCTTGCAGACTATCATACCATAGACGTGACTCACAGTAATTCCTTCAGTAAAATAAAACTCATCCTAGCATTTAGAAGTAGCTATTATACACATAAACATTCTGTGCTCTCTTGCATGATTGCTGCATTTTGTTCTGCTGTATGCATTGATTTTATCCTTACATGCCTTTGTGTAATTGTATTTATATCTAAACCATGCTTTTCTATAACCTCTGTTGGTATATCCCCTGTTTGTACTTGAAAACTCAATACTATCATTGTACAAGGAAATTGTATGCTTGCTGCTCATTGAATATATATTTTAATTTAAAACTACGAGGTGCAAAACTGGAATCCTTAAACATTTAAAAATGAGAATTATAGTGCTAAATCCTCTTTATTGTTGGTTTGTCTTCTTTTTATGTACAAATTTGTTATGCTTTTTCTGATATTGTCTGCTTGTTTGTATTGATATTAGCATGGCCTTGTATTCCATTTTTCTTATGTTGTACCTTGCCAGCTTATTTAACGTGGTAATGTTCCTCTGCTACCAGGGAAGAGTGAATGCACGGCAATTACTAGCCTAAGTACACCAATTTCTTACAATGTCACCCCCCAGGAATAATTGTGTTCTATATCTTCCAGGTAGAAGGCCATGCTAGATACTAGAAACACATTAGAGGTGAAGCACACAAGATTGGGTATCCTTGTCTTTCTTTTGTTAGAAGAGGAAAGCATTTCAGTTATAAAAGCTGAGCTCCATTACTGAACCCAGTCCCAGCATTATTTTCCTTTATCTTGTTTCTGTTGTGAGAAAAGGTTTCTATTACTTTAGCCCATGACATTATCAAGGTTGTACAATTCTTGCATGGGCAGCTTCTGTAAGGGCGGTTTCTTTTTATGTTGACATGCTACCAGAACTACATCTTCTGAGAACCCTTCTCTATATGTTGTATGTCTGCAGAATAAATAGGGGTTGAGGAATGGGAATTGTTTTGCTGGAAATGGTTCAATGTATATGCACAGAGTACAGAGAGGTTGAGATACATGGAACTCTGTAGTCCAGCATCCAAAGCCTATTTGGGATTTTAGTACAATGTGTTGTCAGCCCAAACAGAAAATTAGCATTTCGATTTCTAAAAGATCAACCAGTATTTTTATGTATAGACTATACCACACAGAAAGGTTTGTATATTTTATTTTGCCCTGGTATACACTTTTTGGGTCCTGTCCTCATCTGCAAATGGACAATGAAAGAAGAAGAATTGCTTTATAGAGCTATGTTTAATAAGCTATTAAATTTACTCCCGATGTATAATAAATATATTCAGAGTAAGGAAACCTCATTTAATAATTGTGTAGCTTTATCAATTGCAAGTTTTGATTTCCTTCCCAGATGTTGGAAACCTCTGCTTTAACCCAAATAAAGATACATAGCACTTTAACGACCCACAGCAACCATGAGCCTGTTTTTCATCTCCGCATTTAATAGCATCTCTTGTTTCCATTATGTAACACTAATTATTTTAGCTAAAGTAACTAGCCAGCAACTTTAAAAGTTGTTTTATTGAAGTCATAAGTAAAGGAATAACAATGATGGCTAGTGGTTAGAAATTATTATTGTCTTTTGCTGAGGGATCTCTACTGGACATTTCCCTTACTGACTTATAAATCCCGGTATACTATGACACGTATTGTACATCGGAGCCATCATGGAATATCAATCATGGTACTCAAGGGAAAGTGTCATTATTTTGAAAGACATGGCCAAGTTCTGAGCTAATTTTAGCATTTATAAAAGTGCAAATAAAAGAGCACGTTATGTTGAGTTATTGGTTTTATATTGTTACTGGCTCAACCAAGGTCATAAATACCCAAGAAAATGTATTTAGTGGCCTCTTGATCAATCAATATGCAGGGGTAGACTCATAAAGGGACATGCTTTTTCACATTCTGAACCTTGTAAGCTACATCGTTAAGATTCTTTTGTATTTACTAATCCCATGCCACTAGACTAGAATTTCTCAACCAGGATTCGGTGGAACCCAGGGTAGCTCCAGGGGTTGCTGGTGTTCCTTGAGCAATGAGTAGTCTGTGCCTCTCAGATAAGTTTTACAGATACTAATGATCTCTTTGGCTATCTGTAAGGGTGGCGGCCTTCCCACCGACCAGCAATGTAAGAGGCATTCTTACCACTGACCATCACACTAATATACTGGATATAGTAATTATAGTAAGACCTGAAAGCTAGTTCAAGGTTCCCCCATGTTAAAAAGGTCATGAAATAATGCCATAGACAGTACCTCCTGTGCTCTCTAAACTTTTTGGTATGAATACTTTCTCGGGAGCACCTACCTTTTAGTTACTATCATTCTTTTATTATCCACACGTATCCAGTTTGTGGGGCAGGTATTAAACCTAACTGCATGCTTTGGAAGAGTGCCCATTGGAAACCAACACGGATATGAAGATATAATGTGCACAATTTATTAAAGCTTTCCAAGACAGGAGATGGTAGACTATCATAGGAGAACATGAGTAATCCAAAAAACCTAGAACAGATCAGGTTAAAGATTGAAAACATTTTCCAACTAATACCAAATGATTTTAGGAAATCTATTCAAGGTTTGCAAGTTCTCCTATGATAGTCTATCCTCTCCAGTCTTTTAGAACTTTGATAAACTGTATTCCTCCAGTTGACGTTTGTTTAGATTGCACCTCAAGAAGTGCAAACCTGATATGGATCAGGTCCATGGTTGAAAACATTTGCCAACTTATAGAAAATGATTTGTAAGAAATCCATTCTAGGTTTGCTGGACCACCCAGGTCTTTCCATGATAGTCTATCTTCTTCTTGAAGAACTTTAATAAATCAATATATATTACTAAATAAATATGTTACTAAATAAATTAACAACTCCCTGCTCAGTTATTTTAATCATTAAACTTTTATATTGGTAGCTGATAAAATGTATTCATTTTTACATATAGATAATTTTATATTGTCACAATGTGCCAGTTTCACGCATGGCTACACGTTTTTAAATTTCATTTTTCATGAAAATGGTCACTGACTGCTTTCAGTTGCTTTTAGTAGCAAGAACGCCGTTGTTTGCCAGCTTGGCAGTGGCAGGCACTTCATGGAAAAGTGAGCTGGCTTTAGAATTTAACAGCTCCACGTAGAATAGCCAGGAATGCTCTTAGGAGACACGTTGGCGCTTAGCAACATTTCAGGCATTATCTGCCAGGACTGATAATGGTGTTTTCAGCTGAGTTTCTTTCTGACGGGAGAGAGAAAAAAAGGATACCTCGGCTCACTGACTGGTGACTATTGTTTTCTGTGTTATCATCATTATATGTCTGTATGGATATAAAGAAACACAAAATGTCAGTTACTGTGACAAAAGTACATTTATGTGTTGGGCCACTCAAAGTTCAACAAAAGACAAAATTAGACCCTCTACCTAGGATGTCCGGATTCGGTGATCTAACCATTGCAACCTAGCCCCCCTCCAATCCATACTAAAGTTTACAAGCTACAAGCACACTCGTCCAATTTATTGGACTGTTTGGTGCCATGATTTATTTGACCATTGCAGCCTTGCACCCCCTCCAAACCTCCCATAGTTGAAAACAATAGTGATGGCATCTCCTGCCTACATAAAACGGTGGCATGTATGGCCAAGAAGCAGGGCAGTGGCAGTCTATGACTGTGATGTTGGAAGCCCCTCTCTAATTAGCAGAATGTTACCCCTGGTCACGGATTCTTCACCTCCTGTCAACCTCCTGGCTTCCTATTTTATTGTTTATTTTTAACTGCTAGCCTGTATTGGAATTAGACGAGACTACCATGGCCAGATCTCTCTATCCAGACATCCTTACTTAGTGGAGGTTCCTTGAGTAATTAGCAATTTGTGACTCAAGTCAGTAACCAATAACTGTTTGGCTATCTGTAAGGGTGGCATTCTGCCCACTGGCCGGCAATGTAAGAGGCATTCTTCCTACTGACCATCACATTACGTAATGTACTGTGAGCTGTGGGTATAGTAGGGGCTCCCCAAGAAACCTGAAAGTTATTTCAAGGGTTCTCCTATGTTAGGAGGGTTGAGAAACACTGTCATAGTTAGATGGTTTTGTTAAATTTTATGCATCCTTTATGAAACGGATAACTGTTCCTTTGTACAGTTATCCTTTAAGGACCACCTGAAACCTACATTTGTGTTCTCCACCTGAATAACAAGATCCCCATTGCCCTCCAGTAATGTATCCAAGGATAATACAAACTTTACAGAACCCTTTCCCAGCTTTATTGACACTAGCAGACAGATTCTTTTACCTTTTATAGATTTTTATATATTCAGTATATCAGTATATCTTGGATAGAAAAAGGAAGATTTTACCTACACTATGGTGGAAGCTAAATGCATTCTAACCAAACAATATACAAAATGGCACTCATACCTCATGGGATGCTGATAATAGCTGGGAGGAGGACCACATAGAATCCACTGTATCCAGAGCCTGGTGGCCCCTGGCAGCCTCGGGTATGTTCACTTCCAATCTTTTTGCCTATTTAGGTATGAGTGCCATTCGGAATGCATTGTTTGCTTAGGTTTGGTTGGGTTTCCACCATTAGCCTAGGGACCCCAAAATGAGATTGCCCTTGATGCGTTGTTTCTGGGGCTCTCATTTCAATTGATATGTGGATCAGATCTCTGTAATGTTGGAGATTTTAGATTTATCCACCAACTACATGTGAAGCAGGGTTTCTCAACCAGGGTTTAGAGGTTTCTTGAGCAATAAGCAGTTTGTACCTCTCAGGACACTTACCACTGACATCAATGAACTTTTTGGCTATCTGTAAGAGTGACATTCTTCCCACTGGCCACCAATGTAAGAGGAATTCTTCCTGCTGACCACCACACTAATGTACTGTGATATGTGGATATAGTAATTATAGCAGGGGTTCCCTGAAGACCTGAAAGTTATTTCAGGGGTTCCCTCATTGTAAAAAGAAAGGCTGACGTGAACTTTCTTTCTTTCGGGAACTGTTTTTTCTTTGTATCCCTCTCTGTGTATAACTTATTGTCCTGCCCTGTGCGCCCATTTTTTTCATGCCTGAACTTAGGTGTTTTTGTTTTTTTATGTAAGGTATACACAGCGGACGTTTATATTTGTATGTAGAAGCTGACACAATCATAATTGCCACATTTCAGCAATACTCGGTGTTATCTACATTTGAAAGTATAATCTTTGAAGTTAATGCAAAGTCACTTTATATTTTCTTGCTGCTTTGTCTAATAAATTCTTCTATCTTCAGATCAAACTGCTTTTTTCTGCATTGATTCAAAGCTTTTTACAAGCACACAGAGAAGTCACAGCGTGGCAGAGTAACGGCCCAAAAGACTTGTTCAGCTTAATTGACTGCTTGGCTCTCTGATTTATTTTCAGCCGGGTAGTGAGATGGTCATTGTTCAGCCAGCTTCCACATGGGGTCCTAAGCAGCTCCTTTAAAAATGCTGATGTCTTGATATCCAGACAATAAAACCATTCATTTTCAAGATTCAAGGAATACTTTTCTGCTGATCAGCCAAGCTGACATAACATCTAGACACGATCATCATACAGTTTTATTTTCCTTGCTTCTTAAAGAGGTTATGGCTGGAAATACATGTGTTTTGTAAGTTTAATAGGAAAAGTGAAAAGCAGCACATGGGCAATGTAAAAAACACAAAAGGTCTGATTTTTTTTAAAGCTCTCTAATACTAGAAAAGATTATGAGTTAACCTGGGTGATCCAGCAAATCTGCAATGGATTTCTTACAAATCTTTTGCTATCATTTGGCAAATATGTTCAGTCCTGGACCAGATCCATTCCAGGCTAAATCAGCCAGGTTCTCCCATGATAGTCTATCTTCTCTTTCTTGGACGTCTTGGAGGCCCATTATATATAATCATATTATATCCCCCTATGTCTGTGGGGGTACCCTAGAACAATCCTGGTATCAAACAAGTAATTATAACTAGGAGAGGTGATTATTATTATTATCCAGTATTTAGATAGCACTAACATATTACACAGCACTGTACAAAGTCCATAGTCATGTCACTAGCTGTTCTTAAAGGGGCTCACAATCTAATGTCCCTACCATAGTCATATGTCGTTCATACAGTCTAAGGACAATTTGGGGGAAGCCAAAAAATCTACCTGCATGTTTTTGGAAAAAAGATGCACCCACCTTCAACGTCTCAGGTATAAATTTCCACTTTTCATGGATAGACTCCTATTGTGTTGGCTCCCATGCCTGAGGCCAGCATATAACTATTGGGCCATGAAAAAAAGTGAAAGGAGAGAAAGGGGTATGATGGTACTGTAATTACTATGGAGGTGGAAAAAAGAGAGGGGTCCTTCTAGAGAGTATTACAATCATCATATGTATGTAATCCATGGGTTCCAAATGTTATCATTTTGGTCATGGTCATTGTTATCATTTTGGTTGTGGTCATTTTGGTATGCAGGTAAGTTTTTTTTTATCATATCCGAATCATATTTAGAATATTATTCCATATTTTTAGATTTTGGTTATGGGGTCTTCTTTGCACTAAGGTAATTGAATTTTTCCTTGGAAGGTGATAATTCCCCTAGGAAAGTGAACAGCCTAAACTCCTTCAGTAAATCATCCCTAATAACACCTAATGATCAGACTGTTTTCCTCCAGCTGATCTCTATAACATCTAAAAAACATGAAGAAAACAATGCATTTCCTATGAACATAATACAAAAATCTGGAAATTTCAAATTCGAGAGAGAAATATCCACTCTAGATGCTTCCATCAGAGGCTTCTAAGGCAGGAATTTTGGCTCCTGACTGATTCAATTTTACCTAATTGTGATATAACCTAGAACAATGGGTTCTGGGGGAGAATATTGTGCTTACTTAAACATTATTCTTTGCTTTTTGTACTGTTTGCCACTTTTTTCCCAGGCAGATTGCATCAATATTTTATGCCTGCCACTTCTGAGAAGTCTTTTTAAAGGCCTGAAAATTCCTGCAATTTCGCTGTTTATCAAAGCCTATCAAGTTTATCAAAAATCCCTGAAAGGAGCGGACTGGCAGAAGATTAAAGATCAAATTCCCTGTGTGGCAATGTAGGAAGATGTTGTTGCATGATAAGCACAAGCAGCTTGTGCCGTCTTCTAGATGAATAAAGATGGCTGTCATAATTGTTTTGTGAGTTACTAGCCAGTAGGTGGGGAGAGAGGAAAAAAAGTTTCTTTAGGAGTTGTTGCCATGAAAATGCCTAAAACTGCGGGCCACAAATGTGCGTAATACTAAAAGGTTTAGATTTTAAACTCAGAAACTGGACAATTTTAATTACACTCACCTATTCACGCTCTATTACAGGTGCCGCCATCTTCACCCAGTCTTTTTCATCTATTTTGATTGGCCAGCCCTGAAGAATGTAATTCCTGCACATGCGTTCTACCCAGCATCTGTCACTGAGCTGCGCATGTACCCTCAGCTCAATGCCAGGTCATGCATGTGCAGGTTGGTATACTTTCTAAAAAGATTGCAAACAGGCAGGTTAGTGTGTTTTATTGGAGAAGGGATATCATCTGTCCCCTCTACTAAAATCCTACCTGCTTGCAATTTTTCAGTTTGGAACTTTTATTCTACTTTAACCTTCCTAGCGGTAACCCCGAGTGTGACTCGGGGTAGAAAAAAGTTGCTGAAAGCGGTAACCCCGAGTAACAAAATCAGTAAATTGTTTTCAAGAACATTTATTTTACAATATAATATAATAGTATGAGTATAATATATATATTTTTTAATGTAATATTATTACATGATTTTGTGTTTCAAACTTTATTATACTTATACTATTATATTATACTGTAAAATAAATGTTCATGAAAAACAACGTACCGCTTTTAGACATATAAAACCGAAAAGACATGAACTGCTAGGGAGGTTAAAGCTAAAAAAACACTAAATACACAGGTGGAATACATATAAGAAAGTCGTTTTACTTGCCAAATGTTATGTATCCCTGTCTATGCAGCATGGCAGCACCTGATTTTTCTCTGAAGCACCTAAAAAACACTTATAGGTCTCCTCTTCTCCCCCTAACTGCTGTTGGATAGTAAAAGAAGAAGCAGCAGACTAATGCATGCATCACTCCTTCAGTCTCTAGTTCTCCCCTCCTATCAGTATGGCTCTTGTTTGCACATGAGCAATGCAGAACAGCTATTGGCTCATTATGATGCTTCCCCCTCACCCTAAGCTCTGCTGTATGGAGGGGGGTGTTGATACCTAGTCCAATGCAGGTACTTGCACTGCTTATTTTTTAAAAAATACATGTGGTGTTATAATTATAAATATATTTATGTCTTGTATAACTGCTTGAAAACACATTTTCACACTCCATACAAGGTCACATGCCCCCTGGGTGGTGGCTACATTGCTGCTTTTTGGCATGTTGCCACCTTGTTAGCCCACGCATGGAGCAGTGTTAATTCAAACCCCAGAATGCCGCCCAGGAGGGAGAATTTGATGATGAATTTCTACTATGCTAATTCAACATCTTTAGTAGTATATTAAAAAGTCTGTAGGTACTTTGAGGTGCCTGAAGTTCATCTTTAAATAGTTCACAATATACAACGCCTGCAGGCAATTTTAGGACTGTTAGATTTCTCTGTAAATCCTTTGAAGCTTTTGCACTGCTGGGACCACCCGGTCCACAAAGGTTTAGGTGAAGGCATCTGTGAATAACAAGAGTTCAGCTGCTGAGCGGAATTAAACACACCGTGGGATTAAATGAGCTGGAAATGCAAAGCTCAGGGTAAGCATGTGGAAAAAATGTTTATTTGGGTAAAATAAAAGATGCTGATAAAATAAAGGAGCTGATTTACCATATGCTGGCATGTCCCTTGAAATAAATGCGTTCAATATAAAGGGAGTTCAGGGAAAATTCGGAAATAGGAATTCCTTAGGATTAACTCTTTACCTTTAGAGGCCGACCAATGGGGGGCAGTAATATACCCACAAGCCACAAGCACACAGTCAATTTAGCAGAGGTTTATTTCCCACATTCATAGAAAGTTTACACATTGAGTCCCTAAACCAGTGTTTCTCAACCGGGGTTCCTTGAGCAATTTGGCACACTTTAACTGGCACCAATGATCTTTTTGGCTATCTGTAAGGGTGACATTCCTCCCAATGGCCAGCAATGTAAGAGACATTCTTCCTACTGATCATCACACTAACGTAATGTGAGCTGAGGATATAGTAATCGTAGCAGGGGTTCCTTAAGACCTAAGGGTTCCCCCATGTTCAAAAGGTCAAAAAAGGCTTCTTAAACATCCAAACTGAAGTTAAAGCTCAACTCCACAACTTGAATTTTAATCAATTTAGGAAGAGTTAAGGCTAAGTTCAGATGGATGGTAAGGTTGTTTGTGTGTTTACTACGTTCTTATGCCTGTGAACATTTCAGGAATGATTGGGAGTGGTAGTGAACATTTCAGTACTACTCACTGTCAAACATTGATGAATCGCTGGTTCATTAAAGCAGAAGTAAACGGAAAAAAACCTCTCCTTTACCCTCACAGATCCATTGTTTCTCCGGAGGTTTTTTGGTTTTAGTCCCATATCGTCCTGGAATCCTCCTTTGTCCCGACATGAAGGAAGTCCCAGGCGCCACCATCTTCTTTTCCATTTTTCTACCTTCTTCTTGCGTCACCTAATCCCGCACTGCATAGGTGTGAGATCTTGTGACGTACATGGGAAAAAATAGTACCGATCTTACTGCGCATTACTCTTTTGAAGAAAAGGCTCCATCTGCACATGCCCGATCTCGAGAAGGAGCAGCCAGAAGCCTCCCGGGATGTGTGACGTAGGTATATTGGCAGGCTCTGCGCTCCTATTCTGTCTTGATCGCCGGTTTTAAACCCCCTGCCCCCAAAAAAGAAGGTAACATAAAAGAGTTGTCTACCCTTTTATGTATTGTAAAGATTTTAGTTTAGTCCGCTTTAAGAACCAGCACAACGATAAGGGTGGCCAACCACTGGGAGCCACCTGTTCCCATCATTCATCTGAATGAGACTTAAATAGTTCTGTAAAGGTATTCAAAAGAAAACAATTTATAGAGTGCTTAAAAAGTGTTAGGCACTGCAGCAAATATCTTCTGATCTGTACTTATATGTACATATTAGGACTATCTTGCAAAATATTTTGTGAAGTCCCTGGTGAATGAAGGAGTAGAAAGTAGGGAGACTGCCAGGATTTTAGGGGTGACATAGCTGACACCTTACTTTCTATCCCTGTGACAAGAGAATGGTTGTTGCCTGAATAGGAAGACATAGTATTCATAACTTGACAATATTCTAACCCTTGTCTATTTTATTGAAAAAAATGGTAAAGTCCCCATTGGGATCTACAGATAAAAACTCAACTAAGGCTGTAACCCCTTGCAATTCTGTCTAAATTAAACAAATACAGAGTGCAAAGGGTGCTAAAGTGTGTGTATATTGCCTAAATATTCTTTACTAAGTCCCTCTCTTTTATCTGCAACTTCCAAGTCGGAAGGTATTAAATATATATAATGTTATTTGTATACTATATATTATATATGTGAAGCGTACCATGACAGAAAGAGTTTCCTATTGGTTTGATTATAAAAGAGCAACAAAAAAGGTGTTATATGTATCCCATATATTGAATTTCATAGCAGATACAGTTTTGGAATGCGGTGCCTCTCTGAGTTTTTCCGTTGTATAACTTAACTCTATAAACTCAGCACAGACTGTGCAAAGTTTACATTACTACATCTCTGTAAACCACTGAAGTGTAAGCTCTATATATGTAGCGTGCTTGATGACTTTTGGTGTGCAATTGCCAATTATGTATTTTCCTGCCAGTAGGAATACCCTTTGTTGTATTAAAGTGTCGAGTTATAAATGGGCATTGGTGGGGTTCTTGAGCATTTTGATAAATATGGAGCAAATTTTTTCAGTAGTGATCAGGAAGATTTAATGGAACTTCAGTGAATGTTCTTTTGAAATAATTGGCCTGCAGGGATTTTAACAACTGTGGTATCATATCACACTGAGATGTGTCCTTTCTACTTTGTATGCGGAATTGTTGTGTTTCCTTCATAATGGTTTTGTCTCGAAACATGTGCCAAAACATGTATCTTGACCCAAAACATTGAACTTGTCCCCTGAGGGCCTTCTTTTTTGTTCTGCCTTTAACTATCAGAAAACTATCAAAAAGCAGGTCAAAGTCCTTGTATTTAGGAAGTTCTGAAGACGGGACATATGTCTTGAAAGCTTTTCTAATAACTAAATTGGGCCAATAAGGTGTTACTTAAACTTTCCTCAACTATTGATAGCTAACGTACAAGACTATACTACTGATATAATGAAAGTCTTTTATGATGAAAGGACTTTTATAAAATTTGGTGCACTGGAAAATATAAGTACATATCATTCCTATGCTATGAATCTATAAAAAACAGCTGGAATGGGGATTAGAAGACCATGTATAATCATCATACAAATTAACAGGATAAACAATTTTTTAGATGTTTTTCAACTTTATTTAGCTGTTTGCTTAAAGATGGCCCTCAAGATTAAATATACAAAGCTGCTGCACCTTCAGTATGATCGGACAGTAGGGATTATCCAGCTATAGACCTTCTACTCTTCTGCTCCATTTAGTTTTCCAATGGGCAGAGGGTACAGGGTGAACCTGTAAGCAAAAAGAATATATGAAATGCCATTATTGACAACCTAGGCAGTCACTGACCTGAAACAAACATCTAAACTGTCAAGTCTGAAGAAGTCAAACAGTAATGGGAGCTACAATTTAATTCTTTTTTAATGGTTTCTTGTAATACTACCTAGTAATGCCACTTGTGCCAGGGCTGCCTAGTGCTTACTTTGTGTCTTAGTACAGATTTGGTTATTCTACAAAGCACACATTCACTTTTATAACTAACTTGATCCTCCACCCAAATGTTAACTTACTTTATTTTTTAATATATTTATATCTCAGAATTATCATGTTTCTACCACTGAATTGACCAGGGCAATGAGCCCCGATAGATCAGAATGTAACTGATCTCCGTGTATCTCCAGTTGCTGGATATATTGTGATACTACTACAAGTGCTGAAGAAGATCTCTGCTCTGAGCTGGGAAACGATGGAGGAAACCTTCGTTATTAGTAAACCACTAGGGGAAAAGGTTTTTGCAGATTAGTGGAGATTAGTAGTGGTGAATTTATCCGTATAGTGGTTTTATTTTGTATGTATTGGAAACTTTTGGAATCAGTTACTAAAGTGAATCCTATGTGTTGTTTTCTGGAACAGGCAGGCTTTGTACTCCATACTGGCAAGGTATTAAAGTTAAGCTATTAAGGAAATATTTGACTGACCTGGTAGCAGCTGCGGTGTCCCAGGCATCCTTGAACTGTGAACTAACAATGTCTGGAAATTCGTGACTGGTGGCAGAAGAAGCCTTTGGAAAAATGTCCTGCTGCTAATAAACATATCTGTTGTTATGTGCTCACTTAGCTCATAACTATTGCTTTTTAAAACAGCCCGACACTAAAACTTTTTTTTTCTGCCTTTTTTTCAAAATAATTTGCAACTACTTAAAGCGTACCTAAACTCAGAATTTTCACTAGGGTAGACAACCCTTTTTATTTAAAGTAAAAATTCTGTTTGTGTTTTTTTTTTTAAGTGCAACAAAAAAAGGGTGCAGCATCGCCCCCTGAATTCTCAATCGCCCCTAGGCCATCAAGAAAGAATGGGAGCGCAGAGCCTCTTGGATACCTACGTCACGCATCCTGGAAGGCTCTTGGCTGCTCCTTCTGCTCATGCCTGAGCCTTTTCATCAATAGGGAAAATTGCCATTCTCACGTGTGCGCAGTGAGATCGGCAAGTTTTTCCCCAATCTACATCACCAGATATCACGCCTGCACCGTGCATGAAGAATGCGTAAGAAGAGAGGAGAAGATGTCTGCACCAAACGCTCCCTCTGTCCGAAGACAGATATAGGGACGACGTGGGACCCGATGGAAGAAACCTACCAACAGACAGACTGATCTGCGGGATTGAAGGTAATTGCGATTTTATTGTTTTGGGTGAGTTTTGGGTTTACTTCCACTTCAAACCTAAACTGCATCCTAAATCCTAATTATGCATTTTTGTTACTTATTGTTCATATTGTAACTGTCAAAACTGGAAATAACCAATATTGGCAGTATAGGTTTCTCTAAATGATATTTTTTTTTTATTGTTTGTTCAGTTTTTACAGTTATATATAATTTTTTTCCCCTCTAGCACAGCAGGCACTGTTTGTCTTGCAGCTCCCTTTGTCTGATTGGGCTGTTGGATAAATTATTATTGTGATAACTTTTTGGGCTGTATTTATAAAACAGGGCATCAACACTGCCACTAAAACATATGGACCTGGAAGATTTCTGCCATGTAATGTTTGAGGGAATGTAAGATTGCCTGTTTTATAAATAGAGCTCTTTGAGTTTCTTATATTTTTTAGTTTGAAGTAATGGCAAGCTGCAATGAACAAAATTACATTTTTTTATTTGGATATGTATTAAATACAATGGTTGGTGTATGGCATAGAAGCAGTGTTATCTGTGAATTTACTAAAGGAGTACCATTCTTTCACTATTGACAAGGTTTAGTCTTTGTTGAAAAGCTGTATATATTATAAAATAGACTTTTCTTTTGTGATTTAGTTTTCTACTTTCTCTGTATCTAAGAGTCATAAGGAGAGTTTAGTACGACACACTTCTGGCCAGCATGGGCTCTGAAGGAAAGCGAACCCAAATCATATTAAACATTTGTGGTATTCATTTGTAAAAGATTTTGTTCCTAGAACTAACTATGGTGTGGCAAATCTGCTGAAGCAGGGGAAAACGTTAGCTTTATTATTTTTTTCTTGAAACAAAACTAAAGTTAGCCAGTGAAGTTCTTCAATACACATTGGATGAGTTTAGTGACAGAATATTCATTTTGGCATTTTTTTTCTGAATCGTTATTTTATCTGTACCATCAGTGGTTCATTTTTCCATTTCTCAATAGACCTGTCATAGAAACATTTCCCATCGGTCAGAATGTAATCTTATTTTAAGAACCAATAACTATCATGATAATCTTCGTGAACTGACCCCATGGATTGTCTGTACGGACTGACCTGGCCATTATTTATTGTAAAAACTGAAGTCAAAGTGAAAATGAAACCATCATTTCTCATTAGTGTGATTTTGTGCCTTGTAATAGTACAATTATATGAGAAGGTGCTGCAGAAATGTCATTTTAATACTGAACATCTGATGTCCATGTGCTTAATTGCAGTTTGAATTCTCCCAAATGAACGAAAATTAATTTATAGCCTATTTTATTTTTATTTTTGGTCTTTATTAAAAGCTTTATTTTCATTTTCTTTCCATAAATAGGTCAATATGCGATGAGGCCAGAACATAACATTTGTATTATACAAGTTTTTACTAATACAAATTGATTACTAATCTCATCAACCTACCATATCATGGAGGTGAACAAAGGTAGACATGTCCAGTATATAAAATAATAAATTATTATACAGCAGGTTCCAGCACAAAGATTTTAATAGAGCTGCACGATAATCACAAAGCGACATAACACATTGGTGGCAGGGAGTTCTTCATTTCCAAGGTGAAATAGAGAGTGTGCCGTATGGATTGGGACAATGTTGTCCAGCCTATATAACAGCTTTTGCTCCCTCCAAACACTTCCAACATTTGGTTAAACAATTCACTTGTATTCAATTATCCTCATGCAGTGCTCAACCCAGAAATTTTTTTAAGTTCTGTGGAATGAAATTGTAGGCGGGTGGAAGCCCCTGGTTTGTGACCAAACTTCTTCAGTAACCACCCAAAAAAAAAAACTGTTGGTTGTTGAAAATTGCCGGGTGGTGGACCGAGCTAAAAGGGGCTGGGGAGAACACTGTCATGGTTTGTGTTCTTGGAAGTTTGACATGGGCATGACCTTTATCTACATGCATTATATGATGTGTCCTACTTTCTCATCTCATAAAGTTAGGAGTTATTGCTGAATAATGTTTATTCAACATATTGCTCAACTATCAGTTAAGAATTAAATTAGTTTTAGCCTTAGTTTTAATAGATTTTACTTAGATTTAATGTTTTTCATGCATCTAACATGTGTTTGATTAATACCAATGACTAGTGTATGGTCAACTGTAGAGCTCGTTCAGAATGGAAATTTTTGCAAGCTTTACTGCTTACAACTGCTTGTAAAAATTGTTGCAGCGGAACTATGACAAAAAAAATGTAACACTTACCTTTACAGGTGGAAAGCCATCAATTCCTCCACAATCCTAGTTGAGTTGGTCCTATGCTGTCCTATCTTCTTTTTTTGCCTGGCACGTGCTGGACACCTGAAGCCACCATCTTCTTCTGTCTTCTTCCAGTCAGGCCTGGAGCGAGCGAGTAAGAGGAGCATAGAGGAAGTCCGGCATGACTATGCAGACATGGAGCAAGCTAGGAAAGGTTAATTATTTAGTTTCGGAAGTTAGTGACAGGTGGGGATAAGGGGGACGTAGGTGAAGGAGGGGTCAAGTTGTTAAAAGATCGGGAAGTGAATTAAAGAAAATTAGCTTAGAGAGGGGTGAGAATAAAAGTTTCCTTCCCACCCACCCCTTTTATGATTAGTGGAGTGGGTTTAAAGTTTTTTGTTAGGTTGGGGTTAATGGGAATAAGCGGTTGAGGTCCTCAGGGGTTACTGGGTATTTTGTGAAATGTTGGGGTGGATTGGGACCCCTTCTTTGGTGTGGTGTCCCCATTGGTTTGGTGAAATTGGTGGTTCAGTAATATTTGGTGGTGGTCTGTGGTTAAGAAAGGTTATGTAGTTCCCAAGCTGGGAGGTTTGGTGGCTGGGAGCAATTTTATATATCTTTATCCTGGTAAGGCAGACCACCGGTATAATTTGGTGCCTACGAGGACCTGCAACCTGTAAAGCAAAATGGTTAATTGTTTGTTTGTCATATTGGTAATCAATGTTTAATAAAGTAAAATGTTAATTTATAATTTGTTAATTATGTTATTTATTTTAAGTTATGGTTTATATTGAAGATTTTGCTAAATGCTATATTTTATTTGAATATTTAAATTGTAATAAAAGGCCTTCGGGTCATTAGCCATATTTTATGGTGGGGTTATTTATAGGGGAGGGATGGTATTGGTATGGTGTTTAAATAGGCTTTTAGATCTGTTTTGCTGTAGTCATGGTTCTTCACGAGGCACGAGACCACCTTGTGTTTGACAGTAGGCGCCTGATAAAATACTGCTAGTCTAAACATGGCCTCAGTAATTGATATTGAGAATAACCAATGGAATACTGAATAGATACTTTCTATTGTCCCATTGTTGCAGACACAACACTTTTATTGAAAATGAAAAGGGTGCTGTGTTCTACATTTATTTAATTCAGTTTTCATTTATCCTGGATGCACAATACAGAGGTCTAGATATGAATGTGAACTACTAACAGCAAAGAAAGAGAAATTTGCTATAAGTAATATGTTCCTGTTGCCAAAAATCGTATATTCTTACCATTGATAAGTTGTTAACAGATCATAGTAATGATACATTATCTTTTCCATGGAGATTATTTAGGTATACATTAACATTTGCTGTAATAGGTGCTGAGTCTTTATTAAGAATAATTATATTATTCAGTTTACATATTCACATTAATCAAACTATTTGTCTTAGCAGTTCTGAAAGATGGGCCGCTAATAGATATATCTTAATAAAGATGATTTTTTACATACGTTGATCCAGGCACCATATGATTGCCTCGTGGGATCTGGAAGGAATTATTCTTCCTCTGTGGGAGCAAATTGAATCATGCGTTATAAGATTTTTTTTGGCTTCCTCTGTATCAACTATGCAAATAAGCAGTGTTCTCCCCAGCCCCTTTTAGCTGGGTGGACCACCCAGCACTTATCAGTAACCACTCGGATGTTTTAGGGTGGTTGCTTTTGAGTTGGGTCACAAACTAAATTAAAACAAATTAAATAAATAAATTCCAACATTTGGGACCTGTTTTACCTGCCAAACGTATGTATATAATAAAAGCAGCAGATTATTGAGCTCATCTCAGTCAGTCTGTTCTCTCCCTGTAATGACATGCTCCTTTCTCTGTAGAAAACCCAGTTGGCTCTTTTTTCAGCTTTTCTCTCCTGTTCTGAAAACTCTGCTGTACAGGGACTGCAGGAGACAGATACATCAGGTTTCAAATTCAGGTACTTACACTGCTTGTATTTGAAACAAAATTACTTTCAAAGCTGTATTATCGATTGTTCTTCTGTAAAGGAATATATACTTTGCTCTGGAGCCCTACTGTTCTATGAAAATGGAAAATGTTGGCAGTAATGTTTTTTATACATGGTCTGTCCAAAAAAAAATCCCCAAGCATGTGGAGGCAGTGTAATGTTCTGGGGTTGTTCAGTTGGTCAGGTCCAGGTTCATCAATGTTATTCACCCAAAAAATGTTCAGTTCACTGGCCCAATTTATTAAAGCTCTCCGAGGCTGACGAGAATACACTTTCAACAATGAAGCTGGGTGATCCAGAAAACCTAGAATGGATTTCTTCAAAGTCATTTAATATTTCTTAGCAAATAATCCTGGACCAGAACCATTCCAGAACCATTTGTGGATCACACAGCTTCACTGATGAAAGTGTATCCTCCCCAGCCTTGGAGAGCTTTAAAAAAAACAAGCCCATTGGCCCTGATTTATTAAAGCTCTCCAAGGCTGGAGAGGATACGCTTTCATCAGTGAAGCTGTGTGATCCACAAACCTGGAATGGATCTGGTCTAGGATTGAAAACATTTGCTAACAAATAGCTAATGGCTTTGAGGATATCCATTCCAGGTTTGCTGGATTACCCAGCTTTACAGATGAAAGTGTATTCTCTCCAGCCTTGGAGAGCTTTAATAAATCAGGGCCATTATGTGAATATACTAAATTGACCACATTTTTCCAACCTGACAATGTCAGGATCATTGGGCTCAAATTGTGAACGAGTGGTTTGGATGAGACATCATTTTCACACATGAATTGGCCACCACACCCAGACTGAGAATTTTTGGGTTGTGCTGGAGATGCCCATACTCATCAGACACTTCCATCATCAATACAAGATCTTGGCGAAATATTAATTCAACTCAAAGGAAATAAATGTTGTGGCATTATATAAGCCTATGGAAAGCATAGCTAAAGGCGACCCAAATAAATATTAAAGTGTGTTTTTTGTAAATGCACAATACCGTATAACAAGTGTTTTCTGTGCTTCTAGTTAGCGTTGTCAATGTAAAAAAAAAGGAAAAAGATAATTATTTTTTTCTACATTCACTTTTTTGTTTTTACCTTTTGCTGTTCACATCAAAATCCTACTTAACAGAAAGGGGGATAGGAGGGAGATGAGTTAAAACTGCCTCTAGCACTGACAGAGTTACCTGCTCATTTCATTAAATCTCTGAAGAATGTGTCTGAGGATCAGGTGCTTTAAATCCTTGTGAGATCTGAGATTGTCTAGAATTGTATTGTCTGCTTGTAAGAGAACACTTTTTAGTTTATGGAAGAAGATAAGATTTTATTTTTGTCTGCAGAGCAAACACGTTTCTGTCCACAATGTCAAAATAATTATTCCTGAGAGCTCTTCAAAGGGCTTTTTTTTTTCTTCTGAAGAGAGAAATATTGGTTTGTGCGTATAGTATAATAGCAATAGGAAAGTAAAAAGAGGCAAATTAAGATTATGATGATTTAAATGAAGATCTATCACTTTGGATTCTCATCATTTTATATTAATACAGGCATTACCTCTTATTATACATGAGCAGAATTTTACATTTATTAAGCAGATATAAAAGTAAAGAAAGAATAAAGAATAAATTTGCTTCAAGATTGCAGCAACAAAGAAAAATAGTATACGTAATAGACGCAATAGATGATATTTTAAAGCCACGTCAAATTCACAGAAATAGAACCACATTAAAGGAAAATTAAAAAATTTTATAATCTGTTTTATGTATTTATTGCATTTTATAGGATTTTGTTATATCTACACATATATATTCCTTGTTTAACAATGAAACAGCTAATGTATGACAAGGATTGTCAGAACATGTAAAACAACAGAAATACAGCATGGGTTGGTTAATGATGAAGCAGCCTTCCCAGAATATAACTGACAAAAAGGAAATAGTCTGGTGCAAAGCTTGACCCACAGAAAGGGGTGGTTTTGGGCCATGATTTGTCATATTTTAAGATCTCTTTATTTGCTTCTGACTCAGTATAGTTTTATAGTAATATAGGTATAGTAATATAGTAATTAGAATATACTTTGCCTATACAGGTAGTCCCATACGAGTTAGGGACTGCAGGTTTGTTCTTAAGTTGGATATGTATGTAAGTCGGAACAGGTACTTTTTTTAAAAAAAATGAGAATGGATGTCTGTCTCAACATTTTATTAGTCAGAGTTGTGTCAGTTACTGTATAAAATCCTCACTGTGAGTTAATCACAAAAAAAAAAAAAAAACTGCAGGGAATTTTAGCAAGTATTTGTGAAATTCCTTTAAGTGGTAAAAATGGCTGTAGGAGGGCCATTTCCTCTTGGTTGACTAGTTATTTAGACACCTGCTATGTAGATGTTCAGCCATCCACAGCTTCTATTTTGGGAAGTTAAAATACAACCATGATTTTGCTTTGTAAATACAAGTAGTCCCTGGGTTACATAAGGGATAGGGACTGTAGGTTTGTTCTTAAGTTGAATTTGTTTGTAAGTTGGAACAAGTATATTATTTTAATAAATGCAATTAGGACAGATGTTTGTCTCAACATATTATTAGGCAGCATCGTGTCAGTTACTGTATAAAATCCTCACTGTGACCTAATCACAAAAAAAATAAACTTTATGGAGCCTAGACATTTATTAACTTCTGGTGCAAGCTGTGCAAGATATGCAAAAAAAAAGCTGCAGAGTTTGTCTTGGTTATTAAAGAGTTACAAATGGCTGCAGAAAGAGCTCACTCCCCTATGATCACCCACAACCTCAGCTGTCTTTAGATTTCTTCTGCAAGTCATGCAACAACCCCCCCCCATCAAGCCTCTGTCCTGCACACCAGCCCCATTCCTTTCTAGGAATCCTCTGTATGTCAGATATCCTTAACTCTAGGACTACCTGTATGTACTGTCTGATTTATATTCTTAGCACCTGACTTATATACCATGATGAATGCATACCAGAATTCTTAATTAGGCACTGTTAATTTTCTGCATTATATAATGGCTTTAGGTTTGTTGAGCTACTGAGCTGTGTAAACAAAGGGTGTTTATTCCATAAAGAAATAAAAGAGACAGAAGGAAAAAAGTAGGTACAAATGCAAAAATTAGAGCAAAATTAGGAATCTAATATTTAACTAAAAAGAAAACCGTAATAACACGGAGGATGCTATTGCCTCCCTGCCCTTCATGCTTCAAATATTTTGAGTCAAAGACTTCCATTGAGTATAAAGATAAAGCCTTTACCTTCTCCCTGAATTTGCACACTTCAATACTTGTTTTGGATGAACGATTCAATATAATCAGCTGTTTGTCTTAATATATAAACTTTCAGACATTACTTTAGAGGACCCCTTGGTAGACCTCAGGAACACAGATGGTTCATGTAACATTAATTTGCACTTATGCCAAGGATGAATATCGGGCAAGCAGCAAAATACACAAAACACTTATATGACCTTTAATTGGCCAAAGTCTTCTGTTTGGGTAGTGTTTTGAGTTGAACACCCCTAGTAGGCAAAGAAGTTCGGTCTTCTGCTGACTACACTCCAATACCACCTAGACCATCAATACAGATTTATGTATTTATGCATAAGAATGTTTCTCACTTTGCAGATTTAACCTCACTTTATATTACTCCTTAAATAAAAGGAAATTATCCTGATAGGGTTTTAAAACAATTAGGCTATATTACTTACATTACACATAAAGTGGAGTAAAAAAATGAAATGAAATGAAAACTGAACCCAAAATTCCCGTTCCTGCCACTTCCATCAATGTACTACTTGATTTTTTTTTTTTTTTTTGCGGAAATAAAACCTGTGTGGATGTATAGGGGTAGCTAATTTTTTGTTACCGCAGAAATGCCCTTTAATTCCCCAGTACTCTGGCACCATTTATCTCTGCAGTGATCATTCATTGAGAATCTCTTGGATTTTTTTGCTGCATGAGATTTATCAATGGCATGCGTTCCACCAACTATGCCTATAGGTAGGTCTGTACCACTGGGATTTAATAAATGGAACCGATGAAGAGAGGATGTTGGCACAAGCTTGGTGGATTTGTAGCTGTTCTAAACGAAGACTTATTCTTATCCCATCCACCCCCAACTCATAACTCAGCCTTGTCTGAGATTTATTTAAACAGCAATATAGCTCTGCGTATACATTTTCCTGGAGACCTAGTTATAGAAAAACGCTCTCACAGTAACGGCCTTGGCAACAAATAAATAATATCAGTTTCTATATTTAACTTATGACATACATTTCCTCTGTAGTTTATTTCCTTTATGAACCACCTCTACCACTGCATGGAAGTCCCAGATCTATGGAAGGAGTGTGATTATCTTTCTCAAGATTTAACCAAATCAGTTCTATAGCAGAAAGCAGAAGGTTCGATAGTCTGCAGCATTGAAGTCAACATGAATTTTGTACGTCCTAAAATTAGAAAATACCTAAAAAAATTACAGTTTGGAAGTTAGGTTTATATATATACATATAGTGTACCATAAACTGTTTGCAGGGAATTTTATCAAGTATTATTAATTTCTTTTAAGTGGTAAAAATGGCTGTAGGAGGGCCATTTCCTCTTGGTTGACTAGTTATTTAGACACCTGCTATGTAGACGTTCAGCCATCCACAGCTTCTATTTTGGGAAGTTAAAATACAACTATGATTTTGCTTTGTAAATACAGGTAGTCCCCGAGTTACATACAAGATAGGGACTGTAGGTTTGTTCTTAAGTTGAATTTGTATGTAAGTCAGAACAGGTACATTTTTTAAATATATGTAATTAGGACAGAAGTTGTCTTGGTAATTAAAGAATTACAAGATGCTACAGATCAGCTCAGCCCTTCAGGTCACTCACAACCTCAGCTGTGTTTAGCAAAATATTTCCTCTGCAAGTCATACAAACCGCCCCTCTCCAGCCTAGTCCTGCACACCAAGCTGGGAATCCCTGTTCGTATCTAGGAGTCGTCCGTATGTCAGATGTCCCTAACTCGAGGACTACCTGTATAAAACCAAACCTTTTTGTAATGCGCCTGGGCACACAAACCACAGCCAACTCCATAAGTCCTTTTATCGAGTTTTATTATAGTCCTAAAACAAGACAGGAGTTATTTATAGATGTCAAGTCCGATAAGCGTAGTACAGGAGGGTAAGGCAAAAGCAGCTCAGGAACAATCCAAGGTCAGGGCAGGCAGCAGACAAGAGAGGTCACAAACAATCTGAGGTCAGGACAGGCAGAGTTCAGGCAAGAGTCAGGTATTAGACCAGGTCGCTATGATAATGACAAATTGGAGAAACATTAACCAACACAAAGAACGCACCCAAGCACACAGTGTACACAGAGGCTTATAGCGGGCAATGGTGTTCAGGTCAGGTTCTCCTTAAATTGCCAGGGTGACCAATGACCTTGCGCCACTATGTCCCGCCCCGCGGCGAGGCAGCCGACTGCCACGCCCTCAGGGGGTACAAGAGGCACGCGTGGTAGCGCGCGCACCTCTTTCCACAGCACCCCTGGGACGTGCCCTAATTTGCACATCCAAAGGAGTGCTGAGAACAGGACTTTCTAAAATCATGTCCATGGAGATGCAAGGGATGCCACCTGGCCGAACAGTAGCTTGGCAAGGACGGATCCCTCCGCCTGCAGAAAGAGACACGCTGCGAGCAGGGCATGAGCCTTGGCCATGCTGCCTGCTGCAGCGGCATCTCCCTCTGCGGCTGGGATCCCCAGGGATGCCGCGGGCTTGCAGGACAGGTAAGTTCCTTACACTATTATCAGAAAATAGACTCAAATAGACTCAATGGAGTTGGTTTACAAAACAAGTTAAAGCTAAATGATCGATTTGCACGGGATCATTTACTTAGCTTAGTGAATGAGTTAAAGCTCTGCGCCTTAAAGCAGAACTAAACCCCGCATTCTCTTACCTGTCCCAGTTCCCTCGCAGGGCACTGCCATCTTCTTCTTTCTTCATTTCCTCCATGTGATCTACATTCATCTTGATTGTCTGGGCCACGATGGCGCAAGACCGCAGGAGTTCATTGATTACCAAATCCAGAGGAGGCCGGGAATGCTGGATATCCTGACAACCATAGCTAATGCTAAAGTGGAACTTTAAGCCCGCTTTAAGCCATCCAGTCATGCAGAAACAGAAACCAATATCCTTGGGTATTGTTTGCAATACATTTTTACCAAATTCATTAGGCTAATTACATTATCCTTTGCAGAGTGATAATGTATTTTGCTAAGTGAACAGCCTAAACTCCTTCTGTAAATCAACCCCAGTGTTTAGAAGCTGACTCCCTCCCTGGATCTTAGAAAAAAGATTGAGAGATTAATTCCCTTCTTATCTTATGGTGCAATTACTTTCTGTGTACACAAACCACTGCTGTATCCCACACTTACTGACATAATTATTTTTAATTATCTTTGATGTTTGGTGCGTAGTGAAGCAGAGCCTTGAACAGTTCATTAGGTGATGGCTGTCTCACTTGACTGGTGGGGAAGCTGTGATCTGGGTGTCTTATGATCTGGCACGTTCTACGTGTGAGGTATACAAGTTGTGTTTTGCTGTTGATGACACAGAACAGATGCTGCTATTTAGATGGCACATTTCTCAGTGTTGTACGGGGCATCTTAAGTATTCTATCTTTGCTCTGGCAAATTAGTGATTCTGGGATTCTGCTTGTCTCTTGGCCCGTGTTACTGGCTTCATCCATCATGCAAAGCTCATGTAAGAATAATTACCACCATCTGTGTCTGTTGGGTGACTTTATGTCTTACTGCCACTTTGGGTAAATGCTCTCTGTATTTCATATTTCTGTAATTGTGAAAAGTCATCTCAAGTCATGGTGCTCATGTACAAAATATATGCCAGCATATTAAATTGGAACTTAAACCAAAAACCCAATTAAACTGTTCAAATAAATACATGTGGACTAAAGTTGCAATTCTTTAGTCTCTCTGATTTTCTACTTCCTGGATAGAAAGTAGTTATGCAGATCAACTGTTCAATAAACATATTGCAACCAGTCAATAGTTTTGCCTCCATCAAGTACCCTTGTAATGGGCAAGCGTGTACACTCGTTACCATTCATAGTGCTCATTATTTTTTTGCTGGGCCGGCAGGAGATATGGATTTATGGCTTTGTCCCTCACTGCTTTTAAATTACAATAAAGTACATTAAAATAAATGGCCATGCTGCCACCAGCCAATGGAATTGCCACCATTGTGTACCTTCGAAGTAAGCCAATGTGTACACCAGTTACCATTCATAGTACTCACTATATGTGCTGGGTCAGTAGGAGGTATGGACTTGCCGCTTTGTGTTTTTTTGCCACCATAAACAGAATATAGTAAAAGGATAAAACCATGGACCATGCTGCCACCGGCCAATGTAATTGCCACCACTGTGTACCTTCATATTAGGCCATTGTATACACCAGTTACCATTCTTTGTATTCACTCCTTTTGCCAGCAGGAGGTAAGTACTTACAGCTTTGTCCCTCACAGCAATCATAAACACAATATAGTACAAAATTAAAGCACATTTCAGGACATACATAATTGATTTAAACTGAATTGGTATGTAGTACATTATTCAGTACATTCGTTCATGTCTATTTAATACCTTTTATGTACATAGTATAATATCAGCGTTCTAGTTACCTTTTAGGTACATTCCCCCATTTCAATTTGCACAGAAGAATAAATATGACTTTTGTTAAAAAAAGTCTCTATGCAGATTGTTTGTATGAGTGTACCCCTAAATATTTGTGAGGTTACACCGAAATGCTGTACGATAAGTGTTCTTAAAAACTAGATGCAGTAAAACTAAAAAATAAATCAAATTGTAACACCAGCCACAAATACTTTAGTGTCATCTATTAACCATTTTTTCCTATATTTTCATTGTATTTTCAAAATGATGTTTCTTAGTAGATAATAAAATTCAATTGTACTGTGTGTGAATAGGTGTTCATCTGGGGCTTTGCTTAGGAGTTAAAAACAACCGCAACTATGGATTTGCTGTAATTTGACTAATACTAGTCATTATGTCCAAATCCACTCTATAAAACCCAACCCGATAATTATGTCTTTCTTTTCTGTACAGGGCTGCTGATTGGATCTGGCTGCGCTCTGTATCCTCTGGGCTGGAATAGTGAGGAAATTCGGCAAACATGTGGAAATCTTTCAGCACAGTTTGAATTAGGTAGGTGTTGATTTCCAAAATGGTTCCTATTGAAGACCTTGTGTATTCAACATATAACAATGAAGTTAAGACAATGAATTAATTGCTCTTAAGCCTAAAAACTCCAAAATCACGCATGTTTTTTTTTGTAAGTTCAAAAGTTGTTTTAAATCTCTAATAACCTGCATTATGCTAATTTAAGTGTAGGGTCCTCTTTAAGTTGAGCTTCTTCCTTATCACCCTCTTATACATGCCTTTGGTGAAAACCACAAGTGACCTTTCCTGACAAGCATGCTGCCAGTCTGAACAAATAAAATTGTCATGTTCATAGTCATTGGCCCAGTTAGAGCCCCTTAGACTTTGCCATTAAAAATAAATCAGCAATGACAGCTCCAGGGACTGCTTTTATACTTCCTGCCACCCTAGGACATTTGTCTAGACCATTCTCCTCGTATCCGAGATGTATAGTTGACCTTAACATCACTTTATCAGGATTATATTTTTTAATCTAAGAGGTGGGGGGGACTAAGTGTAAAGGGCTTTTCCCAATCTATCTCAGCACACTTAGAATTGGTTACTAGAGAAGAATAGATCCTAGGTGTGAAAGGACCCACCCAACTCCTATTTTTTACATTTTGAATAGAATGGGAAAGTTGTCAGTGTCCAGCTGGATACCAAAGAACCTGAAGGGTTTCTTTCTGAAATTATATGGCCTCTACATAGACGCCTTCTATACCATCACCAACATAAGTGGTGGTATATGTTTCCAGATCAGATTCCACGCAAATTGTAAAATATGTCTATGGTTGTTCCTGGTTTGAAACAACATTTTCTTTTCATATTCATAATTATTTAATGACTGTCTCTATTGCATTCTGACTTCAGGCAGTGCTTTGACTTCAGCCTTCTATAAATATCTTCACTCGGGAAAGGAGGAGGGAGGCATATTCCATGCCGTCTGCACTACCTGTTTCTTTATTTTGACTGAACTTCATACTCGCTAATCATTTTGCTTTGATTTTTTTGTGTTATGTTTGAATGATCTCCCTGGAGGCTGCGATGAACACTAATTAATTCATCTAGGAAAAGAAGACTCTGGGGGTTAATTTAAATAATTGCTGCTTGTAGATGACTAGTCAAGACTATGTAACATACATGGCAGTGTATTCAATGTAAAAATCACTTTTGGTGGTCAGGCATATATATACACTGTATATACAAACATATATATATGTGTGTGTGTGTGTTTAATTATTACTCATGATGTTTATATCATCATCCACTGACATATATGACTATAGTAGGGACATTAGATTGTGAGCCCCTTTGAGGGACAGTTAGTGACATGACTATGGAGTTTGTACAGCACTGCGTAATATGATGGCCCTATATAAATACTGTGTTATATTATTAATAATATTATATAAGTGTACAGATTCATTAAATAGTTAGGAGGAGGAGGAGGAGGAGTGGAGGCCCACTGTGTGAGAGTTTACAGTCTACAGTAATGCAACGAGAACCAGACATTATTATATTTACTAAAATAAAATATATACTATATTTACTTAAAGAAAATGTCCAGCTGGTTTTGGAGAAAGATGTAAGAAACCCTGTTTGGATTTCCTGCTGTCTAGAAACTATTACCTAGGATGTCCTCACTGGTGACCAAACATCATACACAACTAAAGCACTATTTTAGAACCCTTGTAGCCCTTATATTGCTGTCCATATCCTAGCTTCAGATCTTGAGCTCTTTTCCTTCTGGTGAAACTAACTTTACCAAGACGGTGCGGTTGCAGTGTGTTTACCGCTTCCTCAGACCAGGGAAATGGTTTCTCTTGTGTAGCGTCTCCCTGTGCCAGCCCCATGGGGAATTAATAGGGGTGGCAGTGAGTGCTACTAGTACCGCTCATTGATGCCAGCTGTTAAATATGCAGACTCTGATTCATTAGGAATCAGTACTGCTGTGGGGGTGTTCTAATGATTGGCAATGTGGCATTACACGATTTATAGGCAAGTCTGAACCTGCTCTAAGTGTTTGGCTGGACACTATACAAAGACAAATTTGGTTTGGTATCCTGTTCTTCTTGTTTAAGAAAAACTGGTGTCCCTCAAACCCCTAACAATGTACTGGCATTTCAGTGGCAGGATCTCCAAAGCTCTGTTCAGATCATGCAGCGCTGTATTGCCGAAATACCTCAAAACTCCCAATCAGTTCCAGACTCTCTTCCACATTCTACAGATCATTCAATGTTTTTAATTTATTAGCTTTACTTTGCACTTCCCAATCTCTACACCTATGTTACACAAAACATCCTGCACATAACAGACAATATACCATCCATCTATAATCATCTTGACTTCACACAACAACCTCATAGGACTTCCTATGGCTTTGGCATATTTCTATTAAGTTTTCTCTTTAGACCGGTATTTCTTAATCGTGGTCTCACATTGACAACCAGTGCAAGGGTGAAATTTTCTGCTAACCACTAATGTAAGGGGTTACTTCTAAACTTACCACTAATGTTGGAGGACATGACAATGCTTGCTGTTTGCCGTTTTTTGTAATAAGTTATTTCAAGAGTCATACTGAAAATAATTTTAGGTGTCAAATGTGCTAGGTTTGCATTTCCTCCTGTTTTAATTAAAACATTATTTTACTTATTTGTCAAGCTAATGTCTCATGTGATGGGGGTTATTATTATAAGCATGGGTTCCTCAAGACCTACAAATTATTTTAGAGATTCCTCAGAACTTAAAACGTTTCACCAATGGGACAGCACACCATGAAGAAATCCCTTCAAGACAGCAATGATATTTTATCCCAGGTGTAACATGAAATCCCCCCAAAATTCCACTTTCTTCTGACTTCACAATAACAATATTGTTTAGGAGATATCATTTCACAGGTTTCATTAAATATGTCTTTTGGGATTGTAGAGTTGCTTAGAACCTTTGGCAGAAAGTGGGAAATTTGATAATAGACTAGAATCATAATGGAATAGAACAAGTTCTACAGTCATGTCACCCTAAAAAGCTGCTCTATTATTCATTCCATCACCAGACATGGACCTATGCTCTTTGAGCAGTCCAACAGTTAATAGCTTCTAGTTGGTGTACACCCTAAGCCCAAATAACTAAAAAATCAACAAAATAAACATTTTACTTATGAAGAGGATTCCTTATCTCATTCAGCTCCCTGATGCAACATTAAATGGACAAATAGAAACCAATGTAGTAACTCAAGATATTTTTCTAAGCTGGGTGGGAAGAAGCTGTAGGCAGGTGGTGGCTCCTGTATTGTGTTCCAATTCCAACTTTTCAGTAACCACCAAAAACAGCTGGGTGGTTACCGAAAAGTGTTGGGTGGTGCACCCAGCTAAAAGGAGTTAGGGAGAACACTGCAATGTCTTGGAAAACATGTCTTTTCAATATCTTCTCATCTATCAGTAGTCAAAGTCACATTCCTTTTTATCCATTAGCTGACATCATAGCCTTTTAATTCCAAATGAGTTATTGTTTTAGTATATGTACCATTATTACAATTTAGGTACTGTATACTATATGTATATACATACATATATGGCTAAGCAACTAGTCAGTGTGTGGATCCTTGGTGGGCAGCGCTATGCCACGGACAGCTAAACCAGACAGATGCCTTCATTGTTCATTAGAAGCATCAACAGAAGGCTTGGGTGTCCTCAAATTTATTGAGCCTTAGGCAATCGCCTAAATTTCCTTACACCCCTTAAGACACCCCTGGAAAATGTTCTCCCTTTCATTTACCCCAACCCCATATGGTAAATAGATGTTGAGCAGCATGCAGATAGGGACACACCAAGTCGCTGACACTCCACTGATTTTCCTGCACTTCCTCTCTCTAGTGCTGGAAGCATTGAGCCATCACAAGCAATAAATAGCAATGTTTGATCCTGAAAGTTCTGTCACTTGTACATGATGAGAGAGTAGGAGTAAATCTTTCTCATTTATACATTCATCCAACAAATTTATGTAGAGAGAACTAACACTCCACTTGTATAGATAGATCTGAAGCTGATTTAGGTTTGGTTTATTTCTTTTTATATTTGCTAAGTTGAAGTAACATTAGAAGACTTAAAAGAATTTGCTGGCAGCACTCCCCTCCCTCTGCACTAAGTGGACTTCTAATTACTGAATACTGTCTGTATCTGGCTGCTGAGTGCCCAAGTTTCCAGTAACAACATTATGAGAGCTAATTGACTGGACTTGGCTACATAAGTCAAACCCAGATCTGTAGCATGGAAATCAGGAAGGCAGTTACCATCTTAAATTTATTGTTTTATTATGTTTAAAGCTGAATGCCAAGTGGATATATATAAAAAATTAGTTCAAATATGTATTAACAATACCTAAAGGTATACTAGTGTAAACGCAAGAAATAACCTAGATTTTAGCCACTCATATTGGGTCTGATTTGTTAAAACCCTCGAAGACTGGAGGAGATTGGCTGTTATGGGAGAACCTGGATGATTCAGCAAACTAGGAATGGATTTCTAAGAAAATCACTTGCTATTAGCTGGCAAAACATTTCAATCCTGGATCAAACCCATGCCAGGTTTGTTGGAATACCCAGGTTCTTCTATAATAGTCTACATGGAGAAGTGGTAGTGTACTCAACTCTCTGGCAGCCCAGTCTGCTTCCCTTTCTCCATTTCGGCATTGCAGTTTCCGACAGTCTTTTCAGAATTTAACATTTCTGGGATTGTCAGATCCCCATCAACGTGATGTGGTTTCTTACTTCCATCTCTACATCACTCCAGAACAAAGCAATGAGGAACATAGGCATTTGACATTCCCGGAACTAAGTGCTAACGAGCCTGACAAAGGTTGCGGTGTCAATGGAGGAAAGGTAAGAAATATGGGCTGCTGGAGAGGTAAGGAGTTTTCCTCTTCTATTGCAGGTAACTGGCATTTGGGATTTCTGCACCCCTAAGTGGAATAATCATTTTTGATAAGCACAAATTGCTTGTGGTCCAAGGAACCCCTAGCAACCTTTGGAGGAACCCTAGGGTTACACTGAACCCTGGTTAAGAAACTTCATTACCCCCTGACGTTAATGCCATACCAGCCATTTTTTTCTAAATAAAAAGAGGTCATCACTGGTAACCTGGAATATTTCATTCAGTCTAGGTCTATTATATCTATATTCAAAGGAAGTCTTTGTTCTATGTTCATTTTTGTAGATCTAGAATAAACTTGTCTATATGTGTGTATTGCAGTCTGTATTGCCTACATAGCAATATGAAGTTCCTGTAAGGCAGAATGTTATCTGACTGTTAGTTTTTCTCAGATATACAGCTAATATGTGTTCTTTTCTCCGATGACCTTTATCTCTGTGCCAGGGAAGGATTTATTACAACATGCAAGACTTGAACAAAAGCATAACCAATTTTCTGCTTAATAATCTTTCCAAATGATTTATTTGAGTGTTAAATAATAATTGTGCTCTCAAGTCTGTGAAATTACAGACCTTCTCAAAACTATTCTGGTAAACAGAACGACTGGAACAACAAGTTTAAAGTTCAAAACAGCATCTGCTTTCTGGATATTGCACAAATCTAGAGCTGGCAAAATCTAAAGTATTGTCTTCATATGAATTCTAATAGTGGTTTTATGTATTTTATTTGGAATAGAAGGAGGAAGCATGGTGGGGAATGAATGTAGTTCATCTGCTCTGGAGTTCTCCAACGAGAACTTCACTTTCACCAGTGAAGCTGAGTCATCCAGCAAACCTGGAATGGATTTCTTTAAAGTTATTTGCCAGTAAATGTTTTGAATCCTGGACCAGATTCATTCCAGGTTTGCTGGATCACCCAGCTTTGCTGAAGCAAGTGTATCCTCTCCAGCCTTGGAGAGCTTTATTAAATCAAGCCCTTTGTGTTGGGTACCAAAGAGTAGGGGAGAATAAAAAGTAGGAGTTTCCCAGTAGCTTTCAATAAGAGTGCATTATATTTTTTTGAAAACTTTTAGTGAGAGAAATATGGCTACCCTTGTTGACTTCCTTTTAAAAATGTTTATTTCCTGGTTTCCCCTTTCATTTATACGTTTGATACTACATGCCTGCAGTTCAAGTCAGAATTCCAAATCTGTGTATTTGTTCTAGATTAATAAATAGAACGTAGAGCTACATAACCCAATGGATCAGCATAACAGACCAAGAACTACGACGGATGAGCAGTTTTCACACTTCCTTATTATAGAAGTTTCCTTTAAAGCCGAATTCAAGGATTTTGTTAATTGCAACTCTAATTGAAATACACATCTAAAATTAAAAAATGTTAGACAAGATATAAAACATTTATTTGTGAGTAGCAAGTGTCATGGACTTGGCTTTCTTGGTGGGCATTACAATGGTACCCTGCACTAACAGTAACCTGAATTTAAAAAACTGGTCTAATGTAATCATGTCAGCAACATTATGGAGGGCCACCCAACTCCAGAGAAGGGAGAAAGAAAAAATTGGGTCAGTATATAGGAAAATACATTTGTGAGCCTCCTGGGGGAAGATGGGATTACTAGGGGGACAGTAAAAATGGGCTTTTAGAAAGGACATTGATTCATTTACATGAGCCTTTGTGTCTGGGAGTCTTACAATGTAATTCATATGTGGACAAATGCATTCCGAATTCTGTATCCCCCTCTGTAGAAGAGAACATAACTTCTATGTTTCCACTGACAAAATAGAAAAAGACAATAGTGACGTTTATTGGCATTTTCGTCTTGGTTTGGGGTTTGTGCAGCACAAACTTATGTACCTGCCATGCTGATTAACATTTTCATGTTATGATCAAGCTCACAGGAATTACAATGGCTGCTATATCCCATGACTTGTATGTTTTATGAAGGACGTCACAAGGCCAGCTTGCTTTCAATAAGGAAGCTTTAGCGTAATAGGATAAGAATAGGGTAATTCATAGCGTAATTCATAAGAATAGGGAAAACATAATTAACAATTGAAGCTACAGAACTGTGTTACCATTGTTTGCAGAGGTATGGTGCCAAATTGGTGCAATTGTTTCATTCTGCCCATGCTGCCATGGACACTTATGACATAAATTGGTGCTGTGTTATCAAACATAGGGGCTCCGATCTTTTTAAAAAAAGGACCTAAGGCCCCTGTAAGGTGCACATATAGTACGTCATATGATGATACTCATATGACCATTTTATTGCAAGCATGGCATAGCTCCTGTAACAAAGCTATTACTGGGCATAATGTCAGGTGGCATTATCTAAAATGCTGAGCTGAATATACCATTGTAGTGCTCCTTACTACACTGCTCCGTAATTGCTCCCCACAACCCTGATGCTGCTGGGCTTTTGCAGTTGGTTAGTTTTTGTTAACCTTATATTACAAGTTGTAATAGCTTTACCCTTTCAGCAGTGTATTTCTTAATCCAACACATTCACCATTAAGCAAGACCTTGGTGATTTACACCTTAACTACCTCTAAAATATAAGAACACCACGTGGACTGAAGTGACCGAAGCTTCAATATCATTAGAGATTTTATGCTCAGTAGAGCAAAGAAGAAAAGCGCAGATGCAGTGTTTGGATGTGCAGAGCAATAGTCCGAGTGGGAGATCATCCATTGCTGTGATGGGGAGTAATGGCTACAGTGATAGGTAGGGCCCTCATTTCACCGTGGCACAGGAACAAATTCATTTTAAACTTGTGCTGAAAATTTGCGGTTGAACGCTGTTTAGTCAAATCTGATTCCCGTGGATTTTGAGAAACCACCTTGACAAATTAAGCTTATCATAGAGGGGGGCCATAGCCATAAATCAGCATACAACTTTTGGTAGATTAGACTGCACAGGCTGTTGGAAGTAGTTTGTTTGGCTGCAAGCCATTGTGCTTGTGTAATAGGCTTTTAAATGTCAGATCCACATGTGGGATTTTATTTTACATCTGTGCAATATAACATTCAGCCAAATTTACTAAATGAATACGAGAGGAAAACTATGGTTTGTGTGCGGTAATTTAGGGAGTTCTCCCAGGCTTCTGCTGAATTCTGATTTAGTAAATGGAACATGGCCTTTGCAGCAGTGGATTTGTGAAGAATTAATAGCCAAAAGTAATGGCTGGGTTTACCCAGGAGTAAGTATCTTCTGACATAAATGATCATTTTTTAGTCTACACAAGGTAAATTGATAACCCCTAAAAAAGTCCAGTGGTTACAGCCTGTTACCACACTCGGGTACCTATTGGCAGCTATGTGGATTGGTAAACAAAGCCAAACAAACCATGAAGTCTAACAGTTGATGTTAATCTTAGGTAAGACTGCACAATCATTTATTATATCTTAATATTAAGATTTTTACATACACATGATTGATATTGGCTCTCTATAGATATTATTCGGAGAAATAACTTCCCACCACTACATATCGCCCATCCTATTGTGTGTGAAATTCCCCCACCTACTAGATTGTAAGCTCTTCGGGGCAGGGTCCTCTCCTCCTGTATCACTGTCTGTATTAGTCTGTCATTTGCAATCCCTATTTAATGTACAGCGCTGCGTAATCTGTTGGCGCTATATAAATCCTGTTTATTAATAATAATAATAATAATAATAATAATAATAATAATAGAAATGCAGTGGGGACCCTGCCATGCAGCAAGTCAACAATGGCAAGATCAAGCAGGTGATCAGTTAGTCATGTTGTGACCATACTTCAGTTTTATAAGTCTAAATGTAAAATGCTGATTGCTATGAAAGGGTGGAGGAAGATGTGTGTGTTCCTCGTCCTCGGACCTGAAGAACATCAGTAAACATGTCATGATATTGTACAAAATAGCAATAAATACATTTATGTCAACCAGAAAATATCTGAAGGGTTCACTACTACCTAACTGTATAAGCAATGGGTTTTGACAATTGCTGCTTTTTGAACCTTTATATGAATTGTATTTTCCTGCTGACTCTTTTAGCTGCTTCTGTAATTTGACCATGAGTTTTTGAGATTTTTTCAGGATAGCGATTAAGATTAGCAACGGAAATCTAAGAGCATCCACCAGTGGCTTTCGTTCTATCTCTCTCTGTATATGACGGAGAGTTTAAGTTGCGTGTATTTACAGGTAGAGACATATTTAGCCATGCAAAATATTGTATAGAAGTCGTAATATTTTGTTTTCTGATTTTTTTTTCAGGCACCTGCAGAATTGGATGGGCCTACTATTGTACCGGTGGAGGAGCTGCAGCTGCCATGTTAATCTGCACATGGCTTTCATGTTTCTCTGGGAAGAAGCAAAAGCAATATCCATATTAACAAGATAAAAGGTCCATTATCAAGAAAAGTATATCGGAGGAATAAAGTTATATTCTTTGAACTTTGCAGTGGAACTTGCCACCCAAACAGCTGCCATCAGGAGCGTTAAGCTTTTTACAATTTTACAACCAAGATCTCTGCTTTACAAAGTTTCTCCAGTGAATAAAATGCAGCATGAAAGAAATGGACTGTTACACAGAAATGGGCTTGTAATTGGTCTCTACTGAAGATAACACTGGTTCTATGTGCAGAGAATCTACTGCAGAAATCCTACCATGCTAACTAGAAGACACAGATAATGGTTTTCTAGTGGCGAAAACAAACTTGTTCCACTAACCCATGAGGACAGGACATTCAGTTATATAAAAACCTAGGTATTTAGCTTCCTTGGGAAAGAACTGGGCCACATATATTGTGAGCCCTTATCCAATATCATGTAGTAATATGGATCGATTAGTGAAGGTGGTGCTCTAGATATATTGTGGGCATAGCTCTATCTGTGGCAGAACTTTCCTTAATAACCAGTCTTTTTTAAGTATACAAATTCAGATAGATTTGACATAACCCTAAGCTAGGGCCCATTTACACTATGGCATTATACCTTGGCTACAAGGCTTGTCCATAGCACCCTAAAACCACTGGGAGGAAGAGTTTACATTATAAAACTCTTAGCATTAGTGCATTGCATTACATTAATAGAATGAAGTATATTTTTAAAAATATTGCTTGCTAAATCTTTACTCAATATGCGCTTTCAATCACGATGAGGACTTTACTTATTTGCAGGGAGAAAATTGAAAAAGAAATAAAAAGTTTTCAAACGCGCTAGTATAAGCAGGCCCTTGAAATGCTGAAGGGCTATGAATCTTTGAACGGGGCCTCCTCCTGAGTTTTCTCTTTGTTAGAAAACTTCTTTATAAATATCTATCACGTGCACAAATGTTTTGCACTGTACAAGGAGCCTCTTATGGCTCATAAAAATGGTAATATAATGCTTCCTATGTTGGAAAGAGGGGGGAAAGAGACAAACTTCTGTAAATCCAAGCAGGGTCCTATAGAACCACGGGCCAGATTGCAGCTGCTCTGTACCCTCTCTTCCTAACCTTGTGTGGCTGTTTTTGTTTTACCTTATAATACATTTTACCTTTTATGTGTATTTACATCAAAAGGTTATTTGCAAAAGTACAGGTTCATATCTAATCTGTTTCTTGGACAAAAATTTCCCAGACTCCTTTGTTACATGACCAGTAGAGTAGAAACGGCAAATCCTTTTTCAGAATGAAAGAAATTGCGTTACCTTCACAGACGTACATTTCCCTTTACTCTCTGGTGGCCTTTTGGCTTCTGTGGAAGTCAAGGCAGCTCTTTAAAGATGCCGAGAGGGGGATCACACAAATGTCGGACTAATAATAACTATTTCACCAAACCATTTCCGCATGGACATCGAGGAGGTTTACCTAGGAGAAATTATTCCTTTCCAAGTTTATTGCTCACCTCTGTGTTGCTAAATATTTCCAAACACCAGAGGTGATTCATTTTCAGTATTATTTCTTTCCATTGTTGCATATATTTGTGTATAATATTATTTGGACCAATACTCTTCATTTATACTGTCTTCTGTTACGTATATATGCATCTATATATCTCTTTGCTATGTTGTTGGTATTTAATTTTGAACTTACACTTTTTTGTGTATTCTTACATCACAATGACATAGCACAGTTATTTTATATGATTATGTAATGCAATAACCTGATATGGTACAAGTGGAATTTTCAAGTAATCACTTATTCACATATAATATTTTACCTTGACTTATTCATTGCTCTAGTAAAACGGTGGTCAGGATCATTGTAGGCAACCAAAGCAATCGATCATATTCCAGCTCCTTTTGTAGGTATGTAATAAGAATATGATTGGTTACTTTGGCAGCAAATCCGGTTTTCCTTTCCTACCTTACGATAGGATATTAATCATTCTCTGTGATTTAGTTATCTGCTGTTTTTAATGCTATGTTTTGTTTATTATAATATCAAGCAACAAAAACAATTACAAGGTAAGGTTTGTAATAAAATGTGTAAATATATGAGGTTCTTTTACTTTTGGTTTGTAGAATAAACAATAAAGTACAAATGGTACTTTTTTAATAAATGTTGTTTTTATTATAGACATTATTTATTACACATAATGCATATATTTACAAAAAATGTTCTTTCACTGTGACCTTTAAAATCATTCAAAGGGGAACCAATCATTTGTGAAATGGTCATTAAATATTTTAATCTTGGATCATGGGATATATCTTATCCTGTTATCTATGTTTGCTCCTTTTTGCTATCCTGTTCCTGCTTGTAGCATCTGCTCCTTGAAAGTAAAGACCTTTCTGGCTTGTTGATATTAGGGAAACAATACACTAATGCAGAGGTCTGGAAACTTTTTTGGCTACTAGGCCATTTTAGGAGGTCAAGTAGGCACACTAGACCGGACTCTCTCTTGAGTCCCGCACTGATGGCTCCGCCCCCAAAGGGAACACCCCAGAAGGGAACTCCCTCTCCTCCATATGCATTGTCCCCTTACCCTGGTGGCGAAAATGTTAACGCCGGCAACGGTAAATAGGGAAGGGAGGCATAATAAGGAGGCTCAAGAGCCGCATGCAGCCCCAGGGCTGCGGGTTGCTGACCCCTGCCGGGATTAGGCTGAATCGACCAGGGGGGGTCGTTAGGCCGGAACAGTGACTACAGTGACTACTAACAGTGACTACTGCTAAGGCCGTATATGGCCTAAAGGCCGGAGTTTGCTGACCCCTGCACTAATTCATAGAAGGAAAAGAATGCAACTGGAAGTAATGAGACAAGGTGTATATATGTCCTATGCCATCCATAGGGGAAACCCATCAGGTGAGGTTCTTAACAAAGACAATATAACATGCATATGTGGAAGACATGGGAAATCTTTAAACCAGTGTTTCTCAACCAGGGTTCCTCCAGAGTTTGCTAGGGGCTCCTTGATCAATGAGCTTGTGGTGCCTTGCAGGTCAGTTGCCTTTGACACCAATGATCTTTTTGGCTATATATGCAAGTGGCATTCTTCCCAATATCCAGCAATGTAAGAAGAATTCATTACTGACCACCACACTAAAGTACTGTGAGCTGTGATTATAGTAATTATATTAGAGAGTTCTCGGAAGACTTAAAACTTATTTCAAGTGTTCCCCCATGTTAAAATCAATCGATGTGCATGTACAGTACATGCCACCAATTCATTTTGTGTTTGGATTTAGGTTGATCTAAAACCAATTACTAAGATCTTCCATCCTAAAGTCATTTCATCTTTTGTGCCAATTATAACTGGCATTATCCTTGTTGACTGATGAAGAAATTAATGTATGGGCTCCAAAATTGCGTGATGAATAAAAGACTCCATTCAATGATTCCACACAGGATGTGCCCATGATATCTCCAATCTTTAGAAGCATCATATTCCTTCAACATACACCATGGTCAACCATTATCACCATTAGTAACCCAATATAATGTAATTGTAAACAGCTAAAGCTGGGGAAAAAATCGACATGGACAGGAAGCAACGTCTAGTGGCTGGAGGTGATCATCACACTGAGATGCAATAGGAAGGAAAAAGGTGAAAACTGTATTTTATAATTGCTTTCTCCTACATAATGTTCTACTCAGAGTGACTGTACAGAGATTCAATTGGAGAGAGATTATCTAAAAGTAAACAGCTTCTGCTGTGTTCCCGTGTCATGCTCATGACACCCGTGTCTTGGGTATATAAAACCTTTAGTTGCAAAATTAGGGTTGTAGTTAAAATAAAAATTGAAATAGAGTAGACCTAAAGCTATTATTGTCTACCTTAACAATGTCTGTGCTGCAAGGTGAAGACTTCAGGCATTGTAAATACAACAACCCTAGAATGTTTGCGCTATACACCTTTCCGTATAACAGAAACAGCAATTATCTTGTTTGTACACCTCCGTTTGGCATGGTGACAGCACGATTTACAATTTACAATAATGAAGATCAAATACTGTCAGCCTTTGTCTGTGGTCTTTACAGTTCTGCAAATTGTTTTTACAGGTATGACTTGCTATTTGCATTGTAGAGCTAACATTGCACTACAGAAACGGTACTTTATACAGGGATTACACCGAAATGGTTCGTAAATCAGGCTATAGGAATGGTATTAAAGCTGAACTCTAGTCAGCACCTTAAAGTACACTCAAACCCCCTCTCCTACCATTGTATAATGTCTCTTGGTACTTTTTAAATTACCTTGATCTTTAACAGTGTGATACCTCCAATAGCCTTTATGATCGCTACAGGGGCTGAAAAAGAAATATCCTTAGGAGTCAGGAGGAGCAGTCTATGTCTCTATCAGTCTCTGTGAACGTTGACCAATCAAAGTCCATGCAGGAAAGAAGGGAGCCAAGAGGTGGAGCCTACTGTTACTGCCAGTTTCTGTGAGCAGTGACCAATCAGAATCTGGGGGGTGTCAGTGCAGGGAACCATGCAGTCTAAAGGAAAAGTCTACTGTCTTTGCCAGTCTCTGTGATCAGTGACCAATCAGAATCAGAAGGTGTGTCAATGCAGGGAAGAAGGGAGCCAAGAGGAATCTACTGTGGTTACCAGTCTCTGTGAGCAGTGACCAATCAGAGTCAAGGGGTGTGCCATTGCAGATAAGAGGGGGCGGTATCTCACTATGGCCTTTACGGCTTAGCACAGGGACCCCGCTAATCTCTTTTGTCTATTAGTTGTAATATACTGCAGGCATACTGTAAGTTATAATGTTCAGGTAACCCCTTATCTCTCCCATTTACTAAAAACAGCACAACCATCTCTCCTGTTCTCTAGACAAAACTAAAATATGCTTCATACCTCCATATAAGTTTCTAACTAATCTTTCTTACCAACTTATCAACTTACCTGTTACCCTTAATCACTCATTAATATAACGCTTAAAAAACTATTTAAATATGGAAGAAATAGCCCTTACTTGTAGTTAAATTTACATCTTTTTATTAAATCATTTGTGTAATAGTTGATCAATGTGAAACAAAATGATTTCTTTGCAAGACAAGATCTTAAGAGATAAGGGTGGAGATTCGCTGAGTTGGATCTATATCAGCTATTTCTATATTAAAGTCAGAAAAAGGAAAACAGTTTCTGTGATAGTCCATAGTTCCATAATAATAATATTCTGCATTGGAAAAGATAATAAAGCAAAAAATGATAGTGGATGCAAAAAATGAGAGTGGGGCCATGGAAGGTAGGAAAATGAAAATGCACCATGTCAAGAAGAATTGTATTACTGTGAAAAAAAAAAAATAGGTCATCTTAGAAAAAAAATGGAACACCTGCTGAATTCTCTCCCGAACATTCCTGCCCTGATTTGTCTTAAATATATCTTAATTACCTGTCAAACATTGGCATGTGTAATACTTTGATGTATCTATCCAGTCTCACCTACCCAAAAAGCTATAACAATGATATGATTTCTTCGAAACCCCCTGTGCAGTGTACAGGTGTCTTCTACTTCCACTGCTGAGACATCTCTTCAAATCCTGTATTTAAAAATAGCTTCCTCCTCTTCTGTTTCCTCCTACAGATCCGTCTTCTCTCCTTTATAAAATAAGAACTCCTATATTTCAAGGTTAATTGTACATGGGTGAAACAGTCAAAATGCTTCCATTCTCCTGTCAATCAAAGCTGACTTGTTCTCCTGAAGCTGTGCAATCTTTGTCTGTTTCTTCCTCCCGCATATCACGGAAGCAGTTATAGATTCATGTTCATTAAATGCAACGGGAGGGAGCCTGAAGATGGGTGAAATGAATAACCTATTATGATTTTCAAATTTTCCCCTACAGATGCTTAATGGAATGAATTAGTCTAATCGGTAGGAAATCATTACAGTCTATTATCAGATGCTGAATGACATTAAATAAACATTAAAGTATTATATATCCTGGGAAAACAATGAAACCACTTGCACAAACACCCTCACTGACATCTGTAGCTATAGGAATTGTCGAGAAATCAAACTCAAACTTTCCAACAGAAGAACAAACATCTCAGCTTCTCTCTCCTTTTTTGTCTATGGAATACAAAGTCATGGTAGTCTACCAGCCCTCATGTAAGCATTTAAAAAGTACCAATCCACAGCAATGGAGGACTTGTGCATTTGATTGAGCCAGGTTTGGGACTCTGAAGCTGCCACAAAATAACAAAACTAAATTCTGTTAAGAATTCCGACTAAGTTCTGTACCCACGTTCTAAAAATATCTAACAGTCCTACTGAACTTGGAGCACAAAGTGCTTTTTTTGGCACAGAGCCTGGTATTATTACTTGTCAAAGCTACATGAGCAGCTTTCATCCAATCATGGACTGGTTTGTGCTCCATTCAGCTGAAAGCATTTATTGGACCTTTTCTTCTTGCATATCACAACCCATAGTGAAGAATATGCAGCGTAGTGTAACAGGGAGACTCCTAGGTGTTGGTAAGCTGTTAAAAACCTGATTTCAGAGAATCTTCTCTGAACTCTGCAGATGAATTGCTTCACAGTACATGCAGCTAAAGAGATCAGCTAATTAAAGTGGACTTCCTCCATATTAAAAAAAAATCCTTGTTACCCTTTCCACACTTCATCACTGTCCTAATTTTCATTCTCCGTTCACCACTGGCAAGCCAGTGATGAACAGAATAAATCCTGCCCTGATCTTGTAATCCCAACATGTTTTACGGAGTGGGCAGTACAGTACACCAGGAATGAGCTGTGTTCACACATGATCAGCACTGGAGAACTTTCCAATCTTGCCAAAAGACACAACATTTAGACTTACATTACCAACCAAGCCAGACCAGTAAACTGCTATGAAAGGTATGTGTATGTTTTTTTCTAATTAAAAGACCAACGGGAAGGGAAGGAGAGCTGTGCATGGAAAGATTCCCCTGCCAATAACTTGTATCACATGGCAGTAAAGTATTTCAAACAAGCTACTGAAGACACAAGCCTGATCATTTCTACATGAGACTGGACCCCCTTTGTAGTTCGAGGACCTTTCCACTCCTCTGGAAAAGCCAATAAAAAAAACATGTCATACAGCAAGCGTGGAGGTGAGATTTGATGCCCAAGTTTACTCCTTAATCATGACATTTATACACCATACATGCCAAACACTTCAGGTAGGCCAGGAGCCATGACTGCTTGTGATGTCCAAAGTGGACAACAGAAGAGTAAACGGATGTCATTAGTTAGCACAGCATACTGGTGTAAAGGTGTAGGACCCTGTGGTTAGTGGGAGGAAGACAACACTGTAAAATAATTTAGAAAAAAATGGTCTTAAAGTTGGTTGTAAAATGGTTGTTAAATTGTGGTCAACACCCCATCTGTAACTTGTGATTGGACAGCAAGTTGATTAAAGTAAAACATTAATGAACATTAACATCATGATCCATGATCCATATTGATATACCACACCCAACTGAATACTAGTATAGCTTGTTCATTTCCCAATCTGCTTCTATACACAGAATTACAATAGGCTGATATCAGGATAGGTTCAGACATTTAGAAAAGCTGAATTTTAAATCAATACCATGATATTTTATTGGACACAAAGTGTAAGTAGAGTCTTCAGAGGACATTAATGTCAATTAAGGGGGAGAGGGAAATAGCATTGACAATATAATAGGCTATAGTAATTGCTGAAATTACACTTTAATACCCCATAATTATCAGTTGGTCATAAAACTAATTGCCTCTGCATGGATCTATAGTTTCCTAGTATTAGTTAAAAGGGACCTCTCCGAAACCTGAACCAGTTAAACATGTAAAAATCAATCAGACCGTGCATTCAGCTGACATACCATTATGTAATGACACAATTCTCTAGAGATGGAACCCTGAACACAGAAATGAATTGTTTGTAAAATTCCATCCCATGCTTCAATTAATTAGAAGGGAGAAGCTGTGTAATGTAATATCTAATGGTCATTGGAATTGGAAAATAAAAAGTATATTGAAAGCAATTTATATACAATTGTCCATTATTTGCTTTTTAATTTCCTGCCTGTCCTAGTGTCAAATAGATCATCCGAGCAAGCAGGAAAATGGAAGTGGAGATTAAATTCATTTCTGAATATTTAATAACACTCAAAGTTTAATTCTATACAAATTGCTTTGGACTCCAGTGGGGGAAGACAAATTTTTGTTTTTCTTTGTCCATTTATTGAATGTGACTCATACATAAAGCAGAACTCAATCCCTTTATAAAAGCTGAGAACAAACTAGCAATAGAAGTGGTTGGGAAGGGATTCCGTGCTGAATCAAGCAGTAGTGTCGCCTAACACATAATGAGCCCCCCTCCATAGGAAAGAGGCCAAATGGTGAAAGTAACCGCTGCATGGTCTTGCATTTTTAGGCAACCATGATGCCAACTTGATGTCATAATTTTATCCTTAGGGTTGTAGGGCAAAATTCAGTGGCCAAGGTGCTATCTGGGAGGTTTGTATGTTTTCCCTGTATTTGTGTGGGTTTCCTCCAGGAACTCCAGTTTATTCCCACACGTCAAAAACATGCAGTTAGGTAATTAGTTTCCCCTAAAAATTGGACTTATACTGTGTTAATGACATATGATGGAGGAAATACCTTGCCATAAGGGATTTAAAAATTATACACAGCCAGCATATAATTCTACATTCCACCAACCACACAAACCTGGATTATTAGTGAATCAGTCTATGCCTTTGCAATAAAATCTCCAAGAATGTATATATATATGTTGTTTTGCATCCCACAGTTTAAAATGAGCCATTTGGCAATCCTTTACTCTTCATCATGTTGGCCAGCACTGTAGTTATACCATGGAGAATTGGTGACTGTAAGGCTCATGGTAGATGAGTTAATGTTTCTTTCTTGAAATATCTGTAGAGAGCGATGGAGGTTGATGAAGAACAGAAATTGGGATTCTGGGTGTCTGCAGCCAACACATTGCACTTGCTTATGGCTACACAATATTTTAAGCTTTGCAGGCTGGATTTAGGGAAATGCCATACAGGCTCTATGCATTGCCATCTTCATGTACTGCTGTTTCTATGCACACACAGACCATTTTATTTAGCTGCATTGTCCCTGCTAATATCATATGAGAACAGATTGAAGAAAGCCTGATTAATTGTAAATTACAGAATGCCAGATGGGCTAATTGCTAAATAACAGCTGATGTTTGCATTTGTTATTTAAAAAGACACAGCTAGGAGTAGGATCATAAAAGCACACACACTGATATACAATAACAGGTATTAAAACTAAAAAATGTTAAAAAAAAGTAATATGCTAAAACTAGATGTTAACTCAATAGAGAAAGCCTGCTTAGAATAATGCTTTAAGGGTAATTCAGGGATTCTTTAGCAAACATATTGACATATTATAGCTGGCCATCTATGTGGCAATTTAATTAGGAAAATAAACTTTAAATTCAAATTTATATTAACATTGCAAAGGAATCCCATTTGGCGATTAACTGACCATGAGAAGTTAGCATTTATAAAAACCCCAACTGATCATGAAAGAAAAGTCTGATGGCTTTATTTGTGTCAATTCCATTACAATTTTGCTTCTATATTCAAACTGTAAATGTATTGTCCAATTTCATCTTCACAATTAAGTGAATTCTGGTGGACAGACTATTAGGCAGTAGAATGCTGTGACAATGCTTTGTGACAAATACTTTACACAGCTTTTGTAGTTCTGGGTGGATCAAAAATTACTTTCAATTGTGTTTGTAGTTTTGGGTTGGTTAAAAGTAGCTGAAATTAACATAAATTTTCTAAAGTATATGGCTAGCTTAGGAGAATGCTGGTCGTGTCAAAGGATGTATGTAAATTACACAATATTTCAAGCTATTGATCTCAATTAAAAGACCACTCAAAACACATCTTTTTAAACTTGCCTACCTGTCTTCTTCAGTCTCCTAAAACCCTCACTACTTCCCACCACTACATATACCCCCTCCTATTGTGTGATACTTCCCCCACCTCCTAGATTGTAAGCTCTTCTGAGCAGGGCCCTCTCCTCCTCCTGTATCACTGTCTGTGTCTGTCTGTCATCACAGTATTGGAGAATATACTATGATGAGTATGTACTTAATGCTTGGGACACTTAGCCAAAGGCTACTTTAAAAGTATTCACAGGCTCTTCTATCTCCATTGCAATAAGCTGTCACCCAAGTCTTTTTTATTTTATTAATTACACACATTTCTTTATTACAATCCAATATTTCACTTCCAAAAAGTTTAATGACTTATAACTCCCATAACTTACATCACATTTCTTATAATTAATGCAAAAGTTTGGTTGCAGAGAGATTTAAAAAGAGTGTAAACATGCCCTAAAAGCTTTGGGATATATGAGAGTTATTAATAATTCTACTCTCCCCGGTGTGTTTTTCTGTTAGATTTACTGTTACTGTTTGCTCACTATGTCTGTTTCTGACCCTGCGAGTGTATGCTGCCTGGACCGACCTTGTACCTGTGACCCCAACTCTGCTTTTGTATTGCTCTTGAGTGCCTCATCTGGTTGATGGATTACCTGTGAATAACCTGGCTCTGGACTTGTCTCTGTAGGAATCTTGGTACTGCATCATCTGCGGGGTCCTGGTCCTCTGTCAGTCCTCCCCTAGGACTCCCCTTGCACAGTCTTGGGGGCAACTGTGTGCTGAGACGGTGCAATCAACCTCCTAAGCAGGGGCTTGCTATAGGCTAAGAGTGCCGCGTTAGATTGGAGGACTGGCATCTGGTGAGTACTTGTGCTTGACCAGGGCCCTACAATTGCCTCATTGAATTCTTTTAACATGTACTTCAAATGAAGAACAAAAAGTATGACAACAGAGGGGGCAAAAAGGACAGAGAAATTTCCTTGTAAAAGATGACAGACCGTACACAGTTGGATGTTATGTCAGACTTCAGAAAAGACCCAGATTTAGGTTACTATACCCATGCATGTCCCGGGATATTCAGTAGTTAAATGGTCAGCAATGTTTCTGGCACCCCCATAGGGAATTCGTATATTGCCCTTCAAAGTCTGTAGTGATTCAATGATGTATCATTTTTTATAAAAGCTTCTAAAGGTAAGTAGTTTATGTCATAAAGAAACGTGTCTGACAAAACCCAGGAAAATCTTTGCAAATTATCATCGTTATACAATAAACTGCTTTTAGTAAAGGTAGGAGGGAGTTCACTGAAAATAAGTTTAAAAGTGGAGCTTTCCTTTGATGTACTGCCCTGCTTTGAACGTTGTTCCTTTACTCCCACATAATTCTGTGAGAAATAGCATACGTTTTGGACGGAATCCCTTAACTGTCTCAGACAGGAAAAACATTCTCCAACAGTTGTTTAGATTACAAATGTATTTTTCCATAAATGGACTTATTTGAAGTTTTATTTCGGATGCCAAAAATATAATCATAGAGATAAAAACTTCAATAAATTTAAACACAACACTGCCATGCCTAGCAACATGCTGTTCTGTTTTATAAAACCCAAATACTCAGTGTGGCGAAAAAATATCCAAAAAGTCCCAAAAAAGCCAGAGAACAAAAACAACTCCAAAAATTTAATTTATTGGTGGGTGTTTGGTAGATCAGAATCTGTATTGGTTTTATTAATATAATGCAAAAGTCCAATTAGTTTAGTGAGGTTGACTCATGGTGAAAGTACTATGGTTGGTGACTTTATATTAATCCCAAACTTCTGCCTCACTGATCACAATAAACAAATTGCTCATCATGATCTATTCTTGGGTGTGAAGCCATATATCATGGTGATTTGTTAATTGTTCTCATTGAGAAATGTATCATATACATCAAACCCATTGCATTTGATGAGCCTCTCCCTTTTTCAGGGGTTAGGTATATGATATCCAGGCAGAATTACGCTTGGTTGTATGATGAAAGGCTTAAAATTGGCTGAAATTTCAGCATGTTCTCTGGGATTATTGAAGTTCATGTAAACTACAGCACTGCTTCCATAAACGTAATTATGTTTAGCATGTACTGACAATGATATATGTATTATATATGCGTTCTCTATATATTGTTATATTTTGTTGCTGCATGATATTATATAGCTATTTAAGGTAAAAAGTATTCTTTTTACAAGTGGATATCAAGTCATTTTTTTTAGTTTTAGATTTGGGGAGGGTTATTGAGGGAACTCATGTCCGTTGACAATAGATGACAACGGTTTTACCAGACAGGAAACAAGGGAAAATCTGCAACAGGGACACAGGCAAAATAAAAATCTGACGGTGATTCTAGTCTTCCCTACTCCACCAAAAATATCTGTCTGTGTTGCTTTTTTTGAGTTCCACTCATGCCTGGTAATATGCTGTCATCCGGACTAAAAGAAATCTATCAATCTCCCATCTCAAAGCAGCAAAAACCAGACAGAAGGTTTAACTTTTCCCCACTCTATCCACAGGTCTAACTTAAATACAAATGCTTTTGATTGGACATACACTTTAAAGCAAAAATTTAGTAAAAATACAGTTGCAACAGGTTTGCCATTAATGTAGACTTCCTGGAAACCATTGCTTAGAACCTAATCCAAGAGTTCAAAATCCTTGTTTTCACCTTACCTTGGTTGGGATCATCATCATAATTTTTGAAATGATCCCACTAGGCTTGAATTCTGAATTATGATGGAAAATACAGTAGATGCTTGATCACGTGAAGGTGGGTGGAACCAGCTAAAACTTTCATGTGGACGGGAACTGTGGTAGGAATATCTCTTTGTTGAAGTAATCTCTCAAATAGTCTTGACAGTAAATATAAAAAAAACCCAGGCTAGCCAAAACTTTGAATGGCGTTAGATCTGAAAGAGCTTACGGAATCCTAGAAAAGAAGACACCACCAAGAATGCTAAACATGGTGTTAGGGGATTACCAACATACAGGCTTGTTTCCTACATGGATAGGTTTCCAAAGATTTTTTTAGATATCAGCACCACGGTTAGCTTACGTATTTCGCAGTGCCTTAGAGCAGTGGTCGCCAACCTTTCAGACCTCATGGACCACTTAATCCACAAAATCCAGACCGCGCATGCGTGGGAAGCCATGTGTCTCTCAAAGGGAAAGAAACTTCCCCCAGATTGAAGTCATAATGCCAGAACCCACCCACTCTCCTATCGCAGGCTCGGACTTGCTTGGTAAATCACAGTGGGGACAGTAGCGAAGGGCTGTGAACGCAACAAATTTTGTGTCCACAGCCCTGCACTACTGTACCCCCAGGATGTTTAGCAAGCAGGTCTGAGCCTGGGAGGGGAGAGTGGGTGGGTTGTGTCCTTACGGGGGACAGAGCTGTGGACCAGCAAATTTTTCTCGGACCACTGGTTGGCGACCACTGCCATAGAAAACCTTTGGAGTAAATTCTTAGCATAGCCTAAATGTTGCATGTGTTGTGTAACAAATCGAGAATGTTAACAAACTTGTTTGTAAAAATACTTTTCATAAATGGAAATTGGTAATGCTCGGGAGGTGCTAAAAATGACTCCATGTCAATGGACCTGATTTACTGAGGTTCTCCAAGACTAGGTGATCCAGGAAATCTAGACTGAATTTCTTTGCTTTTAGGTTACAAATATTTTTAGTCCTGGCCTAGGTCAAAGCAGATAATGGTAA